>NW_027530368.1:9899092-10052575 GCF_008692635.1 Crocuta crocuta | reverse complement strand
CGAGGAAGTTGCGCGCCCGCCTTGCCCGCACCCCTGGTTGGCCCCGCCGCCATCCCTTCCGTGGCGCGCCGCGGCCGCACTCACCGGACAATTGCTCGTGGCCGCAATCCCAGCACGGCCCCGAGACTCGGAGCGAGGGGGTGAGAAGTGTGCGTACGCGAGGAGCGCGAGCAGACAGCCCAGCGTTCTGCCGCCGCCTTCCACGCCAGCCGGCCAAGCCCCGCGAGGGAAGTTGGCCGCGGAGCCGAGCGCTGAGGAGCTGAGGGAGAGGTGCGGAGCCCGCTTTGTGGTGCGTCTCCGAAGGGTTCGAGGCAAATCCGAACGCGCGGCGCGGCTGGTGTTGCTGGTGGAGGCGGCGGCCGCGGCGGCGCCCCCCGACGGTCCCTCCGCCTCACACCGCGTCTGGGTCACTGACACACACTCAGAGGGAGGGGAGGGGACTAGCAGGAGGGCGGGGCAGGAGGGAGGGAACAAGGCAGGGCCACAGCGGGAGGCGGTGACGCGACGCCGAGTGGCCTCATGGGAATTGTAGTTCTCCGACTGAAGAAAAAAGGGACATCATGGTTGAGGAAGCGTCCCGGCTCTCACTGCATTGCGCATGCTCGGGAGAGAGGGCCAGCTCCCACTGTTACTATGGTCACCGACACTCTGAGGAAGAGAACGTGTTCTTCGCCGCTGCTGGCGGAACAAGGGCCTTCTTGTCTTAAGGTGCTGTTAGGGATCCCGCCCTCAGCTAGTCCTTCCTACTTCGCTCCACCCCCAACTTCTAACCTCACCACTCACAAGTGCCCACTGAAGTCTGACTTCCTGTCGATATTTCGGTCTTCCCTCCTGCTTAATTTTCTTTCACAAATACGCATTTCCCTCCCTTCCCTCAAACGAATCCTCTCTGCTTTTTAAAATTCAAGTTTGTTTGTTTTTTACCTAAGACATGTAGAGATGTAGTTGCTTTCAGTAACTGAACAATTAAGTGATAACTGTTAGGAACATCACCGTCAGAATCCTGTAGTTAATGTTTTCACCTAATTAGTCACATCAGACTTTAAGGCCAACAAAGGTAAACATTCAGGATTAAGATTAGTATGTTTTACTTCCTTGTTGTAAAATAATCCAGATTTGATTATTTTAAGGCCTACGATCTTTAAGAAATATTCATAAATTCAAAAGATATATGAGAAGTTGAAAATTGTTTACTTTTTACATTTATTGGCAAACTTTCATTTGGCAATAACAGAAGTCTGAACCAAGGTCTGAATATGCTGTTGGGCTGGTCAGCTAAGTCTACACCCATACAGGGCACCCTGGTGTGAATAGATGGTGGAGGAGGGTGATGAAAGGCAGGACACAGTTACTGGATCTCTAAAGAACTACAGGCAACCTGTCCCAAACTCTTTTGTTTTCCTCCTCTGCCTATCTAGAAACCCATTCCCTGGAAGAGAAAGATTAATGTTTATAAATCAGAAACACGTGCAGAGAAAGAAAAATTGTGGTTTTCAAATAGAATCTCAAAATCAGAAATCCTTGTGTTTATAGACCATATAATTACTTATTCAAAAAACATTTACTGAGTATATTGCATCCCAGACACTCTATTAGTTCTCAGAAATAGAGATACAAGAATGTAAAGGAAACATTCCTTGTTTTCAAATTGCTTGCTGTGCAGAGAGAAGACGGGTAAATAAATGGACTTATTGTGATAAATACCATAACAGGAAAGCACACCAGGTGCTTTGGTACACAGCTGCCCCAGACTCAAGCAAGGTCAGGAGATGCTTCCAAGAATGTTCGAACTTGAAGATGACTATGAGTTAGTATGTTTGTGTATTTTGGTGGAGGAGGGGAAAGAAAGAAGTGGGCGGGAACATTAGGGGTGGAGGTGGAGGGCAGCAAGAGCAAAGTGCTAGAGACGTGAGACTGTACAGTATTTTGGTTCAGCAAAGAGTTCAACATTGCTGGTAGAATGGAGTTGAGGAAGTGATGAGAGGAGACACAGAAAAGGTAAGGGAGACAGCTTAGATCATAAAGAATCTTATACAATATGCTAAGAAATGTGAACTCTTTTCTGGAAGCAATAGAAACTCATGCCAGGACTGTAAGCAGATGAAATTTTGATAAGATCTGCATTTTAGAAATGAATTTTATGCATTTAAAAAAAGATGAGAGCCTGAACTAAGGCATTTGCAGTGGAAAGAGACAGAACTCAGGGTAAGCAGACACTGTTTAAGAGACAGAATTAATAGAAACTAGTAAACCATTGCCTGTGTTTGGGTGTGAAGGGTGAAGGAAAGTTACCAATTATGATACTTTTGGTCGCATGCAGCAAAAATTCACTCTAACTGCCTTAACCAATAAACCAATATTACCTGTAGATAGAAAGCCCAGTGAAAAGGTGGGCAACAGAACTGAATGATTCAGCAGTTAAATGATGTCATTAAGGACATGTTTCTCTCTTGCTTTGTTGCTTTTCCGTTCTTAGTATTAGCTTTATTTTTTTATTAAATTTTTAAATATTTTTTTAAAATGTTTTATTTATTTCCAGGAGAGAGAGAGAGAGACAGCGTGAGCAGGGGAGGGACAGAGAGAGAGGGAGTGACAGACTCCGAAACAAGCTCCAGGCTCTGAGCTGGCAGTCAGCACAGAGCCCGACGCGGGGCACGAACCCACGAACCGCGAGATCATGACCTAAGCTCAACTGACTAAGCCACCCAGGCGCCCCTAAATATTTTTTTTGAGAGAGAAAGACAAAGCCCGAGTGGGGAAGGAGCAGAGAGAGAGGGAGACACAGAATCCGAAGCAGGCTCCAGGCTCTGTGCTGACAGCAGAGAGCCCATTGTGGGACTTGAACTCATGAACCGTGAGATCATGACCTGAGCTGAAGTCAGATGCTTAAGTGACTGAGCCACCAGATGCCCCAGTATTAGCTTTATTTTGACCATAAAAATAGTGGCCAGAAAATCTTGTGGTTTTAAATTTTACCATGTAGTTACATGAAAGAAGAAACAAAGGAGTAATTTTTTAAAACTCTTTTAGAAAGGAGAGAAAACACCTTACACCTTTCTCAAAAGTGTCAAGAATTGGTTCATGTCTCTATACATGGGGAGAGGATGGCATGAAGCTAATTTTCTTAGGATAAAAACAAATGCTCTGCCCCTAGACCCAAAGGAGTCAGATTCCCTCAAAATCGTGATGAAGAGATGGCTATCCCCAAGAAAACTAAAGTGATTGCCCAGAAAAAGAACGGAGGCTGACAAGGGGGGAACAACAATATGTATGACAAGGAAGGAGAAAGATGACTCACAGATTTATGAGCTAGTGATGCCATTCACTGAGTTAGGGAATACAGGAGATTGAACAGCTTTTGAGGGGGAATTTGATTAATTCACTTCGGATATGTTGAGTTTGAGACAACTCTGGACGTTTCTGTGGAGAAGTGGAGTAGGCAGTTATATATGTATGACTCTAGTGCTCTGAAGAGAGATCTGGATAGCAGAAGATGGAAGAGGATTATACCATCATATAGATGGTAGTTGAAGTTGTGAAAATGGACGAAATCACCCATAGGGAGTATGTACACCAGAAAAGGAGGAATCAGTAATAGCACCCTGGGGAACACCAACACTTACAGAGTAAGTAGGAAGATCATGAAAATGCCTGGGAGCCAGCAAGAGAACTAGGACATACAAAGAAGTAAGAAAATGTAATGTATAACCAGGAGAAAAGTCATCAGCATAAACAAAGCCAGAAATTACACAGATGGTAGAATTAGCAATCAACTATATTAAAAGTTATTATAAATATGTTCAATATGCTAAAGGAGAGAAATTAAACATATAAAATGGGATTTCCATGGACATAAAAATTTCACTGGTTGGGATTAACATTCTAACGCATCAGACACTCAGATGAAAAGATTAGCAAACTTGAAGACATGGCAGTAGAATCCAGCCAAAGTAAAGCACACAAGAAAAAAACAAGAAAAAATGAGCTCCGGTGATCTGCAGGATAATACCAACTATTCTATTTTTTGTACAACTGGAGTTCCAGATGAGAGCAAAGTAAGAAGGGGTGACAGAAAGATTATTTGAAGTAATATAGCTAAAAATTTGATAAAAATTACAAACCCAGACTCAAAAAGTTCAATGAGCCCTAAGCAGGAGAAACATGCACATTTACACACACACAAAACCACTGCAAAAGACATCATCATTACATTGTTGAAGACTAGTGATAAGAAGAAAATATTAAAAATAGGTAGTGGGAAGAAAGTTACATTATGTATAGAGAAATAAAGACAAAAATTCAATAAACTTCTAATCAGAGATTATGCAAGACTGAAAGGGCATTTTAAAAAGTGCTGAAAGAAAAACATCTCTCATATAGAATCCTATATTTAGAGAAAATATCTTTCAAAAATGAAAGCTAAGGGGCTCCTGGGTGGCTTAGTTGGTTAAGCTTCCAACTTCTGCTTAGGTCATGATATCATGGTTTGTGGATTTGAGCCCGGCATCAGGCTCTGTGCTAAGAGCTCAGAGCCTGTAGCCTGCTTCAGATTCTGTGTCTCCCTCCCTTTCTACCCTTTTGCCACTCTTTCTCTCTCCCTCTCAAAAGTAAATAAACATTTTTTAAAAAATTTTAAATGAAAGCTAAAGAAATCAAAAGCTGAGAGAATGTTGCCAGTAGAACTACACTACAAAAAAAACACTAAAGCAACTTTTTCAGCATTAAAACAAAACAAAAAAAAACACATATGGAAGCTAGTTATACTAAAGAATGAAAAGTTCTGGAAACGGTAACTATATGAGTAAACGTAAAAGGCTTTACCCCCATTTAAAATCTTTTTAAAAATGATGATTGACTACTTAAAAAAATATAACACTACTTAATAGGGTTCATAGCATATGTAGAAGTAAAATGCTTGACAATAGTAGTTCAAAGGAAGGAAGGGGAAAATAGAATTATATTGTTAGAATTTACATTATATGTGAAATGTACTATTATTTGAAGGTAAATTGTGATTAAAAATGTATATTTTAAATCTTAGAACACCCATCAAAAATAAAACAAACATGTATAGCTAATAAGTCAATAGTGGAGATAAGTGAAATCCTAAAAAAGTATGCTTGAATGGAGAAACAGAAAGATGAAAAAATCTGTGTCCTTAATGACCATGGAGTTGACATAGGTACTGGACTTTGTATCTATTGGCCTCGTTTTTTTTTTTTTAAGTTTATTTATTTATTTTGAGAGAGAGAGAGAGATTGAGAGAGAAGGAGAAAGAGAATCCTAAGTAGGCTCCTTGCTTTCAGCACAGAGCCTGACATCAGGCTCAATCTCACTAACTGGTGAGATCATAACCTGTGCTGAAATCAAGAGTCGGAAACTTAACTGACTGAGAGGTCCCCTCTCTTGACCTCTTTTAAGTGAGAGAGAAACTTCTAATTTATAGGCATTTTTAAAATTTTTTATTTTGAGAGAGACAGAGAGGCTGAGCAGGGAAAGAGCAAAGAGAAGAGAGAGGAAGAATCCCAAACAGGCCTGGGACAGTGTGCAGAGTCCAATGGGGGGCTTGAAATCAAGAAACCTTGAGACCATGACCTTGGCCAAAATCAAGAGTTGGATGACTGAGCCACCCAGGCACCATATCGGCATTGTTATTTTGTATTCTATGTTATGTACAGCTGAGCATAATCGGAATAGCTACAGACTTATAGTAGTTTCAAGAAATAAAGTATATTCCCCAGAACCAGGCAGACCCACACACTGCTCAAAATTTGGTCTTATTGCCAGCAACTTCAACATAATTCTGGATTTTGTGTACTTGCATACTTGTCACTAAAATTCCAGGAATAGTTTATCTTTTGTATGATCATCACTTGCTGTTAGTTCAACCAGTTTTTCTTGAAAGAGAAAATACATGTAAAGTCCTTGGAATATAGTAAATGCTCAGCCAATATATATTACTCTGAAACAGCCACCATAATAATGTTAAGACACCATAGTTTAGACGTATTGCGGGGTTTGTACAAAATCAGACTGGCATTCATTTATATATGAAAATCCACAAATCTCTTTTTGAAATTTGTGTTCACCATACACTTTTGTATAATTCTTCAAAATCTACAGTCATTTGAATTTGGGAAACTTTGATCACAGAAAATGAGTATACCTTCAATTACCATCTCCTCAGTCTACATATCTACTTTAATACCTACATTTCTTTGACCAAAGCAACTCTCCTTTGGTTGCCTCTCTGCACTTTCAAATTTGGTATATTTACATACCTAGTCATTTAAGTAAGAAAGTAAATGCTGGGGGACTAATATAACTTAGGTTTTGTTAAATCCCTTCGATGCTAAAAAAAAATTTGATCTTAGGAACTTGCTGAGTAAATTCCAACATTTTTTTCCACCATCTGACTATGTAAGAATCAACTAAAACTATGTTTCTACTCTCCTTCCAAACATACATAAAAATGGCATTTAAAATATGAATATAAGGAAAAGTCACAACATTGATGCCTTTCTCCAAAACATCATGCAATTTATCTAATTTGCTAGTAAACGATGCAGAGGGATTGGATATGCCAATCTTTTCTTATGACTTGACAAAACTGTTGCAAGCTTATTTTTCTCCTTTTATTGCAAATGTTTCATCTGCAGCAATTGAACATATCTTTTCATATTTTGTCCCAAGTTCTCACATTTTATACTGACAAGTGATTATATCCTATTAGTTCATGTGCGTTAAAAGTTGTTTTTTTACTAAAAATGCAGACAGACTTTCTTTTGGAATCAGGAAGACCCAAAACTGCAAACTCAAGTCTTGCTGAAACTCTCAGATTTAAAAGTAATAATGTTGGGGGGAGTGTCCATTTCATCATTCATATATTATGTAGTTTATCTCTTAGAACTTCTACCTTTCCATAGTCCTCCCTAAAATAAAATTATTCTCTTTTAATGTCCCCAAAGTCTCCAAATAGCTCACAGTCGACATGGAACATGTTCCTATTTAAAACCTGTGAATGGCACACAATTTGAAGGCCTGGGCTTTCACTCAAAAGATTTGTAGGCCCCAAATGCTGGCTCTGACATTTTAGATATATTTGGAAAATGTCAAAGACAAGCTAGTTAAAATTTTAATGTTTTAAAGGAGTATGCTTATATACCAAAGAATGCAGCCTGTACACTCTCAGTATTAGGCTAACCAACATGTATGCAAGTAGTTATTTTGGAACGTTAAAAAAAATACTAAGTAATGAGAGAAGTGGAAGACTCCTGGAGAGAAGATTTAGATTGTGTTTCCATCCCTACTGATTTATCTGCACATGGACTAACTATTTTTATACCTCAAATTTCATGCATTAATTCTTTCTTTGAATACTCATATAGTGGCAAGCTATGTATGTAAAGATTAATTAGTCATGTTTGCAACACTTGAAAAGCTTATAGGCAAGTGAATAGAGAAGTACAACAAAATTTTATAATCACTTTTCTACAAGTGTGTTTAGGGAACAGTGGGTATGTAGACAATAATCAATTTTACATGAGAATACAGTCAGAAAACACTTCAAAGAGAAGGTAGTGGTTGAGCTGAGTCCTGAAAAATGAGTAGGTACTCACCAGGTGACCAAAGACATTTCAGTAGAGCTTGCACTGTAAGAAAAGATATGGAACATGAAATAGCATGGCTCATTTGGAGAACTACAAGCAATTCAGGCCAGATCGTAGAATTGTAGAATTCTACGTAGAATGTGATGGAGGCACCCTAGATCATGAGGTTGAGTAAATTTTCTGAGTTCAAATCACAGAAGCCCTTATATGCCATGCCATGCCAAGGAGTTTGGCAATAAGAAATTGCTGAAAGAATTTAAACAGAGGAGTGATATAAATCACATTTGTGTTTGAGCAGGGTGACCAGTTAAAAGAATATGTAATAATTCAGGTGAGGGCTGATGGACAAACTAAGTAGCTGTGGGGAATGGAAAAAGAGAGCAGACGCCAAAGACATACAAGAGGTCAAATGAACAGGACTTAATTGCTGATTGGATGTGGGACAGAGAGAAAGAGAAGGATAATTTTGAGGTTTCTGGGTGTGTAACTGGACATTATACATCAGGGTTATTCATTAATACAGTGAACACAAGAGTAGAAGCAACTTTGTGGAGAACAATGAATTTTGTTTTGGACAACTGAGCTTGAAGTGAATGTGATGATATCTAGTAGGCACTAGTTAAATAATGAGGACTCATCTCACCACTGAACCTGAAAGTGGATAAGATCCCCCAGGGGGAGTATGTAGAGTAACAATGATAACAATAGTTTACATTTATTGCATATTAAGATCTTGCTTGTATCAAGCATCCTGCTATATGTATCTCATTTAATCTTTGACACACTCTCTGAGATAAGTATTCCTGACTGGTAATTTAATGTGTCAACTTGACTGGGACAGATATTTGGTTAAACATTATTCTGGGTGTGTCTGTGAGGATGTTTTTGGATGATACTAACATTTGAATCACTAGTCTGAGTAAAGCAGATCTTGCTCCCTAATGTGAGTGGCCCTCATCCAATCTGTTGAAAAACCAAATAGAACAAAAAAAATACTGACCCTTCCACAAATAAGGAGGAATTTCCTCCTGCCTGCCTGACTGCCTTGAGCTTTGGACATTGGCTTTCAGCTATTTGAATGTCCTAATTAGACATTAGAATGTCCCAGTTCTAACTTCTGCACTGCAAGTACAAGTGCATGCACATCTCCTATCCCTACATGAGCATTAAAGCCCAGGCCCAGGCCCTTACGGTCTAGATTTAAGTGTCTGTCTCTGTATCCTCTTCCCTTGACACATTTCCCCCCTCTGGCAATAAGGACTTCTCTTGATTTCTCTCAAGGTCAACTATGTTGTTATATTTCCCAGGATGTCTATTTATTTGTATCAAAAAAGGGTGCTCTAATTAGCTCAATCTGCCATATTGTAGGAGTCTATTTTTCATTTGTTTTTGAGAATGGTATCTAAAATCTTTTACCCATACCTTCAAGAACATATCTGACATCCTAAAATACTACTTCACTAGTGTCCAAGTGAAAAAGAAATATACTGACTGTTCAGCATTACCATCTCTGGAGTGGTAGTGTAGACGCTCTGGTTTCAGGGTTAGGGAATACTGGGGAGCCATGGTAGGTTGTGGAGGGGGTTTAGGGTAACTAAACATATTTAAAGTTGGCAAGTTGTAAGTTCATGATGCTCACTCTAATTCTCCTTGTTTCATCCTCCCAGCTAGGTTTGCGCCCCATGACCCAATCCTTCTTTGATAGTTTTCTCTAGTTCTCTGAATTACTTTAGTAAGTAAAGCAGCAAGTTATTCACTAAACTCCTCAGTTTTTGTTTTGGTTTGGTTTGGTTTGGTTTTAACATCTCTTTGTAGACCTGAGTATAGGAATCCTGGACTCTGCCAACAGAATTTTCCTAGTTCTGCCTTTTTCAGGATTGATTCCTCACAGCTAGGTCTCCTGAACTGGTACTGCTTTAATATTTTCTCAAATAACTTCCCTATTCAGTTTCATATCCTGTCTTAAGCATCTGTGTCTCCTGCTTGTCCTGCCTCCACAGTAACCTCTCAGAGATCAGTTTCTTTGCAACCCCACCCCACTGTGTCACCATACAAAACTCCCAGCCTCCCAACCTGAGTCACCACACGCCCCCTTCGAGTGTTACCAGCCTGGGCTCCTGCCCCCAGCCTGTCTCTTCTCAGATAAAATCAGCACTGCACATTAGCAAAACAGTTTCATCCATTTGACTAGACTTGGCAGCCTGGAGTTTTTCAGTTTAAGGGAGTATGTTTTTAATGCATTATTAAAAAATCTTTTTATTATAGGAAATTTCAAAATTTACAGAACAGAGAATAGTCCAACAAACCCCATATACCCATCATCCAGCTTTAAGAATTTTCAACTCCTGGTCAGCCTTGTTTTGTCTCTACCTCCAAGACACCCACAAATCCCAGGTGCCATATAATTTTATCTGTAGATCCAAGTGTTTCTCTTAAAAACTAGGTATCTTTGGGGCACTTGGGTGGCTCAGTTAGTTAAGCATCCAACTTTGGCTCAGGTCATGATCTCACAGCCTATGAGTTCAAGCCCAGCATCCAGCTCTGTACTGAAAGCTCAGAGCCTGGAGCCTGCTTTGGATTCTGTGTCTGCCTTTCTCTCTGCCCCTCCCCCAGTCACACTCTGTCCCTCTTAAAAAAACAATTAAAATTTTTAAAATAAAAACTGGGTATCTTTATTTTCAAAACAAAACTATAGCGCAGCCATCACACCTAAAAATATCCCTTTGAATATTTCTTTAATAACCTCAAATATTCAGTTTTTAAGACTTGAGATCCAAAAATGCCATTGGTTGTTATTATCTCTTAAGTCTCTATTTATTTTAAAAAGTTTTTTTAAGATGTTTATTTTTGAGAAGGGAGATCGAGAGAGAGAGAGAGAGAGACAGAGAGACAGAGAAAGACAGAGAGCATAAGTGGAGGTGTGGGGGGGAGAGAGAGAGAGGGAGAGACATAGAATCCGAAGCAGGCTCCAGGCTTTGAGCCATCAGGAGAGAACTTGACATGGGCCCAAACCTCCAAACTGTAGAGATCATGACCTGAGGTGAAGTCAAACACCCAGCTAACTGAGCCACCCAGGCGCCCCTTAAGTCTCTCTTTTTAAAAAAAAGCTTTGTATTACATAAATTTTCAAACATACTCAAAGTAAGCAGTATAATATATGTACTCAACACCCAGCTTTGACTGTGATCAGCAGTCTGTCATTCTTTAATTTTTTTTTTAAATGTTTGTTTATTGTTGAGAGAGAAAGACAGAGCATGAGCGGTGTAAGGGCAGAGAGAGAGGGGGAGACACAGAATCAGAAGGAGGCTCCAGGCTCTGAGCTCTCAGTACAGAGCCCAGCATAGGCTTGAACTCATGGACCAGAAGATCATGACCTGAGCCAAAGTTGGACACTTAACCAGTTGAGCTACCCAAAAGCCCCTAAGCGGTCTGTCATTCTTGTATCATCTATACCTCCACCCAGTCTCCAATTTCCATTCCATTATTTTATAACAGTTTTTTGAGCTAAAATGTACATATATTTAAATGTACAAATCTTAGCTGTACAGTTTTGATAAATGGGTATGCCAAATGTAACCCACATCCCTATCATCACGTAGGCATTTGCATCTCCCTAGATGTGTGTCTTACCCCGTTCACAGGCAACTTTTATGTTGATTTTTTTTAAACTTAGATTAGTCTCTATTCTAGACTTTATCCTGTTTTATATCCAGCTTCTTCTCAGTATAATGTGTGTGAGATTTGTTCGGTCTGCTTCTTACAATTGCTATCACTACTACAATAGGTTTATCCTTTCTTCTGTTAATGGACATTTGGTTAGTGAAGGTTTTCATTACTGAGAATAAAGCTGCTTTGAACATTCTTTCATAAGACTGTATTTAAGTCTCTTTTAAGGTCTAAGTCATATGTGTGTGTGGGGGGGGGTGGATGTAGGGGGTTGGTTGTTGTTGAAGAATCCAGATCATTTGTCCAGTAGAATATCTAGTCTGGATTCTGTCATTGCATCCACATATGTTTTACATATTCCTCTGTCCCTTGAAGTTTCTGTAAATTGATAGATCTAGAAGCATAAAAGATTCAAGTTCAATTTTGTCAAGACCATTTCAAAGGTGGTGTTGTATACTTCCATTAGAAGATTCACAGCAATTGATGTTCTTTTATTTTCCACTGTAACTAATGGATAGATTTTTAGAAATAAGATTGTTAGATCAAAGGGTAATATGTATATATAGGTATAATTTCACTAAAATTAAATTACAGGGACTTGTTATAAACTATAATACGCTGTTTAGTGAGGCATTAGTCAGTTGCAGTAATTTTGCTACATAGAAATATACATACACACATGCACATTTGAATTTCATTATTTGTACTAGTTATGATCTATAAAGTTCCTGCAAACACCAGATTAGTGAATATTGAACCATGCCTCCTAGAGGAAATATAGGATTAAGTTTCCGTGGGCATTTGGTCATGGCATTTTAGTCAATTGAGCAATAGGTAACCTTATTTTATGTGTACTTCTGTTTAAAGACACCTTATTTAATATATATTGTTGATTCATTAATATTGCACTCACCGTCAACAGTACTATAACTCATGCCTGGATGAAGCTTATGTAACGCACACGTTTTCTCTAAGGGCAATGCCACAGCCCTTCTGTACTTAAAAACACTGGACAGCACCTCAGCATTATGTTTGTGAGCTGTTTTAAACAATAAAATCACCAAAAAAAAAAAAAAACCAACAAAAATTTGAAAAACGTGGTGCTAAATGGACCACAGAAAGGATACTTGTTTAGAGCATGAGAGTTGAAACAAGAAGGCAGAGCACTGGCTGGTTCAGCCTCAGCTAGGTGGGTGGGATCAGATGACTCAAATATTTGGCTGCTTTTTGTATGTCCATGAATGACCTGCAAAAGCACTATAAGCATTGATTTGGGGGTTACGATTAAATTTTAGTGAGTAGGAAAATTCACAAATACATATTCCATGAATAATAAGGTTCAAGTGTATACAGAAAACAGGGTTCTCATCTCTTTTCAATCCCCAGAAATTGGGCAACTAAAGAAGAACGAACTGACTCTTTTTACCAAGCTCATTGGGACTATATTCCACGAGAGCTGGGTTTCATGGGGGTATCCTGCCTCAAAATATGTGTAGATTTAAGAGTAACCATAACTCATTGTGACAGGAGATGTAGGTAAGATTGGGTTTGCCAACATTTTTACTCTTGCTTAGGAGAGAAAAATAATATCATATGGAGAGGCAGAAATGGCACAAGGTCTAGAAAGATAAATAGAAAAGTGTCTTAAAAATACAACATTAACATCTGACTTGAAAGAAGGAAAAGACTAAGGACTTAGTACATAATAAATGCAAACAATATAGCTTTAAGATGTTTCAGTCAGTGGGGAGTGAGAGACATACTACCTAATGAGGACATCTGGTGACAAGAGGAATCAATTTACCTGGGAGCTGAGAAGTTATAGAAACAGAAAAGACTGCCTCACTAATGAAAAGGAAAATAGTTCTAAGTTGGACTTGAGGGTATGCATATGAGAGACCATAGTAAAAATAGACCAAGTGATTCCAGAATATGGATAAAGAAAATTGTCTCATTCTAGGTATGAACCTTAGAGAACAATTTGTAAAGAGTCTGATTAGTTAACTAAGGCACAAGAAATTAGTGTAATAAAGAAAACTGAATGACTGATGATTTACATATTGAGAAAGATTTTCTGCTCCGCAAGACCTATGTAAATTATAGTCATACATTTGACTCTCTGCATATTAAGCAAATGCTGCTGTAAAGAACATTATCAGAGATACTTGAGGTGATACATAGGATAAAGGTCTTATTCTCCAAATATACCAAAACAATTATTTTTCCACTTGTTATCCCTGATACTATTGTCTTAAGAGATGACAACAGAAAATATATCATTAGATTTTTGCTTCAGACTCACCCTTAAAATTTCTCGCTAGGTCAGATACCAGGCTGAAGATCCTTCTTGGAGTCAAATCACAGAGACATTCTAGTGCTTGAGCAGGACACTCAGATCCCTATGGTGAGAGACTGTAGCCTCCTCCTCAGCCCCAACCAGGATTCTCATAAAACTCTCCTATAATTTTCTCTCTTAAGACGCACTCATAAAACCATGTCCTAAATCATAGCTCACTAGCCTGGGTCTCCCTTTGCTTATTGGACATCTTGCCTGGACTTACCAGTTCCTCTCTGGCTTTAAGAATTTCAAAGACCATCTCTAGGAAGTGTGTGTGGGGGTGTGTGGGAATCCTTGATGTAGAGGGGGAAATGGTACTGTAAAAGTCCACTAGTAGTATCATCTTTTAAGAAAGCCACTTGGCTCATATGAAGATTATCATTACTATGACAGACACCTACATTTTAATTTCTGACCGACCAGACTTAATGACACGTAGGGAAATAGTGAGAAGTAATTCTTATCCCCTAGAGGACTAGAATTCAGGAAAGCTCTGCCACTCAAAAGTGACTTTACTTATTGAAAAGAATAAAAAGGAATTCAGTAAGAACTTTATCCTATACATATAAAATAGTAGGACTGATATGAAACAAAAATAAATAAAAATAAAATAAACTTTTGTTTATTCAGTTTCTAAATTTTGTTCAGTTAGAACCATATAACACTCAAGAGATTATTTTGTTATCAAAAGCACTTTGTTGCTATTCATTCTTCAACCATAGCTCTCTACCTTCATCTTTTACTCTTCAATTCCAAATTCCAAAAGATTATTCAATTGAAGGGTTAGACTGTCCTAGGAATTGAAGACAAATAGGCAATACTTAATACAAAGAAATGGAGGGGTGCCTGAGTGGGTCAGTCAGTTAAGCATCCAGCTTCGGCCCAGGTCATGATCTCGCGGTTCACGAGTTCAAGCACTGCATTGGGCTGTGTGCTGACAGCTCAGAACCTGGAACCTGCTTTGGATTCTGTGTCTCCTTCTCTCTCTGTCCATTCCCTGCCCACACCCTGTCTCTTTCTCTCAAAAATAAACATTAAACGTTTTTTAAAAAAGAAATGGAGTATATAATGTAAACATTCCATTTTGAAAGAAGTTAGATGTTAAGATTTAGAAATATAACTGCTGTGAATTTTTACTGATGACATGCTGAGTTGTGGCCTTGACTATGAATATGGTTGGCCACACATGAATAAAAAGCAAACATTTCTACATGAGAACATGGAAAAACTGGTTAACGTAGAAGAAACT
Organism: Crocuta crocuta; assembly: GCF_008692635.1. Lineage (NCBI taxonomy): Eukaryota > Metazoa > Chordata > Mammalia > Carnivora > Hyaenidae > Crocuta > Crocuta crocuta. The sequence continues at coordinate 10,037,712 of NW_027530368.1, read as the reverse complement.
TTAAATCTATCTTTATAAGTGGAACAGAGAAAATGGAATCAAATGACACAGCAGGAAAAAAGGAAATGAAAAGATAAGTTATATCATAGTGTTTGTTATATGGTGAAAATCCCAATTATCTTGAGATCATTTTTCCAGCAATCAAAATAGGACCTATTAACCCAAAGGTAAAGCTTCTGAGCTAAGAAGAAGAAGGAGGAGGAGGGGGAGAAGAGGAAGAAAAAGAAGGCGGGGGAGGGGGAGAGGGAGAAAGGAGAAAGAGGAGAAGAAAATAAAAACAGGAAAAGAAGGGAAAAAAGGTTGAAAAAGTTGTATACTGATGCTCACAAACTTTATTAGTAGAAAATTTTTAATATTGAACTTGATATTTCATTCCCTCAGCCACAGAAAATTAGAATCAATAGATTGTTTTTTTAAACCCCCAGTTATTATAGACTTTAGCATTTATTGTGTGTTGACTATATGTCAGGGACAGTTACATAAATAGCTAATTTAATCCTACGAGGTATATATTAGGATTCTCCTCATTTCACAGACAAGGAAACTGAAATGGAAACAGGTGATAAAATTTGCCCAAGATCACAAGTAGAAACCAGGAGGGTCAGGATTCAAATACAGTACAAGTGTTTTACCAGAAACTGCACTTTCAGGTATTGATGGCAGACATCAGAGACTGAATACAGTGATGAACAGGTCAGGAAAGCTCCTGATGTCCAGGTCTATAAGGGCTGGGGAAAGGTAAGAGGAGTGAGCTGGCAGGAGCAAGAACTGATGGGGACAGCCCAAGGCAGGGCTTGAGGGGTGGGAGCACCAGACCCTTTATAGTTTTTATTTAATGCACTCTTTGTAACCATTCTGCAATGTAGAAGCAGCCCTTTTTAAATGAAGAATTGAGATTGTGAAGTATTAAATACATTTCCCCAAAATTACATAATTAGTAAGTAGTAAACCAGGTCTGTTGTCTGACATGAAAGCTTAATTTCTTTCTCCCATATCTCACTACTCTAACAAGACCCCAGAAACAAGAACTTACAGAAGCATTTAGTCTACCATTCTGTAAAAAAAGAAAGAGCCCTGAATGCTACACCAGCCTGTGAAGGCTTTGTTGAATACATAAAGTGTTTGAATGTAAAAATGGAACAATAAAATATGTACGATTAAGACCTTAATAATCAAGAACCAGTGACGTTATGTTGATTACTCTCTGTTTAAGAACACAGGGGAATGTATAGCATATTTTTTAAAGTCTAAAAATAGATACAGTTAAAGTAAAATTTGTGCTTTTAAAGGGATGAGCTTCATGAAACTGGAAAATTCTCCTGTGTGGAATGCCTCTTTTCTAATGATGACAGATAAACAAAGTTTCCTATTTTGGAAAACAGTACAAACAGACATATTAAATAAAGGTTAAGACAATTTTGTGTTGCAGGGCCCAATAAAAATAGTGCCAACACTTTAACACCAACTTGGATTATGTGTTAATACTGAATCATACAGTATCTAAAATGTGTTTCTACAAGTTATAAGAAGTTATAATTTATTAGGAATCCAAAGTAAAATAATTGGATTTCTCCCCATTCTATACTTCTGTGAGAAAAAAAGGATACCACACATTCTTCAAAGACCTCTGAATTTAAAATTCAGGTAGTCAGCACCAAGTAAACCAAGGGTTTACTTTAACAAGCAAACAATATATATGGTCTGTCTTAGTAGTATTGAACTATATTTCTTATACTCTCCCCTTCTATAGTCCTATACTGATGATTGGTCTCATAATGATAACCATGATCCATAGTGGCCCCTCTGCTACAAAAAGACAAAAGAGCTAACTACTACATTCAATGTAATTTGAGAGTAATACATTTGATTATACCTTTTAAAAACTGAGACTATTGCTTATCTAGTATCTTTCAGATAATTCAAATACTAATTAGAAAATTTCCCTCTCCAGCCTATTCATGGGAACATTTGAAAAAAATTTTATGAAAAGGATTCCCAGAAATATTAGAAAATAATGTTTTCATCTACTGCACATTACTTTTCCTGACTTGCATGTTCTTTTAAAGCCCCATATCCTGTTTAGGTGTTTGATATGTTTTTAATGACAATTTTTAATAATTTTAAAATAGGTATTAAGAAATTTTCAGTTGGTTAATGATCATAGACAACACTCAAACAAACAAACAAAATACCATTTGTTACTGAATAGCTTTAACATTTTACTTGGATTGCAAGAAAACCTTATGTGGGAGATAATTACTTAATTTAGACCTATATATTTGTTCACTCAGAAGTGGTGCTTGACGTCAATGACAAAAACATAATTATGCATAAAGTTAGTTTTGTTTAAGTTCTTTTGCTAATTGTGGGGAATTTTTTAAAAAATCAAAGAAATGGGTGTAATTTAAAGTATAAGAGAAAGGAAAATATTTTCTTCTTGGGCAAATACATGATGGATGGAAGATGTGTAGCTATAGCTGCTTTTTTTAGATTTTCTAAGACGGATCCAATTTTAATACCCCATTTTAAAAACCATGTTAGGCCATTCATTTTGATTTTTGTTTCAAACTGTTTGGACACCATGGAGGGTAATGGTCTAATATTTCAAGGAACATCTTACTTTGACTTTGTTTCTAAATGATTCTTAGGAACTTCAGAAAGTTTCTATAAGTAGGGCCCACACTCGTTAAAAAACTTAGAGCATGTAAGTAACTGATTGTGAATAGGTCTTCTAATGGGCTTCAGAAATTTTGTGAAATTTGATCAAAGTTTATAACAACTTGGAGACATCTATTTATTATTTATTATTTATTATTATTATTCCAGAGACACTCTGAAAGTTCTTTCTTCCAGTTTAAGATTGCAAAGAGCACATATATACTGATTAGTCTGTAAGTTGGAAAGAGTCTGTCTATTATTAGGACAGCATTTCAACCATGTAAGAGAATACATTTCTCCTTTTAAAAACATTTACTCTTATTTTATTTTCTAAGAAGTCATTTAAATATTGAATCAGTATGACAGGCCTTGTCAAAACGACAACTGAGCAGTTGGCCTGGAACAGTACTTTGCACACCTAGAGGGGGCTCAGATGGTAGACTCATTGAAAGAACACAATGTCCTGTTTTCTTCCCTTTTAAAGAAAGGAAGCATTCTAGCCCAGCAGTGTAAAGACAGGATGTACCTATTCCTTCCTTATTAAAAGAAAATGTTGAAAGGGAATCTTATCTCCTACTGCTTGACATCTTCTCAGAAAAGACCGATCTTTTCATTTCCTTTACAACTTTTATTTTTTTTTATTTATTTTTTTTAATAGTTTATTGTCAAATTAGTTTCCACATAACACTCAGTGCTCATCCCCACAAGTGTCCTCCTCCATGCCCATCCCCCCTTCCCCCCACATCCATCAGTCCTCAGTTTTTGTCAGCATTCAAGAGTCTCTCATGGTACAACTTTTAATTGGTTCACATGTCCCAGACCTCATGGGACAATATGATCTCTTATTTTTAATGTGTCGTATCCTCAATATTCTAATGCCCATGCACACACAATGGGTGTGATACTGGTGCTTCCTAAGACATACTTGTTTGTGTGTATCATACTTGTGTTACATATCTTTGTGATAGTATGAAATACTTCTTACTTGTCAAGTAAAGTTTTCGAAATTTACTTTTTTTGAGATTAATGAATATAGTCACCCAGAAGGCTGTATATTAGTGTCATTATTACCAATTCGTACTATGACCCTGAAGGTATTTTTTAATGACAAGTTCATACATATGTACCAAATAGGAGAGCTCTTATTATCATCTACATATTCATATAGATTACATCTAAAAGCTGCCACAGAAAGCCCAAAACTCAACTCATGTCAGAGGACTGGAAATGAGAGAGCATTTCTGTTTGTATTTGATTTCCTGGTGCTGTGTCTTTATAAAACTAAGAAATGATGCAAATTTGCATAATCATGGCCAACAGCCAGATCTCCTGCAAGCATTTGTTGAGTGTATGTGTATGTTCATGAATAGATATATCAAAGATTCTTATCTTTGTAATTTATAGACGTTTATGTCTAGACTCAAACAAATACAGTACAACTTTTGAGCATTATTTCCAATGTGTATAATAATAATTTGCATAGACCACTTAGACAGACTAAAAATATACGAATTAAATATGTTGCTTCTAAAGAGACCCCTCTTTTTTTTTCTTTTTCTTTTTTTTTTAGTCTGAAGAAACTACTTTGCTTTAACTGTACTATTTTTTTTTCTTATGACTTAAGGGAACCCATAACTTGAATATATTTTTCTTATAGGTGTTTAAAATAACATACTATGAAAACATATAGTATGTTTAAATTTAATTAAATAGGGAAATATTTAAGATTGTACCTTTCAAACAATAATACTCTTCCTTAAAATTAAGACAATGCCATTTTAGTGAGCTCCAAAATTCATAGATGCTGTTGCCCTTTATTGAATAAAACATCAGCCCACATGTAACTGCAAAATAAAAACTTACATATCTCAATATTATCATTGTGTCTACTCATTGCATATGACACACTATATTATGTAATTTAGCAGTTTAATCTGTAAATGACATGTGTGGCTACTATTAGCTGCTCAAAACAGCCAAATGAAATAAATGTTGACTTTTAAACTTGAAGAGAGCATTGATGGTTTACTAAATTTTTTCAATTTAAATTCATCATCTGGGCAGAGGAAAAAAATTTTTCATCCTTCATAGTCAAAATTGATTCTTTTGTTATGTTATTTTACCTTTCTCAGTGTTCACCAGAATGAGATTCAGCTACTGCTCTCACAGCCCCTCTTTCACCATGACTCCGTCTCACTCAGCTCACAGAACTACTTCTCTCTGATGCACCTCCAGTATCTACAGAAAGCCCCTCTATGGCTGTCTCTTAAAAATGCCCCCCAGTGAGGACACCTTCAGGCTGAAAATAAGGGGATGGAGAAATATATATCATGCTACTGGAAGTCAAAAGAAAGCTGGAGTAGCTATACTGATATCAGACAAACTGGACTCTAAACTAAAGGCAGTAACAAGGGAGGAGGATGGACATTATATAATAATGACAGGATCTATCCATCAGGAAGAGCTAACAATTATAAATGTCTACGCACCGAATACAGAAGCACCCAAATACATAAAACAATTCATCACAAACAGAAATAATCTTATGGACAAGAATGTGCTAATAGCAGGGGACTTAATACTCCACTTGCAGCAACAGATAGATCAACTAGACAGAAAATCACTAAAGAAACAATGGACTTGAATGACACACTGGACCAGATAGATTTGACAGATATATTTATAACTCTACATCCTCTTCTTGAGTGCGCATGGCACATTCTTCAGGACAGATCACATACTGGGTCATAAAGCAGCCCTCAATAAATATAAAAGAATTGAGATTATACCATGCACACTTTCAGATCACAATGCTCACAATGCTATGAAACTTAAAATCAACCACAGGAAAAAGTCTGGAAAAGCTCCAAAAACATGGAGGTTAAAGAACACCCTACTCAAGGGGCACCTGGGTGGCTTAGTCGGTTAAGCGTCCGACTTTCGCTTNCTCTCTCTGACCCTCCCCTGCTCACGCTGTCTCTCTATCTCTCTTTCTCTCTCTCCTAGAAATAAAATAAAACAAAACAAAAAAAAAAAGAACACCCTACTAAAGAACAAATGGGCCAATCAGGCAATTAGAGAGGAAATTTTTAAAAATATGGAAACAAATGAAAATGAAAATAAAACAATTCAAACTCTATGGAATGTGGCAAAGGCAGTCCTAAAAGGAAAGTACATGGCATTCCAGGCCTATTTCAAGAAATTAGAAAAAGTGCAAGTACAAAATCTAACACCACACCTAAAAGAACTAGAAGGAGAGCAACAAGAGCACCTGAAACCCAGTAGAAGAAGAGAAATAATAAAAATCAGGGCAGAAATAAACAATATAGAATCCAAAAAAAAAAACAGTTAAACAGATCAATGAAACCAAGAGTTGGTTTTTTTGAAAAAATAAACAAAATTGACAAATCTCTAGCCAGGCTTCTCAAAAAGAAAAGCGAGAGAACCCAAATAGACAAAAATCATTAATTAAAATGGACGTATTACAACTAATCCCTCAGAAATACAAGCAATCCTCAGGGAATACTATGAAAAATTATATGCCAACAAACTGGACAACTTAGAAGAAATGGACTAATTCCTAAACACACACTCACTACCAAAATTCACATAGGAAGACATAGAAAATCTGAACAGACCCAAAGCTAGTTAAGAAATTGAATCAGTTATCAAAAATCTCCCAACAGATAAGAGCCCTGGGCCAGATGGCTTCCCTGGGGAATTCTACCAGACATTTAAATCAGAGATAATACCCATTCTTCTCAAGCTATTACAAAAAGTAGAAATGGAAGGAAAACTTCCAGATTCATTCTACGAAGCCAGCATCACTTTGATTCCTAAGCCAGACAGAGACCCAGCAAAGAAAGAGAACTATAGGCCAATATCCTTGACGAATACAGATGCAAGATTCCTCAACAAGATGCTTGCAAATCGGATGCAACAGCACATAAAAAGAATTATCCACCATGATCAAGTGGGATTCATTCCTGGGTTACAGGGCTGGTTCAATATTCGCAAATCCATCAATGTGATACATCACATTAACAGAAAAAGATAAAGCCATATGATCCTGTCTATAGACACAGAAAAAGCATTTAACAAAATACAACATCCTTCTTAATAAAGACCCTCAAGAAAGTTGGGATAGAAGGAACTTAATGAAATATCATAAAAGCCATTTATGAGAAGCCCTCAGCTAACATCATCCTTAATGGGGAAAAACTGAGAGCTTTCCCCTGAGATCAGGAACACGACAGGGATGTCCACTCTCACCACTGTTGTTTAACATAGTGCTAGAAGTCCTAGCATCAGCAATCAGACAACAAAAGGAAATAAAAGGCATCAGAATTGGCAAAGAAATCAAACTTTCACTTTTCGTAGATGACCTGATACTCTACATGGAAAACCCAACAGACTCCACCAGAAGCCTACTAGAACTGATCCATGAATTCAGCAAAGTTGCAGGATACAAAATCAACATACAGAAATTGGTTGCATTTTTATACACCAAAAATGAAGCAACAGAAGGAGAAATCAAGAAACTGATCCCATTCACAATTGCACAAAAAAACATAAAATACCTAGGAATAAACCTAACCAAAGATATAGAAGATCTGTCTGATGAAAACTATAGAGAACGTATGAAGAAATTGAAGAAGACACAAAGAAATGGAAAAACATTCCATGCTCATGGATTGGAAGAATAAATATTGTTAAAATGTTATTACTACCCAAAGCAATCTATACATTCAGTGCAATCCCAATCAAAATTGCAACGTCATCCTTCTCAAAGCTAGAACAAACTATCCTAAAATTTGTATAGAACCACAAAAGAACCCAAATACCCACAATAATATTGAAGAAGAAAGCCAAAATGGGAGACATCACAATCTCAGACTTTATTCTCTACTCCAAAGCTATAATCAGCAAGACAGTATGGTATTGGCACAAAAACAGACACATAGACCAAGGGAATAGAATTGAGAACTCAGAATTGGACCCACACATGTATGTCCAACTAATCTTTGAGAAAGCAGGAAAGAATATCCAATGGATAAAAGACAGCCTCTTTAACAGATGGTGCTGGCAGAACTGGACAGCAACATGCAGAAGAATGAAACTAGATCATTTTCTCACACCATACACAAAAATAAACTCAAAATGGATAAAGGACCTGAATGTGAGACAGGAAGCCATCAAAACCCTAGAAAAGAAAGCAGGAAACAACCTTCTTGACCTCAACCGCACAATTTCTTACTTGACACATCCCCAAAGGCAAGGGAATCAAGAACAAAAATGAACTATTGGGACCTCATCAAGATAAAAAGCTTCTGCACGGCAAAGGAAACAATCAATAAAACCAATAGGCAACTGACGGAATGGGAAAAGATAGTTGCAAATGACATATCAGATAAAGGGTTAATATCCAGAATCTATAAGGAACTCACCAAACTCCACACCTGAAAAATTATCCAGTGAAGAAATGGGCAGAAGACATGAACAGACACTTCTCCAAAGAGGACATCCAGATGGCCAACAGACACATGAAATGATGCTCAGCATCACTCATCATCAGGGAAATACAAATCAAAACCACACTGAGATACCACCTCACTCTGGTCAGAGTGGCTAAAATGAACCAATCAGGAGACTCTAGATGCTGGCGAGGATGTGGAGAAATGGGCACCTTCCTACACTGTTGGTGGGAATGTAAACTGGTGCAGCCCCTCTGGAGAACAGTGTGGCGGTTCCTCAAAAAATTAACAATAAAACTACCATATGACCCAGCAATAGCACTGCTAGGAATTTACACAAGGGATATAAGAGTGCTGATGCATAGGGGCACATGTACCCCAATGTTCATAGCAGCACTCTCCACAATGGGCAAATCATGGAAGGAGCCTAAATGTCCATCAACAGACGAATGGATCAAGAAGATATGGTTTATCTATACCATGGAATACTACATGGCAATGAGAAAGAATGAAATCTGGCATTTGTAGCAATGTGGATGGAACTCTAGGGTGTTATGCTGAGTGAAGTAAGTCAGGCAGAGAATGACAGATACAATATGCTTGCATGTATAGGTAGATTAGGAGGAACTTAATGGAGGACCATGGGGTAGGAGAAGGGAAAAAATAGTTGGGGAGAGGGAGGGAGGCAAATCATAAGAGACTCCAGAATGCTGAGAACAAACTGAGGGCTGATGGGGTTAGGGGAGAGGGGAAAGGGGGTGATGGGCATGGAGGATGGCACTTATTCGGATGAGCACTTGGTGTTGTATGGAAAACAACTTGACAATAAACTATTTAAGGAAAAAATGCCCCCTAGGACCATACACCCTCCTTCATCCATTATTCTCTCTCTCCCCTTCTCTTCCTATCCAAGCTTCTTGAGAGAGTGCTACCTTCAGTCCCTACATTTTCTCACCTCTCATTCAATCCTTTATTTTCTCTTTATTCTTTTCCTTTTAGTAAAAGTGAAATATACATAACATAAAACTTGCCATTTTAACTTTAAAGTGCACAGCTCCTTGACATTGAGTATGTTCACATTGTTATGGAGTCATTGCCACTCTCCATCTCTAGAACTTTTATCATCTTCTCAAACTAAAACCATACCTGTTACACAATAATTATTCTTCCTCTCCTCCCCCATCCTAGCCCCTGGTAACAACCATTCTATTTCTGTTTCTATCAGTTTGACAACTCTGTGTACCTCATATAAGAGGAATCACACAGTATTCACACTTTGGTGACTAACCTTTCATTTAGCATAATATCCTCAAGGTCATTCATGTTTCCTTTACTGTTTTCATTCTGGCCCTGCCTTTTCTATGTCATTGAAGTGTTCCTTGCCAAGGTCACCAATGACCCCCAACTTAATATTCAGCAAGTATACTCTGGAAAATTTTTTTAAAGATTTTTTAAATCTTTCAGTTGTATTTAACTATGCAAGTATTTTATTTTACTATGTTTTATTTTAATTTCAGTTAGGCAGTCTTCATACCTAGCATTGGAGCCCACCATGGGGCTTGGACTCATGACACTGAGATCAAGACCTGAACTGAGAGGAACTCCTAGGTGGCTCAGCTGGTTAAGTCTGACTCTTGATTTTGGCTGAGGTCATGATCTCACAGTTGGTAACGATTGAACCTGGCATTGGGCTCTGTGCTGACAGCCCAGAGCCTGCTTGGGATTCAATCTCTTTCAATGCCACACCCCCGCACCCCAAGAAATTAATAAATTAAAAAAAAGGACCTGAGCTGAGATCAAGGTACAGACACTTAACCACTGAGCCACCTAGGCGCCCCTGCACTTGGAACTTCTTAATACTCTCCCCGACTTTTCATTTCCATTACATCCCTCTATCCTGATTTTCTTCCTACATTCCTAACACTTGTTTGTTTGCTCCTTTTAATTAAAATACTGTTTTTCTTCTGTGTCTACGTACATTTTAGAAGATGTTCCTTGGATGATCCCATCCATTCCCATGACCTCTATTACCAATCATAAGTGGACTCTGATCATTTATCATCAACCTACATTTCTCTCCTGAGCTTCAGAGGAAGGCAAATATATGTAGGCAGAGATATCCACATGAATGCTCACAGGCAAAATGTTTAAAACTGAACTTACTGTATTTCCCTCTAGTTTTACATCAACAATAAATGGAACCAGCCTCTGAGTTACTCTTGACTTTAAAATTTTCCCTGTCCACAATATTTAATTGATTTCTTAACATTTTCTCAGTTTTTCCCACTTAATATCTCTGCAATATCCTGAATATCCACAATTATCTATTCTCACTGCTACTGCTACTGGTCAATTCAAGTATTATTCTTCCCTCTGAGATCACTGTCACAGCTTCCTAATGAATCTGCTTCTCTTCCTTCAGTTTCATCCCCATGTAATATATTCTCCACCTGTTGTCAGAATGATTTTCCGTCAAAGCCAGTCTGATTATATCACTCCCTAAATAAAAGTTTTGAATGCCTTCCCACCGCCTTTAGGGAGAAGTTCAAACTCCTTACCATCATGTGCTGTGCTCTGCAGGATCTGGCCTCCACACCTAAGCCTCAGCACTTACTACTTTCCCGTATGCATTGCTTGTTCCCATAGGCATGATAAACTGTCTTGGATGTACTCTTCTCAGGCCTCCCAGTCTTCATACATACTATACTCTCAGCTAACTTTTGCTTGTCCTTTAGAACTCAGCTCCAGGGCCATCTTCTCCAGAAAACTTTCCCTGAAAGTGGGTGTGATGGATCTGGGGTGTGCTGCTTGGATTCCTCTACTGCCTCAAGACTGGAACATTCATTCCCCTAACTGCTGAGGGTGTTGGTAACAGACAGATCTCAGGTAAGTTTCATTTTGGAGATTGACCTTAGTTTAAGAGAGGCACTTGCTTAAGGTCATGCCCTTTTTCCTAAGGACAGCCCATATGTAATGACTAGTTGAAATGGAAGTACAAAGGCTTGGTCCCACTGCTCCAACTGGGACAGCACTAGCCCTATAGGCAGGCCACCCTAGCCCACTAATCATCCATGAAAAGGCTGAGGACTTTGTTGTGACTGCACCATAGTCCAACTTCTTCTTCTGTCCAGGTCAGTTTCTTTCATTTCCCCTATAGGCGTTGATCCAGAAAGCAAGCCTTCTGTGCACAAATTTCCATCTTAGAGTCTGTTTCACAGGGAACTAAAAAGCAACACTGAGTAAGAACCTCAATATCACTTGCTTGTTTCTGTCATAACTCTATTTCACTATATCATCATAACTGTTTACTTGTGGGGCTACACCTAAGTATAGTGAGCAACTTGAGAATAGGGACTGTAGATCTTGTCTTTTTATTCTCACTTCCTTTTTACCCTCATCTATCAAATCTTTTTGAATAAGTGAACACATGAGGTCACCATCTTTAAAAGCCTTGAGGGCTTTTCTAAAATAAATTCAATCCTCGCTGAACTTTATTTCCTTTAGGAATGGCCCCAGATATCTGGATTTTCTCTTCCAGGATGTATTTGAGGTTTGCTGCTGCTTGTGCTTCATAAAATTGTGAGAAGCATGGATTTGGAGATCTGGATTTAGAAGCCTGGATTGAATTCTCAATCATCATAGCTGTGTGACTTGGAGCAAATTGTATAACCTCTTCATGTCTCAATTTTATCAGCTGCATGATAGTAATATCTAGCCCATAGATACTGCTTGGTGGTAAATAAATTAGGAAATGTCTGTATAAAGTGATAGCACATAGTAGATACTCAGTAAATTTTAGCCCCACCCCCTTTTCTTCTTTTTATATTGAACTTACTCCTTCTATAATAATTTACAAAGAAACAAATTACAGTAGTTTGGTCCTACTGAGATGATCTCAGTAGCTCTCATTATCTTCTCACCTGACTCCCCTGCTTTCTCCTATACATGGCAAAAACCATCATTCTCTGTTACTGTTCTTATTTTAGAAGAGAAAAAAGTGTCTACTGGAAGCATCTAAATGTATCTACTCGACAATGCAAGTTCCTGCTTGCTACAAGTTTTGTTGAAGTTATTGTGAGACATCACATGTGCTAGTGACAAGAGAGCAATGGCTAGGTGTGTCTGACAGTGAGTCAAGGGTGAGTTAAATGACATGACTGTAACACTACCTAATGGGTTTCAGTGAAACATAGGAAGGACTCAAATGATTAACATAATGTGACAAGTAAAGGTTAAAGGTATGGTAGCAAGATATCCCATATTTAGGTACCTAACTCACTTGTATTTCCAGTTTTCTTCTTCCCAGTACTTGGAAAATCACATTTTGCAGTTTCCTTGTCATTAACTAGATGATGTGATAAGCTCCAGCCTATTACTGAGAGTAGAAGTGTTACATCACACATAGGGAGAAGATCAGTTCTCAGCTAGAAATCTGGAATTCTGAAGAACATATGCCCTGAACAGTCTTTTAGATCTGGAGCAAGTTCTGCAAAAAGTGAGATAACCTTTCATTGTGTTAAACTGCTGAGGTAGTCATGTTACATGTTACCTTAACCATTTAGAAAAAATTAACCATTTCTGACCAATGCACTGGGGCTCAGGAGAACTCAGGATAAATTAGAGTACACAAAGCATCTCAGGAAAAAGAACTATGGCCAGCTGTCTTAGAAAACAGACTGGAAGGTTGTTCATGATCCTTATTGCCCACATCTACTCTATCCTTCTCCACTAAAGTAACTTAGCTTTTTCTTTTCAATATATTCTCTTCTGTGTCTGTCTCCTTCTCCCACTTCCAACTGCCAGTTGACTTTCTCTGTATCATTATATCTCTACATCCCCAAATCATTGATCTTTCAAAGAGATAGAACTTGATTGGTCCAAGTTAGGCCACCATCAGAAAGTGCTCTTGATCCAGACTACATAGGCTGCTGGGTAGTCTACAAATAGGCTTTCCTTGAATTAGATGCCCTGCCCTGATCCAATTAGCAACAACCATGAGGTTGGGTCATGAGATACAAAACATGGTCACCCATGCTTAAAGAAAAGCTTGAGGTCTCCTCTCCTCCCTACCTCCCATCAGGAACTGTAGGTTGGAGTCCTGTTAGGTGCTATCGACATGGTAGGCACTATTTTGGTTTGCCCAGAAAAGTAGGATACAGACCATTCAGGGAAGTGAGACGATATTATTCCATTGCTGCGACCACTGGGCATTGAGCTGGTTCCACAAATGCCGTGGTCTTGACCTGAAAATTTGACCTGTGACTTCTGGGTCAGGACAAAATTTTTGTTGAGCTTAGAAGTCTTCCCTAGATGAGACAGAAAAAGTAGACCCAATGACCCTGGGTCAAATGCAGATTTCTGGTTTCTTAGATCAAGAACTACATATTCAAATTTGAGAGTGGTTTTTTTTTTTTTTTTGGTTGATAAAGCACAAAAAGGCAACAGTTGTTTTAGAGCAGTGTGATAATCAGTGATTTAAAAATGGTTTTGATATTGAAATGAAAATTAGGAACTATTTCACTTCACCCTGAGCATTTGGTTAGCTTTTTTTTTTTTTTTAATTTTTTTTTTTTATGTTTTATTTCTAGGAGAGAGAGAGAGACAGTGTGAGCAGGGGAGGGTCAGAGAGAGAGGGAGTCACAGACTGAAACAGGCTCCAGGCTCTGAGCTGGCAGTCAGCACAGAGCCCGACGCGGGGCTCGAACCCACGAATCGCGAGATCATGACCTAAGCGAAAGTCGGACGCCTAACCTACTAAGCCACCCAGGCGCCCCTTGGTTAGCTTATTTTAAAAAATGTGAAACAAAAGTTTTCCTTTGCTCTTAACATCACCATCTTACCTGCCATACTTTCTTTTTTTTAAAGTTTATTTATTTATTTTGAGAAAGAAAGAGAGTAGGGGAGGGACAGAGAGAGAGGGAGAAAATCATGAGCAGGCTCTGCAGCAGCAGCAGCATGGTTTCCGATGTGGGGATTCAACTTACAAACCGTGAGATGATGACCCGAGCCAAAACGAGGAGTCAGATCCTTAACTGACAGGGCCATCCAGGCACCTCACCTACCACAGTTTCTTACAAATATTCTTCTTAATGTATGGTGGCTTCTATTTGGAGTGTATTCACCTTCCGAAAATGTTTCATTTTAAACTTCACTCCTTATCCTGCCCCTATTGTTTAATGTTCCCTGGAGGAACTTTCTTACCTTCCCACAGCATCCCATTGACCTCTCAAATGGTGTCAACTCCCTCACTGCCCTCCACTCCACTCCCAATCAAAACTCTCATCGCCTCTGAGGGGATCTCAGTTGGGGTTAAGAGGAAATTAGCCAATTAACCTATTGGGTCACCTAAGAATTTCTGTTGGTCAAGTGACAAGATAAAAACAATGCAGAAAGTTTTTCAATCAGATCTTTTTTTAAAAAATATTTATTTATTTTTGAGAGAGAGACAGATTGCAAGCAGGGGAGGAACAGAGAGAGACACAGAACCCGAAGCAGGCTCCAGGCTCTGAGCTGTCAGCACAGAGCCCGACGGGGGGCTCGAACTCACAAACTGCAAGATCGTGACCTGAGTGAAACCAGATGCTTAACCAACTGAGCCACCCAGATGCCCCTGATCAGCTCTTTAAATTATTGCAGTTAGGTTCTTTAAGCTTTCCTTTCACAGTACAAACAGAAGTCTCCAATACTAACTTTTGGTCAGAGGTAATGATACAGAGTAAGGATAGTGAGTTTAATATTTTTTGAGAAACCATGACCACATTTCAAGTAATTTAAGAGGCTATCATTTATAAAATGCATTTCTATTTCAAGGATGTTAAGCTGTGAAAATGATGTTCCATAAATTCTACCAAAATGTGGCATTGGGTTGGTTCACTGTGGGGGAATGGCAGGGGAATGGAGTGAGTGCTGAAATTTAGTTGGTACCAGCTTTCAATCCTGCCCCTGATTAGTTGTGAGACCCTGGCGAAAGCATTTAACTTTTTTGAACCTAAGCTCATCTGAAAAATGGGGATAATAACTACCAGGTTATTAGATGTTTTACATAAGCTATTGTGTGTGAACTATCTTGACACATAACAGGTTCTCAGTGGGTGTTAACTGAATTTGAATCTTTTTAAGTCCCCTGTAGCTTTGAGGAAAGAAAATCTGTCCTATCAATAGAATTGATTAGAGGACTGAAAGAACTTTGGTTGAGAGAGAAAAGGCTTCAGCTGTAAATGCCCATCCTCCTTTGGACTGTTTTTGACTTGATAATAATTTGCTTGCAGTTCTTTCATTCATTTATCTCTTCACTCAATCATTATTTTGGGAGTCCCTACTTTTTGTTAGGCAGTGGGGATTAAAAAGATGACTAAGACATGGTGGTCTCCGCAGATCATAGAACCTAGCAGGGAAAGAAAGACATGTAAGCAAATAACTGAGAAGCATTAAACTATATATTCTTTAAAAATTTGCAACCCTTTCTTTTAAAGAAACAATGAAAAGCAAAAACAAAAACAAATTTCAAAAAGAAAATTTCCAGGGGCTCAGTTGGATGGATGGCTCAGTTGGTTAAGTATCTGACTCTTGATTTCGGTTCAGGTCAGGATCTCTTCGTCATGAGATAGAGCCCTGCAACAGGTGTGGAGCTGGGAGACACTTGCGATTCTCTCTCTCCCTCTCTCTCTCTGCCCCTCCCCTGCTCATGCTCTCTCTCTTTCTCTAAAAAAAAAAAAAAAATCCTCCTTCAACTTTTCCCTCTTGTTAGAGTTAATTTTGACTTTGGCATCAGGACACATTTTGTTTTTCTTTTGCTCTCACACTACATCTGTTACCTTCTCTGTCAGGCAAGTATAGAAAGTAAATCGTCAAGCAAGAAACAATAAGCTCAGCACGCATGTAGAATCTGAAACAAAATTGGGAGACATAATTTTAGCTGTACCTGTTTTCATAGTCCTTTGCATATGGAATACTGTATCTATAGAACTTTTAGAGTTTTTTTGGTGAGGCAGCATGGCACAGTGGGGAAAATGTAGGCATAAGAATCAGAATAAATTTAATTTCTGGCTTTACCCCTCACTGGTTGTGTGGGAAAGTCATTTAACCTCACTGATTCTCAGTTTCCTTATTTGTGAGAATGAGTGATAATAATACTTACAGGCTTATCGTAATGAACATATATGCCCACACATATGACTTCAATAAATATAAGTTATTATTCAAACCTTAAGACACAAAAGAAAATGTTTTATGAGCCCTTGGATAACTGTACAAAATACTCAAATGCTTTCATATAAATTGTGTATATTAGGGGCAGAATTTGACTTGATTATATTAAGCAGGAAAATAGTTATTAAGATTGTCTTAACTTGGGACACCTACTGTGACAAGGTCATTACAAGCTGTGAATGCCTAGCTAGAGAGGTGAACTCTGGGAACCAGGTTGACCATAGGTTGGACCCCGTCAAGGTGGGAGTGTGGAGTGGGGGATTAAGCTCTGCCTCCTGGAAGAGCAATATCCATGTGTAATATTTGGAGGGTTTTTTTTGTAAGGAAGAGTTGTTTCTTCTTCTTAATTACTTAATTTTTATTCATTCATTTATATTAGTATGGGTGCATCTATATTTTATATTTTAGGTAACAATCTAATACCATGTTATTTATTTTGCTGTTCAAATTGCTCCAGCTTGGTCCAAACTTTCAGGTTGGTTCCTGTGCCCCCTTTGACATACTCTGATCCTTTTTGTTTTTGTTATTTGTTGTTGTTGTTTTTTTTGTTTGTTTGTTTTTAGCACATCTTTGTTTTCTGGGACTGTAAGATGCTCTGGGCTCATCTTGTATTTTCTCTCCTCTGGTTCTGAAATCAGCCATCTCTCCAAAGAGCCTTGGTTCCTTTTATTAGGGAATGACACTTGGAAACCAAAATCTGAGTGCTACGTGTGTGCTCAAAAATATTTCCTGAACATTTTCTACCAGCCTGGCACTGTTCTGGGCACTGGAGGTACAACAGCAAAGTTTTCTGATCTTACAGAATCTGACTTTTAATGGATCATGAAATACCATGAACAAATTGATACTATGGACAGAATGTCTAGATGAATACCTGGCTTATAACAGGGCTTACTAAATGTTAGTAACTCCTTCCCTCCCTCCCTTACTGTACTTGCTCTAAAGTTGTTCAAATTCCTTTCTTGGGGATTGGAGCAAACTGGGCTATGCTGAGGGCTAGAGTCCCATATAGGGGTAGGTGTAGACATTATTGCTATTGCTGGGCTATGTAGTACATGTATCCTACAAAGCATGTTTAAAGTGTTCCTGAAAAGGCAAATCAGTGTCTTTAATAGAGGATCACCATCTAACCCTAACTCAAGAGGTACAGCTCAAACTGTTACCAGGAGATGAGGCCAAAGCTCAGAATGTCAGTTGACCAAAACCAACAATGGAAGCAGAGTACAAGTTGAATGAGGTAAAAAAAAAAAAAAGAAAAAAAAAAAAAGTCCCGATTAAGTGGAGCTCTTTTTTTGGACGCTGCCTCCATGGTATGAGAACACCTTACTATTCATAAGCCCAGGCAAGGCAAACATGTCCACCTCCCTGCTTTGTAATCCTTCCTTTTTCTGTTCACCACTCCCCCACTGCCCTGCCACGTGTTCTAGGGTTCAAGTAGAGGAAACCTTAGTGCAAGTATAATACTGACACTACAATGGCCATACTATCCCCCAGAGTCATAATGCAGGGACTGGAGTAAGCTGTTAATAGTTGCCCCCAGAGTTAAGGGAATGCCATGCCTCTCTGCTTTCTACCTTTGTGTTCAGGTCCCCTTGGTGCTGGGTCAACTGGGAACTTGCTACCTGGGAGAGTCTGTGGGGAGGACTAGGAACCCATGGTATCACTGGGTACCCAAATTGTGGACCGAGGGAGAGGCAGAGGTTAGCACCAGGGAAGTGGTAAGCAGAATTGTGCCTGAGGCTGTACATAGGAAAGTAACCCAGGATGCTAAAATTGGGGAAGGCTGAGAACTAGTAGAGAAAAGAGGTGTGAGAGGGGCATACACAAAGGTACAGGACAAAGGCTGAAGGTGATAGGACTCCATGTGCCCGGTTACACGTGGGGATGGCTGCTGAGGGGATGGGCTTAAAGGGTTAAGGTGGTTTTCTGGGCCCTGCTGCAGAAGCTCCAGTGGACTAACATTGCCCCTTCTTTTCACAGTGATAGCAAATAATGAACAACTATTTATTATAATGACAATTATAAGATAACTACTAACTGTATTAATTTTTATAATAATACATACCATATAAATACTATATGGAAATTTGCCTTCTGATGCCACTCTGAGGTTGTGGTAACCTTAAGAGGCAAAATTCACCAAAATTCAGTGAAATGAATTCAGTAGGGAATGAGTCTTTTAAAATAACCAGATTTAGGGGCGCCTGGGTGGCTCAGTTGGTTAAGCATCGGCTTCAGCTTAGGTCATGATCTCACAGCTTGTGAGTTTGAGCCCCAGCTCAGAACCTGGAGCTGCTTAGGACTCTGTGTCTCCCTCTCTCTCTGCCCCTCCCCCGCTTGCAGTCTCTCCATCTCTCTCTCAAAAATAAATAAAACATTAAAGAAAAATTTTAAATAACCAGATTAAAAAAACATATTGAGTCAAGCCTGCCCTTCTAAACCTCATCTTGGGGCAAGAGGAGAGCAACTGGTTGTAAAAGCAAGCTTGCCGTCCCCTTATTCCTGTATAGCCTGACCCCTTGACTGGAGACATGGTATCAAGGCCCAAAGGAGAGAAAGGATGGTTTCAGGGCACGATTGTCACATCTTCTGTCACTGTTCTCTCATAAAACCTGTTCTCCTGGCACCGTCTTGCCAAAAGCATGCTGACCAACGCTTAAAATGCAAGTCCGGAGCAATGCCTGGGCCATCATGCAGGATGATGGTGGGGATGAGACGATTTGTCCTCAAGTGAGGCATAATGTCCCCTCACCTCTGTGCACATCAGGATACTTGAAGAGCACTTTCCGTACCCTGAATAGGATACTTTTAAAGGCTTAGCTGCTTCAAAGTAGAAAATAAAGCCCAACAAGATTTTAAATTAATTTCTATGCCTCCTTGGCAGCTATAATATTAAACATAGTAAATATCTAGGGTAAACCAAATAGTCATAGGGGAAAATGATATTTCACACCTCTATTTTAGAATTCTGTGCAAAGTTTGCCACATCCCTCATGTTGAATATCACATAGTTAAATTATCTCCCCAGTTGAACGTGATGATCTGTAGTTAAATTATTCATCATTGTTCTGTTGCATAAAAATAGTTGATTTCCCAACTCACAGACAGAATCTGTAACAAAGGTTGCTGGCTTACAAGTTGATATTTACCAATGACTCTTGTGAGGTTGTAAAAAATTAATTAGCAAAGGCTAAAGAAAAGAGTGAATAATGTGAGAAATTATTAGGTCCTCAGTTAAAAGTAAAACCTTTATGAAACTTTAGATTCAGTTTCTAATAGAAGAATAAAACCATAAGGGTATTTGCTTCCTTCACATCAGAGCATCAGCACTCTGCAGTCCTCTAGCATATATTAGCTCTGCTTAAAATCTCTTTGTACTGAAGGTGACGTATTGGCAGAGCAAGTAGAATGTTCTGTGGGAATGACACTATCCTGTCCCCTTTTATCTGTTTTTCCTCTGCACTTTCCTCCCCCAACCTCATTGCTTACCATGTAGTTCTTATCAATCCTCCCTGCTTCCTTCCCACCCCTTCTAGCCATGTTACCTCTGTTTTTTCCCTCCTCATTTATACTCAAGTCTTGCCTCTTTCTTCCCTTCCTTCTCCTTCCTTCAAGGCAATGCTGCATAGTGGTTATTAAGAGCATGGGCTTTGGAAGCAGAGTAAGTCTTCCAGTTCTGGCTCCATCATGCACTGAGTGACCCTGGATGAGCTACTTATTCTTGCCCTGATACTACTACCGTGTATATCAGTCAAGGTTTGATTAGGGAAACAACCGCTAGTGTGAGAGGCACTGTGGAAGCGAAGGTCTGAAGGGGGAGTTGGAAGATCAGAGGGGTCACCCATCAGTCCCTCTGAGATGACAGGCATGACCAACTGTGGGAATGGGCCTGTGAGTAGGGAGCTGTGAAGAAATCCATGGGGAGCTGTAGCCTCAGAAGTTTTGGACGCAGGTATCTGGTGATGCTACATGTCAGCAACAAGCCCAATGTCTTCAGAAGAGCTGGGGTGGAGTGGAGGAGAACCTACTGGCATCTCTACATCTCTACATCTGCCTCTAACCATGATGGCCTTCAGAGAGCAACGGCTTCTGCTTTATTTCTGCATTCCATATCTAATATGAATTTCACTTTTGGACAAATCAAATTGAGAACTGTACAGGGAAGCAGCTTCTGGGGAACCTAGGTGTAACTTAACCAGGTTTTTGCAGTACAAATCACCATATGAGTCATTTTCCAAATGCAGTTATTAACAGTTCATAACTCATGGAGATGTTGTAAAAAGTAGATGAGACTTAATACACACAAAGAAAGCACTTGTCACAGTGTCTGACACAGTGTGACCCCCTAATAAATTCTCCTTTGTTTACAATTTATTTCCTCTTATGTTGAATCCAAGTTGTACCTAAGCACTATTACCAAACTTCTCACTGTCACTGGCATTGTATCATCAATGTTCAGGATAATTAGTAAATGATGTGGGAAGTGTTACAATAAAATAGATGCTATTTACTGAGTACTCACTAGGTGACATGCCCTGTACCTTTATATGCATCAACACATATGATGCTTACGACAACACAATGAGCTAGGTACTGTCATTATTCAAAAGTTGAGGAAATTGAAGTAGAAAGATTATTTACTTGGCCCACATCACACAGGAGTTGAGCACAGTACCTGTTTATTTACAGTGGAATAATATAAGCCCACCCGTTTTAAATACTCTGTTCCCATTAAAAGTGGGAGTACCACCTGTAGGAGGACCATCTTCAGGCACACAGCGCCTTCCAAAGTTGCAAAGGATCTCAGAAGTCCTTTTTTGTTGTTATCATTTCACACAAAATTGGGGCAGATTCTAAATGTGCTCTCCATGATGTGGACGACACCAGTGGTCAGAAGGGACTCGGTTGCTGTGTGGACAAAGCAGCTTCGATCAAGCCAACAGAAGGTTGAGGGATTTGAGAGATAGAGAAAAGTTGAAGAAAGGTTAGTTAGTTGATAATTAGATATACTTTTACAACCGAAAGCTTGAAAAACTTGTTCTAAATGGACTCCATGGCCCTTTTAAAAGCATGGTCTTATGACTTTTATTGGAATGCGAAGTCCCTTAAATTACGCCAGCCAGTAACTCTGGCTTCTGCCCTAAGCTCAAGCAGAAACTTCACATTTGCAGCTCCACAGATTGTACTCAGTGGGCTTGTGCTATCTTTTAAATCCTTTTTAAAATTTTTAAATGTTTTCAGATGGGGTTGATCACAGTTCCCACTCATCCTTCCTTATCTGTCACCTTGCTTTATGTCACTCATGAATTATTATATGTCTTAACCTAGGAGGCACTGAGTGTTTAACTCCTGCCTTTCAAAGGGCTTAGCTGGTCTTGGATTTCCACAGGGAAATTAGCACAGACGAGGGACATGAATACTCTCAATTCCTTTTTCTATTCATCTGACCTCTTAACTCTGAACTTTTCCTTTAAAGTTCTTTATCGATAAACTTGCTGTGTGGCTTTCTGACAGCTCCTAGGTTTACCTGCCAGGAAACAACATCTGAGTTGCTTGAAAGCCCAGTGGTGGACTCTTACAATTTCATCTTTGCCAAATGCAACGTACATTTGGTAAACAAAAATTTCTGAGACATAAAAGCTAAGAACGAAGCAGAAAATCCGAGGCTGTTCGTAGGTAGGCAACAGGTGCCGTGCCTGCAAAGGCACGTGGAAAAACAAAAGTGATTTGGGTACTTTTCAGTTTGTAGGGCTTGAAGTTTTAGAATGTGCTCTCGGGGAAATATCTGATTTCCTATGGTTTGGAACACCTGTGGAATGAAAAGTCGAAGATACCAGAATGTGGTAAATGATGGTGTTTTAGCTACATTGACAAGCATGTTTGGCATTAGGGTCGTTGCCTGTCAAAAATAGTGCTAGCATTCATTGCATTTATTAACTGTCCCTGAAACCTGGGACGTGCTAATGATGGTGTGGTAAAATGTATTTAGTTCCAAAGCTGGTTTGGGTGTATTCTGATACAAATGGACAGGCTTGTGATATATAATGTAAAATGTGGGTACAGTTAAGGTAACCATAGTATTTACTAGAGGACACCTTTTTTATAGAGATATGAAGAAAAATGGGACTATATATGGTCTAGCTTGCTAAAAGGAGACATAGAACCTGCGTTGTCTTTCCAAATTTTTTTAAATGTGTTTTATTTATTTTTGAGAGAGAGAGACAGAGAGAGAGAGAAGTATTGAGCAGGGGAGGGGTAGAGGGAGAGGGAGGCACAGAATCTGAAGCAGGCTCTAGGCTCTGAGCTGTCAGCACACAGCCCAATGCAGGGCTTGAACTCATGAACCCCAAGATCATGACCTGAGCTGAAGTCAGCCGCTAAACTGACTGAGCCACCCAGGTGCCCCAGAACCTGGATTTTTATTACAAGAGACAGAAAGCTTCCTAGAAATCTGCATATTTCTCCTGGTATGTTCCATTTCCTGGTTTGTGTGCCTGTGTCAGAGCATCGTATCATCTTCACCAGTCTCTAATCTTTTCTAGCAGTTGTATCATCACTAAAGATGCTTTTGCTTGTATGAGTATTTAAATCAAATTATTACTTTTAATTAAGTGTAAATTTTACAGTTGTTTTCTCCTACCCCCTGGCAACTTCCTAGTCTCTGCTCTCAGAAATAAAATATTTGCTTATAGTGTATGGAATAAGATGGCTGTAACTACAATTTTATATTTTTAAAAATGCTCAATTGTTGAAATAAAAAAACCTCAGTAAACATATTGAATATTATTCATTTGGAAGTCTATACCAGCTTAACTCATAATTACCATTTCAGAATGTGTACCATCATGCACTTAATTAAGTAAATTAATACAAATCCAAATTCCTCATACACTAATGATGACTTCTAGGACACATTATATCTTTCCCATTTTTATTCTCAGTATACCACATAGAGGCCCAGCCTGTATAATAAATGCACTTTTAGAACAGTAGATTTTCTCAATTTCAAGGACTCTTTTGAATACTCAGGAAAGTATATAGAACTATAGGTACTTGGACTTTTAAAAATCAAAGCAGCCAAATGATTTGTTGATGATTTGGAAGAAAAAGAGACGAAGATTCTGCTCAATCATCAAATGGAGAACATTTTGGTAGGAAAGGGGTTTAAGTCACCCGGTTAGTAATAACAATAGCAATAATAATAATGAACTGATTGAGCCTGGAAGAATAATACTCTCCTTTGATTAGAATTTCAGAATTACTTAATCTGTGCTATCCAATAGAACTTTCTACAATGATGGAAATGCTCTGAAATCTGCACTGTCAAATTTAATCCGTGCTATCCAGTAGCCACTAGCTGTGTGTGACTATTGAGTGTTGGAAATGTGGCTTAGTGCAACTGAGGAACTGGACTTAATTTTATTAATTTTAATTAATTTAAGGCTAAATTTAAATAAGTCGCGTGTAGTCAATGGCTACTTTATGGACAGTGCTATTCTGAAGTGTTATGGATAAAGCCTTTTTAAGCAATTTCTTTACTTCATTCATTTAACAATGCACACCTTATATATTTACCTTCATTAATGCAGCAAATATTTTTTGAGCACCTTCTTTGTTTCAGGCACTAGGAGTATCATGGTGAACAAAACTAACCCAGGCCCTACCCTCATGGAGTTTATAGTGTCTCATGGGATAGATGAACACCAACCAAATAATCACACAGCTGGTGGGAATTAGGAAAACATGAAGGTTGTAAGATTATCCCATGTGGCAGATTTCTCTGAGGAAATCCAGGCTTTTCAACCTCTTTAAAGTCTTCTGATTTTCCCCAAGGAAGTAACCTCTGACCTGGGCTCTGAAGGCTATTTGGTCCTATGAAAGGGATAGATTTTATCAGTTGACACTACAGAGATCAAGCAGGGCTGGCAGAAACACATTTAGAAAATTATCAAACCGACATGGGTAAATAAAATCACTGTTTCTCTTTAGAAAGAAGAAGAAGAATATCGGGAACTTGGTGTTTCAGAAGCATTAAAGCTGTCAAAACTGCAAATACAACAGTTGGTCAGAGGATATCCAGGGAGTTTCCAAGTCATTTTGTCTCAGGGTATAAATGCAGAGACCTTTTAAAGAACTTCCTTCTCTTTTCTTAATGTAAGGTGTAGAAAACACACACAAAAACACTCATACACACACCTGGGTGTAATAAAAAAAGTTAGAGGTCACATGAATTACGTTTCCTTAAAGAAATATTTTAATATCCTTGGAAATCTAAACTGCTACTGAATACTATGTTTTTGATATAGATAAACTACGTCTTTTGCAAATATGCATAGGAAACAGTACTGATCTCGGCCATTTAAATACTTCCCAGTGCCCTAGAATGGTTATCTATGAAATATATGATCTGAGTGCTCAGTAAATAAGGTTAACTAAAAGGCACATAAATAGTGATCAGAAGAATCTAGTTTGCATGTAGAATTCCAATCTCCCTGAAAGTTCTAGCTGATAATCTAATTTAACCATGAAATGATAAATGATAATTTGAAAATAATGATGTACTCTTAAATGAGAAGCCACTAAAGTATGGCAGCACAGAATTAAAGTACCATATGACACTCTCTAATTTTACTTGCTGTAATTTTAATTTGGGGTTTGGAGTCAGGGTGGCAAAGCCTCTTCAAAACATCTTGATTCTGGTAAAATGTCCAGGCAGAATATCTAAGAGAAATACACTCTCTTATCCTCAGAAGAGTATAGGATGGTACCTATCACTTCTCCCAATGCCATATTTTATAATAAATCTGTCCAGTTTTACAGAATGCTGCCAGGTAGCTGAGCTCTATCCTTCCCCCCACCATTTACCTGATGTGCCTGAGAGCATCTGAATTAGTATAAGGGCATGACTTCATCAAAATTATATTACACTTAATTAGCAGAAATCACTGCGTAACACACCTATGGAACATCCTGGGGACATGTGCTATATATAAAGCCATGGAGAACTCTTGGGTCAATGCAGTATTGAATGTTTTTATCTCACCTACAAGTATTGACACATATCCTTCTCTGAGCCTACATGTAGGATCTTCATGAGTGATCAGAGGGATCAGAGGCAATTTTGATATTGCCTCAAAATTCAAGTCAGCAGATACCCCGAAGCCCCTGAGCTTTACTGATTGGGTTTTTGATTTTTTATAAAACCCACACTGACTATTTTCACCAGGATATGTGCTCATTTCTCTCCCCAGAGGTAGGCATTGGTACCAGCGCATTCCCTGGGTTATTACCCTATGCTTACTCTTTCTGACCTAGAGTTTTACACGAAGGAATTCTGTTGCACAGTCTTCTGTGTGTGGAGAGAGAGTCAGGGAGGAGGAGTGGATAGAGGAGGAGAATTCTGTTTCTTTCACCATTGATCACCAATGGCCTATCTCTCCAGTCAGTCCTCCAGGCCCAAATCATTATGTTACACATTTGTGGCCATTTGCGTGTAGTTTATTACCTAAGCAAATGATATGGTGAATACTTTTCACCTTTTCTAATATGGAATTTCAAACACATGCAGAAGCAGACACACTAGTGTGGTGAAGCTCTGTGTATCCCATCACTGAGCTTCCGCAGGATCAACTTACAGGTCTTATTTCATCTGCTTGCCTACCTACTTACTCACTGCTTTCTGTATTATTTTGAAGCAAATTCTTGAGTAGTTTGCACCTGGATGGAGCTATTAATGGAGAAGGCCACTTTCCCCCTAAAGCCAACTTTGATCTTTCTCTTTCCAAGAGGAAGAAACTGCCATCCTTGAGACTGCCTAGCTTGTTATCTCTCTTTTAGCACTTCTTACTTTTCATCTGCTATTATTAATCTTTTGCTACATCTTATCTTTCCTACTGAATTTACACTTTCTTGAAGGAAGGACTTAGGATTAATTCATTTAACATTCAATAAATATTTGTTGAATAGAATAAGAAATATACAAAAGATGGGCTACAATGACTATCATTCAAATTCAGATCAAGATGGATTCACATCCACCCCTGGGAATTGGAGAAACAGACATCATTTTATTCTGTGATTTCATCTGGCTTTTGTTTATAGATCTTAAACTACAGACCTTGAGTTTCTTCCAAATGCCAATATAACTTTTAGGCAAAATATCTACCTTGAATTGGATGATAAAGGATCTAAAAGTGGAGAAGACATGTTTGTAATTTATGATAATGTAGATATAAGAAGTGGTTTCACATAGCTATGCATTAATATAAAACTGAAAATGGCAATCTATATTTTGCATGAAATAGCAAAACAGTTTTCTTCCATGCTGGAAGAAAATGGACTTTGGAGTCAGGTAGACCTGACTGTAAATCCCAGCCTTGCCTTGAGCAAGTTATTTAACTTCTCTGACCCTTACCTTCCTAATCTATACAAATGGAAGAATTTGGGTGCCTGGGTGGCTCAGTTGGTTGAGCGTCTGACTTCGGCTCAGGTCATGATTTTGCAGTTTTTGAGTTCAAGCCCCACATCAGGCTCTGTGCTGACAGCTCGGAGACTGGAGCCTGCTTCAGATTCTGTGTCTCCCTCTCTTTCTGCCCCTCCTTCTTTTGCGCTCTGTCTCTTTCTCTCTCTCTCAAAAATAAATATTTAACAATTTTTTTTAAACTGGAAGCATTTTTCCTTGCTTCACAGGATTCTGAAGGATTAAATGAGATAGCATATGTGAAACCTCCCAACACTTCCTGTCATATAGCTGGCATTCTTATGTGTTGGTAAAAATACTAGTGATCACTTATTAAGGGCTTGTTGTATGAAGGCACTGGATTAAGCAGGATACAAGTATTATTCCAATTAATCCTCAGACTAACTTTGGGGACAGTGTTGATATTTTAATTTTGTGGGTAAGGAAACCAAGGTCTAAAAAATAAGTAACTTGCTTAAGGTCACATTAACTGTTAAGAGGTGGGGCTGGGGTTTGGAGATTTGAACCTGGGTCTTTTTGAACATAAAGAGGAATTCTTTGTAACTATTGTGCCACCTAATCTTTTTAATTAATTTTTTTTTGAAATTTTGCATGGAATAGGGATTTTCTTAAAACTTTAAGGAAAATGTCTTTACTTTCAATCACTTATCGACATTGTAATCGTATATAACAGAAAAGGAGAAATGTGCAGCTTTGAAAAATTGGGAATTTTTGAAAGTGGAGGCATTAATAATGGAAGAATGAACATTTAAGACCATCGTTATTTTTGTTTTACTTAAGACATATAAAATATACAGATGCTTTTCTATAATTTTAGTGATGTGGGAGAAAAATACACCTAAGGGCATAATTTTCAAAAGACACCAACAAAAATAGTAGCATCAGGGTTGCCTGGGTGGCTCAGTCAGTTAAATGCCCCACTCTTGATTTCGGCTCAGGTCGTGATCTCATGGTCATGAGATCAAGCCTCATATTGGGGTTTTTGCTGGGTATGGAGCCTATTTAAGATTCTCTCTCTCCTACTGCCTCTCCTCCACCCTCAGGAAAAAAGAAAGACATAGCAATATCAAATACATATAAAATTTAAAAACTTTGGAAGATCTTAAGTTAAAAAAGCTAATATTAGTAAAGTGTTTAGAACAGTGCATGATACATAATGAACATGGATTAGGCATTTGTTGGATAATATGAAGGATGAGGTGTAAAAAACCTAATACATTAAGCCACTCTGAGGCAGTGTCCAGTGCTTAATTAAGTCTTGGGAAAACACTGGCACATCTCTTTTTTAAAAGTTTTTGATGTTTATTTATCTTTGAGAGAGACAAGGTGAGAATGGGGGAGGGATAGAGAGAGAAGGAGACACAGAATTTAAAGCAGGCTCCAGACTCTGAGCTGTTAGCACAGAGCCTGATGTGGGGCTTGAACTCAAAAACTGCAAAATCATGACCTGAGCTGAAGTCGGACACTTAACCAACTGAGCCACCCAGGCACCCCAACCCTGGCACATCTCTAAGAGGGAATATATTTTCTTCTCCTTCTTATTAGAAGTTCTGGAATTTCTTAAATTTATTAGTTCCATTGGTTTTTGCAGTACAAAAGCCTAGAAGGGCTTCCATTAAAATATTCAGGTTGGCTATTGCAAGCTGTTGTTCCTATTCCTCTTTGAATAAAAATATGTAAAGGATTTGTTCTTCTAGAAAATGCAGTCTAGCTGAAAACCTGTCTTTAAGGTTGAGCTGGAGAGGCTGGTCCCTACAAGTTTCCACATTCCAAACACAGATTTACTGTAGTAAAGACAAATCTAAGTCAAGTGTCTGAAGAACAGGGTGTGATTTAGCTAAAATTGCCAATTCTGTTACAGCATGTTTGGAAAAGTTGCCCCCGAACCGGCTGTCATGAGTATTTCTTAAATTAAAATAATTCCCACTGAGTCTTTTGAAAGCAAATAGTTGGTGTCCATTAATCTCCCAAAAGAAGCCATTGTAGCATCTCACCAGGACAGGCACCTTTGTCTGTGGCACTTCCCTCTGCATGCCTGGCACCCGTCAGACACCATCAATCTGCGTTGACTGTGGGATGAAGCCACCGTTCAGCTATACCAGGAGCCTGGCTTTATGCTTCCTCATAAAGTTAAAAGTTAGAAAATTAAAGCTTTCCCTAAGCAGGCTCCCAAACTCCTGGATATTACAGTAAACATCCCCAAATAAGTTTTGGATAAAAACCTCGGTATGGTCCAAGATAAACCTGCTCTAGCATGGACGCATCTTAAAACTCTCCATGGATTTGGATTCAGCAGAGATAAGGCAGACACCAAGCTGGTCTCCAGTGGACATGTGTTGAATAGAACAATTGCTGCCTCCTGTTGTTTTTGACACAAGTATTTGGTGGGGTGCAGAGCAGAGGAGGACAGTGTGTTTACTATTCATGGACGGGCTTTTTTCCTCTCTTATCCTATAGGCTTTGGAAGTTAATGATAATTGATACTGCACGGTCCCCAAGGTAGGACACACAGGTCAGATATCCTGTATCCATGGGCACTCACACGAGGGGAAAGATAAACTTGCGTTTATTAGAAATGGTGCTTGGTGCCCTGGCAGAGCTCTGCCAGTGTGCTCTGTGGGTGTGGGCTGGGCAACATCCCTCCAAGAGGTCCTTGGTGGAGCAAGGCCTGGGGGCAGTGTGATAGACGAGCCACCAGATTGGAACACAAGTCCAAATAGATCCATCTTGTCCTTGTCTCATCTGAAAAGCACCTGAGGAATTAAGTATTCCTGTACTGCTGATATGCCTCAGTTTCCCTGGGTTTAGCCAAGGGCAGAGGACACTATATCCTAGGGGCTGCTGCTTGCAGCAGGAGAGAATGCTCTTGTATGCATCACTAAGCACAGCAGGAAATTAGTCCCCAAAGGGAGGAGGCATGACCAATGCATGTCAGATGTGCTTTCTGTGTGACTCCAGCCAGGGGCAGGGATGTGGCTACCAGGAACACAGGATCTGGGGAGACAAAGGAGCCTGAAGGCAACCAGGGCTCCAGGCTAACCCCACAGAATAAAATGCATGGGGTGGAGCTAGGAAGGAGGGCTAGTGGGAGGCAGTGCTGTAAGAGGGAAGGAGGGAGAGCTCTTGTGAACTGGCTTGGCCACTCATCAGAGTGTGACCTTTTTTGTAAGTTAACCTTTCTGGGCTTCACTGTCCTCATTTGTAAAGTGGGGATAGTGAGAGCACCTATGTCAGTCTGTGGTTAAGGAGTGCAAGTTAATACATGGAAAACATATAGGTCTGCACCTGGCCAAGAACCAAAACCCCAAAACCAAAAAGGTCAATAAACATTAGGTCTTGTTATCTGCGGCTCAGGCTTGCTTTTATGATGTGGTTTGATTCGTTTATCTACAGCTTGTACTTTGGGAATATAAAGTTCCACCGGGTATCACTTCGTAGTTCGAATACAGTCAGGTACACTTTAAGGTTGGTGATCCTTAAGAAATGTCCTTAAGAAGGATTTCATCTGCCATTAGTGTGAATTATTTGCCTAATTCAATGTTACAAATAACAAAAAGAATGAAGCAAAAGGCTTTCCTCACATCTACACCGATTTGATAACATAATAGAACATTTAGTGGCTCACTGTCTCACTTGTTCAGAAATAAAAGACAATTGAAGAATTTGACAAAGGAGACAGTACACAACTTGAGAGGGGTCCTTTTCTTCTGCGGGAGCACATTCTCATTAGGTCCTGGGTCAGTCTGCAACTGGGATTTGGAGCGAGTGCTGGCTTGAGGCACACCTCTGTACCAGTGTACAAGAGGATCTGATTAAAAAGCTCATGGGAAGAAGAAAGATGTTGTGAGCTTTCAAATAAGTACACAGATCTGAAAATCAATGTGTGATCTAGGCCAGGACATGCCTTGGAGAAATCCAGGGGAGAACTTATTGTGAAAGTGTTACATCACCTGGCCCAGTAGGAGAAGGGGGAAACAATGTAAAAAAAAAATCCTGGGGTGTAAATGTAATTTTAAATCCTAGGGTAAAGGAGTACTCAATTACTTTTTAGGTTACGTTTTACTATCTCCTTACCACAGAAATCAAAACGCTTGATACAAGTTCATTTTAGATGAAAACCACAAATAATGTGGAGGTATAATTATTATATCCTAAACATTAATCACAGCAAACAAATTTTTATAGACTCAACTAGTTTGGGTCAAGAAGAAAAAGAATCCTTGGTGTATTTTCACTGGAGTCTACCTTCATAGTGTAACCTGGGGGAGGAACTAGTCCTTGAAAGACTAGAAAGCCATTTTTCTATAGGATTTCTTCTATAATCAGTCTGTGATTAGTTGGTCTCTGATGGAAGTTAAATCTGAAATAAAGCAGCCTTGGGAACCTGGGTTTTAATGCAGTTTTGTAAGCTCCTACAATGGGCAGTGGCCTAAGGAACAGAACTGGCTAAATTGAAGTGAGTCGTTACCTAATCGTTTGAGTTCAACCTTAGTGTATCTCTTATTAAATAGGCAATATGGTTTCTGGACAAATATAATGAAGCAAATTGAAGTTATACATTAAATTGATATAGTTCACAAAGACGGAAAGAATTAAAAGGGAAAGAAAAAACTTGAACTTACAAGTTTAGAATCAGAACCTTGGAGGCTGCATCTTGCCTCTCAGTGATGGTGTGATCCTGAATAGGCAACTTAGTTTCCTCCTGTGAGGATTTGAGCAAATCACTTAATCTTTCTGCTATACATTGGAAACACTTCATGAGCATTTTGTCAATGTCTACAGAGCAAAATCAAGTGATTGTGGATTATTTGGTTTAGGTGATCAGTGAAGAGAGCGGAACCAGCCACATTTGGGGTTTATTGTACCTGACTTGCCTGCCTTGATTACTTACGTGGCGTTAATTAGCCAGCTTGGTATGGACTTCCCTTCAGTTTGTGCTCAGCAAACAGGACTGCGATGTTGTTTTCCTTGCTGGTAAAAATGAGCAATGTTTATATTAGTCAGAACTAAAAGAAAATTTTTAAAGATGACTAAAAACTAGAGGGCAGAACATTTTCATTTACTGAACTCCCACTTTCTACTTCCTTCTACCACCAAAGGAGTCTCCCCACTCCCTTGGATCACCTGCTTCTAGCTCAGTGCCTCTCAAATTTGACTCACTTTAGACTTACCTGGAGGGCTTGTTAAAACAGATGGCTGGGCCCCACACCCAGAATTTCTGACTCTGTTGGGTATAGAGTGGGACTGAGAATTTGCATTTCTAACAAGTTGCCAGTGATTGTTGCTGTTGCCCATCCTGGGACCACATTCTGAGACCCACAGAGGAAACTGGCCTTCTGTCAGCTCTTGAATTGTGCCCTAACATTCTCTCCTCCCCACCCCCAGCCTTTATGTCTTCTTTGGGCCATTGCTTCCATCACTGCATATCCTCAGTGGGATCCCTGGCCTCTAGCTGCTCCCTCTTTGTGGCCACAGCTGGGAGCCCAGGGAAGGAGGTCCAACTTCCCCACAGCACCTTTAATACAAGGTTTGTGTGTTTTTAATGGAAAGAGAAAATATAGTAAAACCTTGGTTTGAGAATATAATTCGTTCCAGAACATGTTAGTCATACTTGTATTACTTGCATTCACTTGTATATCAAAGTGAATTTCAAGAACCATTGGCTCAGTGTGATGTTTGGCATCATGCACTACTCGTGTTGTAAGACATCGCTCATTTATCAAGTTAAAATTTATTAGAAATGTTTGCTTATCTTGTGGAACACTCACAGAACAAGTGACTCGCAATCCAAGGTCTTAATGTAACTAGAGGGAATTACGAACAGAAGTGAATAATGTGAAACTGAAGCTAAGTTCTAGCGCTCTGTTCCATAGCAGTTTTTTTTATCACCCCCCCGCCAAAGGAGACTTAAAATTTTTTTTAATGTTTTATTTATTTTGAGAGAGAAAGTGAGAGCAGGAGCAGGAACAGGGGAGGGACAGAGAGTGAAGGGAACAGAAGATCCAAAGCAGGCTCCAGGCTCTGTGCTGACAGCAGCAAGCCCAATGCAGGGCTCAAACCCACAAACTGCAAGATCATGACCTGAGCCAAAGTCAGATGCTCAACCAACTGAGCCACCCAGATGTTGCTCCCCCAAGGAGACTTTTTAGAACTTTTTTCTTCCTACTTGCACCCCATCCCATCCCTTATCCCTGCCCATGATATTTAAACACAACGATACACTGTACACCTGTTTATTTGCCATAGCCTTTTGGAGGGCTACAAACCACTGTAATATCTAAAAATTTTTTCACCCTCCAAGGACCAATTTTGCCTCCTGGGGTGATACCAGCCCTGCTGAAAACGCATGTTCTGGCAGAGCAAGGTAAAATCATTAAAGCAATTTAAACTGTCCACAAGTTTTCTTTGTAGGCACACTTCAGTTCTTAACCTTGCTCTCCTTTGAGAGGGGCCCATTCTTCAGTTTTTCTAGTATTTACATCCGGTCTAGCTTTTCCCTGACTCTCTTTTTAAGAAAACCCCTCCCCATTTCTACCCTTCAGGACTAGAAAGTGTGAGAAGGAAAAAGGAATGGTAAAGCCACCTAAGAAATCTAGAACCCTATGTTTTCCTTCTTAGTTCTCTACCAACTGGGCTAAGGGGTGGAACTGCCAAAGGAGGAAATTCTATTTAAAGTCAGTACCAGATGCTTCCTTTTGTCTGATGAGTTACTCTAATGGTGCCACAACACCATTTCCCAAGGTCTGAGTTATTTAATTAAGAACAGCCCCATGGGAACTTCAGGCCCCAGCCCTCCAAGAAATGTCTTCTCCACAGTTTCTTCACTACTGGGATGTGCAGAAGTTTCCCATTCTTCCTGCAGGCTCTGTTCTGGGTGGGTGAATAGGAGAACATCTCTTTTACTCCCCTCCTCCCCATAACACACACACACACACACACACACACACACACGCAAACACATGCACGCACGCATACCACAAACACATACACATGTCCAGGTACCCATGAAGAAAAAGCAACAATTCTGAGACTAAGTAGCCTAAATTCAAATTAAGGGCAAGAACCCCGCCCCGGACTTTTTCCCTTCTAAATACAACAAAAATGCCCAAATCCCAGTGCCCACAAGGGAGATAGAATTTTACATTTTTTATGCAGAACACACTTTCGGTTCCTTTTTCCTGTCACCAGATAATGCCCTAACTCCTACTGTGAGAAGCTCACTAGAACATCTTGCCAAACAGAACCCCCTGCTCTAACTAGAACTAGAAATATAAGCTTTAATGCTTTTTCTTTACTTGGGACTATTATTTACTTTACTGGGCTCTACAAAGAAGAGAGGAAATTCAGGCCTTATTATCGTCCCATCTAGAGTAAACACCTGGAGATAGATTATCAGGTGGTAGTGCTGGGAAAGTATTGTTCTACTAGTCACATTTAAGAAAAAATGAAAACCTGTTTTTATTGGGTTGGGATGTGTATTTCTGTGTTTCTTCTAAATGGGAAATGGGAGAAATGTCACTTAATTCATTGGATAAGATTTTATATCTGGCCCGGGTGATGGGTTGGTAGCTAACATGCAAAAAGGTAGACGGTGGATGCTTGGATTGAAAACCACACCCCTGGTGGCCTGGAGTTGCTGGGTCTAGTACAATGGGCATCGCCTGCCTAATTAGTGACTCTAACTTCCTAGCCCAGAAAGGACTGTCAAGGTGCCCTAATGAGCTTATTCATTATATATTGAGGAGTGAGATCCAGAGTATTGACCTGATTTGTCCAGGGTTAGTCAGGTGAAAAGGAAAAGAGCCAGAGATCAAATCCAGTTGTCTCATTCCTGCCTAGGTGGTTCTTTCCATCATGTCATAGCTACTTCCTATGGTTCCTTCCTCTTCCTTTGTTGTAAGATAGGATTCCGGTTCCTTCACAGATACTAGTTTGGTGTGTAAAGTCACACAGTAGAGAAGTCTGAAAGGTCTTTCTGGGTTTGGATTCCAATTTTCTAAGGAATTGAAGGAAACAGGATGATCTTTCTGGCTTCTGAATGTAAGGGTAAGGACAGACCACAAAAGAAGGGCCAGAGTTTAGAAGGCTTCTCTACATTTTCAGGAGCCTCGTAGTGAGAACTCCAAAACATTTTCTATGTTTGTCCCATGACCAAAATGGAAACCAAGAAAGGGAAAAAGGAAGCTAAGGGTGAGGTCTGGACAAAGATTTCCCTTTCTTTCTCAAGTTCCTCTTCTAGCACGTGAAGCTGTAGAAGCAAGAACAGTGACATCAGCATCTTTGTTGAAAGGGAAGACAGAAGTGGAAGGTATATGAGAAGGGAATTAGCAGCCTGAAGGCACCCAACCTAGCAAATGCAATGTGGGCATCCAGCAGCTAAATAAGTGGAAGCACCATCTGAATGTGGCCTCAGTTGCAGATTTGAGCCTAGATTCATCTGTAACTTGACCTAATTCACATTAACAAATAAGTAGTAAACACTGATGATGTGTTGTGGGAAATAGGAGGATGAACATGACATGGATCCAGCTTTCAAGGAGCTTATTATCTAGAAGGAGAGAGAAGGGCTGTGTATAAATCACTAAGGTGCGAGGTAGAATGTGACTATGCTGAGAAAGGTAAAAACAAGGTTGTCTGGGAGCCCTGGGCTATGGCTGGACAGGACTCTGGGCCAATATCTTGTGCACCTGGGCTACCGTTAGGTTTAGAGAAGGCAGAAGTAGAGGGAGTGGATGGCAGTGAGTTGGGGAATTTAGTGATAAAGAGGTTGTCAGATGACTGCAGAAGCAACCACTTTAGCTATTTGTGGTCTTTGAGGCCGATTTTCAATTTTAGTCTATATATTTGCATTCCCAATTTTGTGAGGTCCCTCTTCCTACTCACAGGTCTATGCTTGTAAATGACCAATCATTTTTTTCACTTGGGTAGGTAAGCAACTGAGCAATTGTATGTGCAAATTCAGGGGTTTGGAAACAAACACAAGTATGTTAGTGGTTGTGTTACCCCAAACCAGCAATGGAAAATAGGCAACTTGTGAAAATCATTACTGCTGTTTTCCCTCTGAACTATCAAAACAGCTATCTATACTTGGTCTTTGGAACATGATAGATAAACATCTATCTTAGAAAAGGAACACAGTAATTTTCTAAGTAGCAGATGCCTTATTATTTGAGTAAGATCTATATTAATAACAACAAAAATAAAAATAAAACCAAACCATGAGGTCCTGAATATTTTTCAGCCATTCCAATTTCAGCACAAGTGGGTCTAGAAATAAAGCCTAAACATGCCCAGGATAGGGAGTCCGAAATTTTGTGTGGCAGAGTGGTTAAGAGATCACCAAAAATTCATCTTCTCTCTTCCCTAGTGGAGTTGTTGTGGCCATTCTGGCAGAATGGGAGATGGCCATTCAGGCACAGGCTACATTTTTCACCATGCCCCATCTCTCTGACTCCTTGCATCCAGGTGGTCATCAATAAATGTGACAGAAGTGATATGTGTCTCTTCTAAGACCAGGCTTTTTAAAAG
This sequence comes from Crocuta crocuta, assembly GCF_008692635.1. Classification (NCBI taxonomy): domain Eukaryota; kingdom Metazoa; phylum Chordata; class Mammalia; order Carnivora; family Hyaenidae; genus Crocuta; species Crocuta crocuta. Next base: position 10,001,364 of record NW_027530368.1, on the reverse strand, counting down.
TAAGTGGAGGGGCCGCCTAGAGGGCTCAGTTGGTTGTGTCTGACTTTGGCTCAGGTCATGATCTCATGGTTCATGAGTTCAAGCCCCACTCGGGCTCTGTGCTGATAGCTCAGAGCCTGGAGCCTGCTTCAAATTTTGTCTCCCTTTCTCTCTACCCCTCCCCCACTCATTCTGTCTCTCTCTCTCTTCAAAACAAATGAACATTAAAAAAACTCAAACAATAAAAAGTGAGTGGAGCTTCTTTCCATTCCTCCTTCCCCATCTGCTGGTTGGATGCAGCTGGTGGAACCACAAGACGGAAATAGCCTGGGTCTTGAAGGATCACAAGGAGGAAAGCTGCCTACAAACCAGGAACACTTGTACTGAACTGTTATGTGAGTGAGGAACAAAATTCTATTGTTTGATATATTGTACTATTGCTCCCATCTATCTGCTGCCATACAGCTACAGCAGGGGTCTTTGGTGATGAGCCTCCCCGAAGGAAGATTGTACTTTATGCTCACTGATACTAGGCTTGGCCATATGACTTGCTCTGGCTAGTGAAATGTCAGCAGAATTGGTACAGACCACATGTGAGCAGAAGTGTCAAGAGCTGTGGCATGACTCCACTATTATTCTTTGTCCTGTCCTGAGAACAGCAAGCTTCATGTAGAAGCTGTTTCTTCAGCCTACAAGCTTTCAGTCTGGGTTCCAGATCAAGAAGACATATGGGGCAGAGCTGCAACTAACACATAGTCAACATATACCCTGAGCAAAAAATAAGCCTTTGCTGTTGACATGGGGAGTGTTTGTCATGGAAGAAGAGCCTAGCAAAGGCTGCCCGATACATCATGTTAACCCATTAACATTTTCATGGTTATCTAGTATAGCACCAGTGTTATCCTAACTAGTATACTCTGAAATTAGAAGAACTGAGTGTGTGGAAAACTGGAGAGTAGGAAACAGTAAACAAGATACCATAAAGTATTTTTTTTAAAGTATGGTTAAACACAAAATACTCTAATGGAAAGACAAGTCTTCTTAAATATTAATTGAAAATGCACAACCAGGTGAAACTGCAAACCAATCAATTTTCAAACACAAATTAGATAACAAATCATTAAGCCAGTGGACCAACCACCTTCTGGCTCTGCCGAACTATCTGACTCCTCCTGCCAATGGAAAGTTCTTGGCAGACTCAGAAGAGGTAAGTTGAAGCCCAAAGAAAGAGATGATCCCACAAAGATTCTTATGTTCCTACAACCCCTTGACCTCTTCCTTCTCCTTTATGGAATGTCAGAGAGAGTGCAGACAGGGTGGAAACAAAGGAATATTTCAACTTCTCATTTTTTGCATGAGGCNGTGTGGGGACAGGGCATTGTGGGAAAAGGTAGAGAGGAAAACTTGTGACAGAGCCACAATGGTAGCCCTGCCCAGAGGCTCAACCAGCTAATCCCTGGGCACCTCAGGCGAGGTTCCCCATCTCTCTCTTTCTTGACAATATGGTTAGGCTCCTCAGAAGTGAGTCACTTAAAAACATAAAGATGAATTCTGTCATAAGAAAAAAAACGAAATGCTCCAGTCGGTTGAAAAAAGTCTGTCATTTTTTTTCCAATGTTTTATTTATTTCTAGGAGAGAGAGACAGCATGAGCAGGGGAGGGTCAGAGAGAGAGGGAGTCACAGACTGAAACCGGCTCCAGGCTCTGAGCTGGCATTCAGCACAGAGCCCGATGCGGGGCTCGAACCCACGAACCGCGAAATCATGACCCGAGCGAAAGTCGGACGCTTAACCGACTAAGCCACCCAGGCGCCCCAAAAGTCTGTCATTTTGTTTGTTTATCTCATTATTATGAGCAGGGAGTTTATTTCCACACACGATAAGCTTATGGAAAATAGTGAAGGCATAAACATGGTTATTGACAACCTAGGGAATAAAAAGGTTCATGGTGATATCTGAGTTGCAGAAGGCAGTAGGCTGTAAGCATTAGCTCTGCCATCCTCCATGCTCTCCACTGCATCTGCTGCAGAGATGTAGGATGGGAAGCTTTGTCATACTTGGTGCTACATGCCAGCTCTTCTGAAAACCTGATTTGCTCTATCTCATCATCCTTTGGCTGTGGTCTTGTTCATGTCATACTGGTCACACATTCAACATATTCCATTTGGGAGATAACTTCCATTTTTTACCTTGGCAATAGTCTTTTGCTAGTTCTTAAGTTGGCTATCTCTTGGCAATGCTAATGGATGTTATGTAATACTGTGATTTATATACTGGTCAATAAATAAATATATTTGCAGTTTCACCAATATATGTTTGGTCATCTGAATGACGAAATACATATTTCTTTGATATATGAGAAATATATATTTCTATATGTATGAGAAATATATATTTGGTCTTTGTCCATAGTTTCTAGCTCACAGTTCCCCAAAATCATAGAATTTCCTAAGTGATGAGAATGAGGTGTCTTTTGTTATGTTAATGATGTGACCACTGGACCTAAGGATGGAGGCTGGTTGCCAGTGGAGCCAACCATGTGATTAGAGAGTTAGAACTTTCAGTCCCCTTTGACTTTCTGGGATGGTAGAGGGGCTGGAGGTTAAATCAGTCACCAATGGCCAGTGATTTAATCAGTGCTATGTAATGAGGCCTCTATAATAACCCAGAAGAATCGGGTTTGGAGAGGTTCCAGGCTGGTGAACACATGGAGGTGCTGGGACAGTGGTGCTCCCAGTGAAGGCATGGAAGCTCCGCCCCCTTGTCCCACACTTTTCCTTATGCACCTCTTCCATTTGGCTGTTCCTAAATTATGTCCTTTTATAATAAGCCAGTGATCTAGTAAGTAAAATGTTTCTCTGAGTTCTGTGAGCCACTACATCAAATTAATTGAACCCAAGGAGGGGGTCTTGGGAACATCTGATTTATAGCCAGTTGGTCAGAAGCACAGGTAACAACTTGGACTTGTAACTAGACTCCGAGGTGGGGGGAGAAGGAGTCTTGTGGGGCTGAACCCTTAACCTGTGGAGTCTGATGCTATCTCTGGATAGATAATGTCAGGATTGAATTGGATTTCTCAGACACCCAGCAGGTATCTGAGGATTATTTGTTGGTGTGGGGGGAAAAACTCCCTCCACATATTGGAAATTGACTCTCAGAATTATTTCATGTATTCTAAATGGGAAAGATGGATGGTGACCAGGATCAGGCTCAGCATCTCACTGCTCATGATATTATATCACATTGCATTGGCCACCAGCAACACTCCCAACTACACCATCAGCTCCAAACCCAAATATTTTGGTGGACAGTTTAACTTTATTATTCCAAAACTAGTCTTAACTTTTTTGTTGTATTAAAAAATTAAATGAACACTATCTAAGTGCTCATGCCAGATGTTTATAAGGATGGCAGTATTAGATACGAATAAGTGCAGTGTTACTTCTTTTAAAGATGTGTTTGGAGCACTGTTGCATGGATTACACTATGTAAAGTCACATAAGTAAAAGGTGTTTATAATAATTATACAGTTTTCATATGTCTGGATATAGTTTTTCAATAAAAGAATGTTTTCAGCCCATATAAAGAAATTAAATTAAATGTGTGAAAGTTAGGAGGTTGGTGTATTGCATGAGTTGGAACTTTGGCAGCAGTGTGTAAAGTCTATATCTGGGATTGGTTGAGGCCAAGAGTTTAATTGCAAAGCTTAGGATTGCTGGGTTCGGTGAACAAAATGGATATAAAATAATTAGGCAATAACTTTTGCTTCTTCCTTTCCCCTGCTAGTTAATAAAGAGTAAAGTCCATCTGGTTTGTCCTAAAAATACACTTCAAGGTTTTTGCAAATACATCAGCAAAAAATTCATGTAAGAAAAAACAAAGGCAAACTTTGGTGTTAACAAAGCACAAATATTGTAATCCAAACTTTACATTTTGGTGATAGTGCTTTTACATTTGTATTACTATTATTTCTAGTCCGACCTTCTTATTTTCTGAAAAGAGCAAACTGGATTCAGAAGTGAGGGAGGTAGCAGAACAGGAGGCCATAAAAGTGGTGGAACGCCCAGAAGGAATATAAGAAACTAAATATTGATCTTTGTTCTTTCAGTGAGGACTCTCGTGTTTCTAAGGATGTCATTACAGCTATGGTGGCATTGGTTAATCTGATCTGTGGTTCAGCTGTGGTCCTGCTCAGCACTGAAAGAACACTTTGTTCATGGGCTTCAGCTGACAACCAGAGAGTTTTCTAAAGGAAGGGTTATAGTGAGAACATTCCTCTCCATGTGTTATGTAAGATATTTGGGGCATGCAGGACTCTGAGGCAATGAATAAAACTTGCTTTAAAAACAGACATAACTAAAAAAAAAAAATGACACAATTTATACATTCAAATTAGTGTTATCCTTCAAGGAGTCACATTGGGAGACATATACTTATTCTAGCAAAGACACAATTGCTCGAAGCATTTTGGAACTTTTAATTTTAGAGTTTCCTATAGAACCAGGGTTAGTTTGTGAGCCATGGAGGACTGTATAGTGTTTCACCTCAATTTTTTGCTTTGTCACAGAAGGTTGATGACTTTTTTCTCCTCTATAGACTTAACTCCAAATAACTTGGAATATTAAAGAAATCAGATCTATTCATTTTCTCATTCATTCATTTCATCATTTGATTCATTTATTCAGTAAATATCCAGTGACTGCCTCGTATGCCAGGCTGTGTTAGAAGCTGAGGATTCAGTGATATGCAAGACAGAATTGGTCCATGCTCTAGTGGTACTGATGTAATTGGAAAAATAGACCCAAACCACCCCCATAACAACATGCTAACAAACAAATTTAAAAACAAATGCCAGTTGGGATAAATGGTATAAAGGAAACAAATAAGGAGCTGAGCTGGAGAAGAAACCAGCTTGTTAGATGAGAAAAGTGACTTCTAAGCACGAATTCGGCATTAAAAAGTGTCTACTTGGCCACCATCAGAAGTATTCAAATGAGTAAGCTTTAATTTTGGAGGACAATTTTGAAACCTGAGTGGACTGGGCAGAGCCTACTTTCCCACAGCAAATTTAGTTTCCACAAATAATCTGTAGTATCAAATAGAGTGTATCTCACTTTTTTTTTTTTTTTTTTTGCTTTTGGCTTAAAAACAAACACACACACAATTTCTCTTCTCCTCAGTCAGTAAAGCCATCTTGACTATACTATGTGAAAGGCCCTGTAGGATCTTCAATTCTTCCTCTACTGAGGACCTCAGAGCCACTGGGGAGATGTCCTGGAGGCCCTCATTACTGTGGAAGTGGCACCATTTTATGTCATGTTTACTACTTCCAGGCCAAAGTGGAATGACATCAACACCATGTTAGATTGTCAAACTCCTTCTCTAGCAGGATGCCATCAGTCTTGAGAAAGATTCTGAGGCTGCGCCCTGGCTTCATGGGAAATTGTACTGAGAACCATTCATGACACCTCTATGGACATGGAGTGAGGTCACATAATGTCAGTTTGCCCATTATGGATGATGATGTTGGATCATTAGGTTAAGGAGGTGTCTAACAGATTTCTACATTATGTAGGTATCTTCCCCCTTTGTAATTAGGAAGTACTTTGTGGGGTGATATTTTGAGACCATGTGAATGTCCTGTTCTCCCACAACATTTCACTGCTAAATGACTTGCTGGTGTTTGTAGCTAAAAGTCACAGAACTTCGACTCCGAGTCCCAAGGACTTTCCCTCCACTACGTTTGCTCCATTCATTAGGACAGGAATATTTCAGGCAGGATAGAATACAAGAAAATCTAGGTGCCACTTAGACCATCATTGTTTATTAAGTGTGTTCAATAATAAAAGTTTCATTAGAAACTCCCATTTTGTAAGAAATAATTGGATTTCCCTTGATGGGACTAAGGAAGAAATAGCAGTATAGCTAGATAAAGGAATTATTACTATTACCACTCAAAAGAAACAAACAGATGTTGTGGCCTATTCTTCTGCCCCCAAATATTCTTAAATAGGTTTCTTTTGCCCTTCTTCTCTTTGAATGCCATTGTGGATTTGTTGGACAGCAGACTCTGTGTTGGGTGTGAGTGACATTATCTCTCCTTAGGATCATTAACGATAACCCTAAATCAGGTGCTTTAAAACCACACTGTGGTGGCATTTATATGAATTGAACCCCTGTTGTTGAGTCTTCCTAAACTCCAGGAGCGGTCCCAATGACTTCTTGTGGCAGCGTGGTCCATGGGGTGATTATACTAGGATAAGGAGGTTGGAACATTTCACAGTTTAATGAGTCTTTGGATTTCTTATTCCCAGAATTAAAAAAGAACCTCTATGAATGTCAAATTCAGTAATTATCAAACTGAACAGAATTTGGCTCTATGTAACCAATTGGCACACTCTCCATAGATAACAACATGATTTGATATTTATAAAGGGCCCATTTCCCAACCGCACCCCCCCAGCCCAGACCAGAAATTCATTAAGTATAAAGACTTACATAATTATGTGGAAAAAACTCCCTCACTTCTCTGGAGCTTTCTCCTAGCCTTTGAGTTAGATGTTTAAAAAGAGATATTATTATTCTTTTGGTACAGGCTTTCAGTTTCCCCTGAAATGGAGTGGCTAGTTACAGCTCAGACTACAAACTGGCTCAGATTTAATGAAATTTATTAATGAGTAATAATAATAAGCTCAAAGCTCCCTTTATGTTAGAGTGGCAAGCAATTAAATTTTGGGGAGGTTGATGAGAGAAGGGTGTGGAGCTAGTCTACAGTGGCCTTTGCCTAGCAGCTTCCTTCTGGTATTAGGTATGCACATTGGGTTGATTTGGACTGGAAACATGGAAGCATGATTTTTACCTTTAATTAAAAATTTGTTTCCAATAGTTCTCTTGCCTGACACCTAAAGAAATATAGAGCTGGATAAGAATAATAGCTCATATTCATGTTCTAGGTATTTCACATGAGTATAATTTAACACTCACAAACAACCCTTTAAGCAGGTACAATTAGTATTTTCCTTCTTTAACAGATGAAGAAATGGGGGCCCAGAAAGTTTACCCAACATCCTGCAGGATGATCTGTCTTGCAAACCCAAACAAACAGCATGACTGCAGAGTCAGATCCTGAGATCCTAAAGACAGGCCTCCCAAACTGCTGCCTCTCCAAGGAGGAGTAGGGAAATTTATAGTGCTTTTCATAGGACTGCTAAGCGCTTCTCTTGAATGTAATCCTTTGATGCAGCTTATAAACCAAGAACTGGCAGTCCATCAAATGGGAAAGTGACTTGTGTAAGACATTCCCTGTGCTCCTGGGAGATCTGGGCAGAAAGTAAAGAGGCTCTCACCTTCACTCCTGGGAGTTGGCCAATGGCTAGTACGCTTCTCAGTTCCTCATCATGAAAGACAAATCGCCTTCTTCCCAGCTGGAGTGTACTCATCCAATATCTGCATTTCTCCCCAGGGACCAACATTCCTGGCAGAGAAATTGAAACCAGGATAATAACCATTATAGAGATTATGAAATTGCTTCTTATCTGAATTCATACTCCAACCCATTTTTAGTGCTTTCATAAACCACCCCAGACTGATAGAATTATTTTCTTTATGACTCATAGATATATTTTGCTTCTCCATTTTTATCCTCTTTACTTTCAAGGAGAAGATTAGATGATGAAGTAAGATTCACCCTGTAGAGCTCTGTGGGATTTTATTTAACCCCAACACATGGACTGTGGACTGAAAAAAAGAAATATGCTCATATTTTACAGTAGTACATGTAAATACTTCCAAAAGTTTTGCAAAAACATAACCTAATTACAAAATTTCATTTTTAAAGTGTCATTATATATTTAAAGAGAAACAGAGAGAAAAAATGTAAGTGGAGGAGGGGCAGAGAGAGAGGGAGAAAAGAATCCCAAGCAGGCTCTGCACTGTCAGCGTGGAGCCCATCACAGGGCTCATGCCAACGAACCATGAAATCATGACCTTAGCCAAAACCAAAAGTCAAGTACTTAACCGACTGAGCCACCTAGGCACCTCCTAATTTTAAAATTTCTTTTTTTAAAAAATGTTTATTTATTTTCTGGGAGAGACAGAGTGTGAGTGGAGGAGGGGCAGAGAGAGAGAGACAGAATCTGAAGCAGGCTCCAGTCTCTGAGCTATCTGTGTGGAGCCAGACGTGGGGCTCGAACCCACTGTGAGATCATGACCTGAGCTGAAGTCAGATGCTTAACCATCTGAGCCACCCAGGTGCCCCATAAAATTTCTTAATCATTAATAACAATCAGTTATTGAATTCTTTCTAGGTGTAAAGCACCACAGTAGGTGCTAAAGATAATAAAAGTAAATACGACATCATCCCTGCCCTAAAGACGCTTCAGTGACATTGTGTGACCATTCATCTGGACTGGCCTGGTCAGTCCTGGTTTACATCTGTTTCCCCAATAATTATAAATAGCACCCCTTTTCACTCTAAAAAGTGTCCAAGTTTGGGTGATAAATTATATATACCCTATAATAATATTTCCCACTAGATGATGTTTTTGAAATACTTGTAATTCTTGGATATAAATAAAAAGCACACACACTGAAGGCCCCCAAAATGTACTGACACTCTGTCTTTGTTTTGGAATCACTATTTCTGTCACTGTGTGTCAGGTGAAGTAAGTTCATTGGGAAAGTGTGGCATTTGGTTTTGCATTATTATTTTTTTTTTTTAATGCATGTACTGTTCAGTCTCCATCAGGAGGATGGGAAAATGGCTAGAGAACTCAAGAAGTGAGAAGACAGTGAGGTAAATGGAGGTAGTATTATGTATCATACTGTCAACTCCAATTTTGGTAGGAGGCTGAGGTGAATGGGATGTGTGGGCCCTTGGCAGCCAGGGATGTGTCAGTTGGAGCAGGCAAAGCCATGGTTGGAGGCATTTAGGGTCAAGAGCCTCTGATCTTAGAATTCAAGTTGGCATCTGCCTTTCCCTCCCTTGGACACTTTGGTGTCTACCCCACTTCTAAATGTACTGAACTCATGAGTTTTCCAAGCTACCTGCAATGTGCTTTTGTGAAAGGTCAGTGTCTACAAAACATCTAATTACACATCATTTTGTGTACTGTTGTCTGAATATGTATATGTATGTATTTTGATATTGAAGAGAAGCTATTTTTAGTTTCCTTTTGGGTATGTTTGGAGAAACTCTTAACTGTTGCTATGCTGCTATGGAAACGGTATCCATGTATACTGACATGTTTACAATTGTTTAAAACACTATAAACTTTCCAGGGCAAAGGCAAACAGCTTACTTCCATCAAAGTTTCTCCTTGCTTTCCTTTTTTATTAGTTTATTTATTACTCTCAGACCCATGTTGGACTCTGTTTCATTTGTGCCTGCATGAAAGGACTGGGTTTTTTTGCTGATGTGCATTATCATTTAATTGATTTCACATTCATAACTACAGTAGAGCTGAGAGCAGATGAAAATTTTCCCCTGAAATCAGAAATATTCCTTGGTCTTGTTAGGAAATGTGGATTGAATGCCTCCTAGGCTCCCAAATTTAAACCAGAAAAAACACGGAGTAACACCTATTGAGGGTTTGTTGATGATCTATCTAGAATTTGCCAGCGTAGGAGACTTTGATAGTCATTTAGTGTAACTATTGTAATTATTTGTGTATACCAGCTGAATTTAAAGTCTATTCAAGTTGCTTAGAAACATGCAAACCCAAAGCGAGGAGTTTTCTGGCTTACTCCAAGCACAGGGAAAAGTAGGTGGCTGAGAATGTCTACAACTTTTGGAAAGAGAATCTTAACAAAGCCCCATGAACTGAAGTGAGTAACAACCATGTTTGTTTGAAGGTACCAGGAAAGTGATTTCTTGTTTTCTTGGAGTCAAAAAAATATTTGAAAGTGGAATGTGTAATTGTAAATCATACAGTGATAGGTCCTGACTCTGTAAAAGGGCACACGTCCTCATAGAGCACAATATGTTATAGGATTTTAAACTCAGAGTACTTTCTCCTTTAAAAACTCCCGTTTACCAAAATTCGATACCTTTTTTGGGTAAGCATACAGTAAAGGAAATTTTAGCTGTCACGAAGGAGACTACTTTCCTCTCTTTTACTAAAATCCCATTTTTGTCATCTTCCTAAAACGGTCATTTGAAGTCACCCATCAAAAAACACCAAAAAACCCCACATAGAAGTCCTATCAGAAGGGAATGATTTGTGGACAGCCGGTTGACTTGGGCCTCAGTTGCATGTGGAGATCAGAGAGCCACAGAGNCCTATAGTCTTTATATACTTTCTCTGCTATAGCCCATCAGTGGACAGTCCATTCTAGGCTCTTAATAGAACAAAGTTTATGAGATTTTTTTTCCTTTTCTATGGGGAGGATTTTCCCCTGCCTCCTGGAGCTTAGCAGCAGCTAAAAAGGTGACCCCCAAGGTCAAATTCAGTTTAGAAGTCCATAAAACCTGATGGGAAATGCGCAGTATGACAACTGTGGCTTGACACTCTACCATGAGAGGAGGGAAGAGAAAGGGAGGGGTTCCAGGAGGTCCTAACTGGAAGTCAATCTGGCTTAGCAGCAGCTCATGTCAAGAAGCTAAGAACTGTGGTATTAGTTCCCCTGCATTGGGAGCCTGGGGAAGAGTGGGTGTCAAGTGGCTCTGGCAACTGGGCACCTTCGGGACTACCCTCAGGATCAGGATGAAAAGGAGGAAGGTGGGCAGGAGCAGCAGAGTGGCTTTACACGGAGCGTTCCCCAGGCACTAATTGTCTTACTCTGCTTAGATTCCTCTGAAGAAGCATATTTCCGTTTCTGTTCTGTTGCCTCAGAGGGGGATTTCCCAAATTAACCTTCTCTAAGCTTTCTTGAGGGACTGTTTTTGAGGGCTGGTGGGGAATTTCCCTCATCTGACCAAACTGTTGTCTGGAGAGATTATTGCTGATCTTCATCTGGGGAGTTTCTCACAGGGTTTTTGCTACTTCCTGTTTCCCAAGAGTCTCTGCTCTTGGGAACTGAAGAGTTATCAAGAGAAGGGGGTAAACAGGCTTTAGGAAAAAGGGAAGGAGGATATATTTGATACAGTGGTGCTGTTCTCCCCTCCTCCAGCTCTTTGCCATAGTGATATTATATTTAAAGATCAGGCCCACAGCCCTTGCTTGGGGGCTTCAGACTGATTACACTCAATGTGCCACAGAAACTGGGGTTGGACAGCATAAATCACAAACTCCATTAATGACTGGTTAGAATAGAATATTAGAATAGCTCTACTGTATTTGGGATGGATAGAAACTCCCAGGTTAAAAGAAACCATTAAAGACTCATTACACTTTTTACTTACTGATAATGCTCTACCACATCTCGAGTGCTTTGTATCATGTACCCTATTAGGGGCTTTACATACAATTATCATTTGATCCTGGCAATGACCCAGAGAAGTATACCTTATTAAGACTCATTTAGGGGCTCCTGGGTAGCTCAGTTGGTTAAGTGTCTGAATTCAGCTCAGATCAGGATCTCATAGTTCATGAGTTCAAGCCCCACGTCAGGCTCTGTGACGACAGCTCAGAGCTTGGAGCCTGCTTCAGGTTCTGTGTCTCCCTCTCTATCCCTCCCCTGCTCATGCTCTGTCTCTCTCTATCTCTCAAAAATAAAATAAACATTAAAAAATTTTAGAAAAAAGACTCATTTAACAGATGAGCAAACCAAGGCTGTAACAGGTTAGGTATTTAGCCAAGTTTTTAGGCTGTTATTAAGAGATCTCCAGTTCTGTGGAACTCCAAAGCCTGTGCTGTATTCTTGCCGCTATAAATGTGACCCAAATTTGGGAGTTTTTTCATAGCCTTTTAGTTGATATTACCAAGAACATAGTGGTAAGGACCCTAAAAAGAAGCAGTTCCCCCCAAACCAGGGGTGAAAACATTTTAGGGGGAGTATTGATGGTTGTCAGCTTAGCTCTGTGTGCCTGCTACACCCTTTTGCTGTATGTTCACCATTCTCTCATCACCTGGGAAGAAGTGCTGCTCAGGAAGGTAGTAGGAGTCAATATATACAAGAAGGTCCACTCAAAACAATTAATTAGTTCTTTCTCTTAGAGAACCCCTCTCTGTAACCAGTGCTTTCATGTTGCTACTTCCTAATCTAGCTTTGTACATTTTATCAAGGTTCTTAGAAATAATTCCCCTGAGGACAGGTCCCAGAATATCTCTGACCTTTCTCTAGCCCAGGGGAAATAATGTTCTAGAGTTGTTCTACCTTCTTGATTTTTGTCGCCCTGAAGCCAGAGCAGTGTCCGTGTGTGCCTGGGTACGTGTGTGTGTCTCCTTGTGGTGTGGGATTCTCAGGGTAATGGATAGTTAGCCACAGTTAGCCACTGTTGACCTTTGCAAAGTTCTCCATGTACTTTTAATTCCACCAGAGAGGTTATTAGCACAGATGAGGGTGTTGGGAGCAGCACAGGGACTGATGTGGTTGTTCCTAAGAGTTCCCAAGGACAGGAGATGCACCTGCTACATTGACTCCCCTTACCCACTGCACACTTTGCTGCAGATCCTCCTCTCAGCTCTTTCTAGGAGGATTCCTAACCATATCCTCTTCATCCAAATAGTGAACTCTCATAGTCCCCAATGGTTGAGAGTTTACTAGTTACCGAGTGATTTATCTACATTAAATGACTTGATCCTTACCCATGAAGTTAGGCAAAATGATTCCGTTTATTTTACCAGTGAGAAAACCATGGCCCTGGCAGGTTAATAATTGGCCCAAACCACCTAGCTAGTAAACTGAGGGGCTGGGATTAGAATACTGGACTGATTTCTAGTTGGGCCTTTATTAGGGGAGGAGGTAGTAAACCTTATTTATTTTTTTAATCAGTAGGCAAATATAGCATAGCCTTGAAACATCAAACATACAGGCTATGTTATTATTGTAAGTAGTAGGTAGCAGAAAGGGAACAAGATCCTAATCAGCATGATGCCAGTGCCCAAGAAGGAAGATGGCATGGCCCAGAGGCCCCTGACCTGACAGGAAGTGGTATTTGGTAAAGGGGATGCTACTCTTCCTTGAGTGGAGGGATCCATAACTTCCTTATCATAGTTGTTGCCAGGGCATCCTCTCAGGGGCGCTATAATTTCAGGAGGCTAAGTAAGCAATGGCTGCCAGGTTTAAACCTTCATTCCATTTGCTTGAGGAAAAAACAGGTCTTCCCAAACCCAGTACTTTACAACTCTTCCTAATTAAGCAGCCAAGAATCTATCTTTCATTGTACATTCCCAGACACTGGTACGTATTATAATTCAAATCCCCTTTTCTTTCAACGGCAAAGTGTCACTGCTCTTGCCACCATTCTCCTACAGAATAGCAGAGGAAGACAGGCTCAGGGGGCCACCATGGCAGCTGGTCAGAGGGAAGTTCTGCTTCTCAAACCAATGTGACATGTGCCTCTCAGGTATCATGTGGGGTCCAGGTTGAAAGATGTGATGTGCCGGAACCTCAAGAAAAGCATAGCCTTGCATTGGTGGCAAGAAAGGCATATCCGTCAGGAGCCTCTCAAACTCTTCTCTTGACCAGTCCTCTCTTAGTTCCACATCTTAATGAATTGCAGGCCCTTGAACATTAAAACGAAACCAAGCAAGGGGAAAATAACACCCAAATATTCTTTCTCTTCATATTAGATATAACCTCATGGCTGTTGCTTCAAGGCCAGTGGAAAATGAGGTGGTAGTACTGTTGGTATATGAGAGACTGGTAACAAACACAATTACTCCTCTTCAAACTGTACCAGACCACAGACAAGATAGGGGACACTGCTAGCCTATTGTTACCTGTCTACCAAGAACAATCTGGTACCTAGAGGGCTCTGATTTGGTGTGACAAGAGATATCCACAGTGTCAAAACAAGCTCTCACTGCACGAAATCTGGGCTCTAGAAGAAGCTTGTGTTAGCCTTCGCCTAAAACTTAGCACCACTTTCTTCTGTTTCCAATTCTATGGATTAAAATGCACAACAGAGCAAAGCGTCCAGTGTCAAGTAACATACAATTCAAACCTGCTGCAATTCTTGATTTCATAATTTCTTACTTTTGCTTAAAAGATAAAACATTCCATGCTTTTAAATAGATTCTTGCTCCTAGCTCTGGGTGCCCTGTAGGCAAAATTTCTCATTCTCTGGTGAATGAGAGAGAGAAATCCCTTTATATATTTGATCATGGAAGCAATGTGGTTTATGTGCTCATCTGCATACTTACTCCCTACATCCATCAAATCTATGGCTTAGTTGTTGTAATGGGGGTGTACCAGGCTGGCTGGTCCTGGAACTTCTGCAACTTGCAGGTCACCATGGCCTGAGCACAGCAGCACTCCATGCACGGAGATTCTGCTGCACGGAGTCCTACTTGTACAGCAGCTGTGTTGTTCTGTCTTTTTCAAACCCTGTACCATGGTGGGAGTNAATATCGGGAGGGTGAGCCCACTCCTTTATTGCCCCTTCAGATGTCATCAAAGTCATTGTGGGCCCAGTGCTAGAGCTTTCCATCTCCCTCAGTAGTGAGGCTGGAGAGTCTGTAGCACAGCAATGATAGCAACACTACCCTTACAGTATTTGAGGCTACCTGCAATTCTGAAACTTAGTAGTTATTGGTAGTTTGAAAAACTGCCATTTGTTTGAAAGTCTTCTCTTAATATAGTAAATATTATTCCAACATTTATTCTTTTTTTGTCTGTTTTTAACTTTTATTTGCATTTATTTTATGCAGAATTTACTCCCAGGCCATAAGTTTGTGTTTCTTCAGTTTCTTCTGGGACATCTTTTTCTTCTGTGCAACTTCCTCTTCTGGTTTAGGAACAATCTGCTCTTTTTCAGTAAGGGTCGTCTCACTGTGGCAGGGAGAGCTCATGTATGAGTTAATCCGACCTAATCCGACCATGAGCCCTGTAAATTGTATACCACCATCTTGGGGGCTTTGTTTACCTGGATATGCTCAGTGACCAGAGAAGCTGTATCTAAACCCTTAAGTTCAGCATTACTCTCTGCTCTCTGCATTTTTAAGCATGTGCAGTAAAAATGCAGCACTCTTTTGGGGCCACCCACCCTGTGTCCAGCCCCACTGTTTGGCCTGGGCACGCCTACCAACTCCACCATTGTAGTGATGGAATGGCACATACTGCTTCTGCAACGTGACATCTTTCAGATACTTGGTGGCTTTTCATATATGCATAGCTTTGGCCTAGGCAGTTTCATGTGTGTTCTTAAAGCGAACACAAAGATTTGAACCTCTTGATTTGCATGATTTTGTTGGGTTTTCTGGGTCATGTGAATAACAAACCATTTTCAGAGATCACCTCAGGCTGCTTACGGGAAGAGCCTACATTTCTTCTTATAAAATGAAACTACTTATATAGTTAGGTGAGTTGAAATGATTCACATTAGTGAAAAGATAGAAGATAAAAATATTCCTTTTACTCAGTGTTGATCTTTACCTATGATCATGGATGCAATATTCAATATTATCTTCTCTTTTTTAAGATGTTTTCAAAGCTCCTTAGATTACATCAGGTTTTTAAAAATGAGTTTCAGGGGCACCTGCGTGGCTCCGTCCGTTAAGTGTCTAACTCTTGATCTTGGCTCAGGTCATGATCTCATGGTTTCTGAGTTCAAGCCCCGTGTCAGGCTCTGTGCTGACAGCACAGAACCTGCTTGAATTCTCCTTCTCTCTTTCTCTACCCTTACCCCACTTGTGTTCTTCCTCTCTCTCTCTCAAAATAAATACATAAACTTAATTTTTTAAATTTTTTTAAAAATTAAATTTAAAAATTTCTTTAAGAATATTGGCTGTGTCTTAGGTATCATGATATGGTTTAGACAGTGACAATAGGTTGAATGTGGTAAAGAGCAGAACAGCAAGGAACTCCTGCTGTTCCCATCCCTCCAAAAGAAAGGAAACCTTTAAAACACACACACACACACACACACACAGACACACACACACACGTATACATGCATGCATGCATGTACATATGTGTGTGCACATACAGAGCCTTTTGGATTTGAAGTTATTCTTTGTTATTAAAACAAAACACCAATATTATAGTCAAAATTGGTAACGAGAGTTAGATCTGACTTCAGAGGTACTATTTCTCTCCTCCCTCTATCTTCCCAACACTGTGGTGCCCTTACACCAACTCACTCTTCCTACTTGTACTATTGGAAGTAAGGCATGTTGCAAGGAGACCGTCCCAGGGTCCTAGGTGTAAGTAGCAAAGGGAAGTGTCGTCCTGCCTCACTGCAGCATTCCATCTGAGGTGAACGGTAGCACTTTGAGAAGGGATGGGAATGAGAAACACCAAAACATGTATCATTTGGCATAAAGAAACTTTTATAGTGGAGGTGATTTATGATCTCTGAAATGACCTTGTACAGAACACAGTATTAATAGTTTGTTAAATAACTCCATAGTAAATAACTGTGTTTAGGAAACATTTGCTCAAAAACAGAAAAAAATCAAGGCATTCATTTGGCAATTATTAATTTTTCATGCTTTAAAATTTTATTTATTTATTTTTAAAGTTGTAATTCCAGTATAGTTAACATATGTGTTATAGTGGTTTCAGATGTATGATATAACGATTCAACAATTCTCTGCATTACTCATCACAATAAGTGTACTCGTAATCTCCGTGGTCTATTTTACCCATTCCCCACCCATCTCCCCTCTGGTAACCATCAGTTCGTTTTCTATAGTAAAGAGTCTGGTTATTTTGGTTTGTCTTTTTTTATTTTGTATGGTTTTTTTATTTCTTAAATTCCGCATGTACATTCTACTCTCTAGATCCATCTATGTTGCTACAAATGGCAAGATTTCATTCTTTTTATGGCTAAGTAATATTCCATTATATTTATACCACCTGTTCTTTATCCATTCATCTATTGATGGACAGTTGGGTTGCTTCCATTATTTGGCTATTGTAAATAATGCTGTAGTAAACATAGGGGTGTGTATTTTGAATTAGTGTTTTCATATTCTTTGGGTAAATACCCACTAGTAAAGTACTGTTATATAAAATATGTATAAATATAAAATAGTAATTTTATTTTTAATTTTTTGAGAAACCTCCATACTGTTTTCCACAGTGGCTGCACCAGTTTGCATTCCCACTAAAAGTGCACCAAAGAGTTCCTTTTTCTCCACATCTTTGCCAACACTTTTTGTTTCTTCTGTAGTTTTTCACATTAGCACACAAAGAAAACATTTAAGAACACCTGGAGCCATAGCCCCATTTTTTTGTTCTCTTCTAAGCAAAATTTTTCTAAAGGGTTATTTACATTTGCTGCCTCTAGTTTCTCTCTTCTGATCACCTCTTAAACTCGCACCAAACAGGTGTTTCTCCCACAAA
Source organism: Crocuta crocuta (assembly GCF_008692635.1). Classification (NCBI taxonomy): domain Eukaryota; kingdom Metazoa; phylum Chordata; class Mammalia; order Carnivora; family Hyaenidae; genus Crocuta; species Crocuta crocuta. Next base: position 9,983,995 of record NW_027530368.1, on the reverse strand, counting down.
TACTCCGTTGAAACTGCTCTCTCCAAAGATACCAGTGACCTACACTTCCCATAGGTCGGTTCTTGGTCCATAGCTTGGGTGCGTGTCAGGAGCATTAGGCAGAGCTGCTGCTCCCTCTTCTCTGAAACAGTGTCTTCACTTGGGTTTCAGGACACACCCTTTCTTGGTTTTCCTCCTCCTCACTGGCCATTTCTTCTCAGTCTCCTTGGCTAGTCCCTCTTCTCTCTGACTTCATAATCTTGGAGGGCCCCAGGGCCTTCTCCTTGGGCTCTTCTTCTTCTTTGCTCCCTCCCTTGGTGAGCTCACCCAGTTTCATGGCCTTAAATATTAGCTATAAGCTGCCAAAATGTATCTCCAGCTCAGACTGCTCTTCTAAACTCCAGGCCTTTAACAAATGGCCTCCTTGATATATGAGACTTAACAAGTCCAAACCTGAGCTCTCATTCTTCCTTTCAAAGCCTGCTCCACCCCCTCAGATGATGGCAACTTTATCCCCAATTAGTTCAAACCCCAAATTTTAGAGTCATCCTTGACTACTCTCCTTCTTTCCTCACATCGACATCATGTTGGCTCCTACTTCACAATATATCTGGAATCCAACCACTTTTCACCACCTCCACTGCTACTTGCCTGGTCTGAGCCACTGTCACCTCTCTCTTGGATGATTGCAATCTCTTCTTAAGCAGCCTCCCTGCTTCTACCCTTGCCTGTCACTTAGAGGACAGTCTAGCTGCCAGAATTAAGTCTGAGAGATACTAAAAAGAGCAAGTCAGATCATGTCACTCCTCAGCTCAAAACCTCACAATGATGTCCTGTTTCAGAGTAGACAGAAGTCCTTACAAAGGCCTACACAACCCTGATGGCCTGCTCCCCCAATGCCACTCCTACCTCAACTCCTGCTCACTTCACCTTCACCCATTCCACCCCAGCCGTACTTGTCTCCTTGCTGTTCCTCAAGCTCCCAGACACATTTGTTCCCTTAGCCAGGAATGCTTTCCCCAGACAGCCACATGGCCCACTCGTCACCTTCACATGTTTTCTCAGTTGTCCCATTCTTAGTGGGGCCTACGCTGCCACCTATTTAGACTGGACTGGCCTTCCTTCTCCATCTCTAGCACTGCTGAGTCTCTTACCCTGGTCCAATATTTCCTTTGTCCATAACACTTCTCCCTTCGAATGTCTTTGGAAATTTACTCATTGTGTTTATGGTTTATTTTCGGCTCCCTGCTTAGAATGTCATCCCCATAAGGACAGGAATCCCTGTTTGTTCCATTCACTGATGTATTTCTTCCTAGCACCAGATCATTGTCTGCCACGTGCCAGGACATCAATAAATATTTTGAATGAATAAAAGTTCAAATCTTCAGAAACAGGAATGACAGAAATGAGAAAAGTTTGTAAAGATCACATCTGTGGTGATTCAGTGATTTTGAAAGGGATTTTTATCTCTTGCTTCCTGATGACAGAAATGAGCACACAACTTTGTAAACTCACATATTAAAAGCACCCGCAGCAGTTTGTTCACTTCAACTGCTGCTTTTGAAGAACTTGATAAGCATCTTGTCCTTCCATCCCTTCTTTTGTGGTAAAGGCTCCTTTTAAATGCTCAGGTAACCTGTGTCTTTCTGCTCTGGAGACATCAGAAAGGCATTTAGTTGGGAGTTTATCAGGTTTCCTGGTCAAAACGACGCCTCAATATTTACTTTATATTGTCTTTGAAGGAAATACTCACAGCCCTGTCTGGACAGTCCTCGGGGGTATTTGTAGCACTGTTAGGGGCCTCAAATTCATGGAACCTGTATCCTCCACTGAAAGTGGGTAGGATTCTGGCAGCAAGTTGGTTTGTGGGTAAACCCATCGACACCACTGGTCCAGGTCTGATGACCACCATAGCTGTTAAGTGTTTCTATGAGTACTTCCCTCTTTGAGAAATTTCAAGAAGTACTTTTCTTGGTAATGTGGGGTAGACTACCTGTGCTAATGACAAAATTTCTGAAACTGCTCAAGAGTGCTTTCTGGTAAGCCTAACCATGGGTGCTTAATAACGGGCAACATGCTTGGTAAAAAGGTTAAAAAGGGTCATTCGTCTCACTGTCCTTTTCATCAGAAGGCCAAAAATAGTATAAGCTATTTTATTCTCTAGTTTTCACCCATGCCCTTCTCTCTACTCCAGGGGAAGCCTTAAGTGGATTTGCTGTAATAACTGTGTTATGCATATGCTAGATAGAATCTATTAGTGTGATTATATAATTAATTTTTGTTTTAAAAAAGCAACTGGTTTACCAGGGCAGTTCTATTACATAAGGTAACTTTGTTTGCATAGATCAAAATTCATCACTCAATTTTTAACACTAGCCTTTGAAATCTCTGTTGTATTTTTAATCAAAAGCATTAGAGGAGTATAATACAATTATAGGATTAGGATAACATAGGAAGTTTGGACAATTTTAAAAAATCTTCATAATTCCATCTGTTATAATAATTTGCAAATATTTTCTGTAATCATTTTCTATAAACATGCTAATTTTTCCTATAACTGAAAGGACTATTGCTGTCTCTGGGTGGTGGTGGGAGCCCTTGGGATGAAGACCCTTTCTGACCATAGTGTGGCATAGTGTGGTATAGACAGGTGCTTGAAAAATTATTGCCAAAACAATGAATGTATTAGTAAGTGGATTTGCAGAGGATCTAAGACTTAATTAAGTATAACCAACATTGGATTGATTATTTTGTTGATTCACCTTGAGAGGACAAAATTCCAACACTTGGCAAGCATCAGCTATTCTAGGACTTTCTTTTCTGCTCACATCCCTAGGAGTCCCAAAGGGGGAATGAGATAATCCAAGGGTGATATGGTTACTCTTCTGCCTTGTTGGAAAACAAAAGCACTCATTTGTTTTATCTCTCTACCCATTGTCTGCAGACTCCTTGTACCCGGACTGCCTTTAAATCTCTGAAACAGACCGAGCACTAATAAATGGACTGGTGGTCCTAAAATAAAATTGCAAATCAGGTTTAGAGTTTGATGTAAAAGCCTGAGAGACACAGGTTTGTTGCTACTTTAGATTACAAATGTCATAAAAAATAGAAACCAAAAAGGTTAGGTAATTTCTAAATTAAACACTGTTTCTTAGAATAATTACCATGTTCCAGCATCTGTGTACTTGGGTAGAATTTGAATAACACTTTATTGCTCAGAATCACATTCTATTCTTGTCACCAAATAATACTTGAATATATGCTCTTGTACTCCCTGACTGCAGGAAGGGTGTTGCCCTAAGTATTGTCACACCCTCCACAGCAGGGCTTGGTTTTGCTGGAACTTTTCAGGTGCTAAAAAATCCCTTTCTCTACCTTCCACTCATTCACAGGCAGGAGACCTGAGCTTACTATTTATTTTTCTAAATCTAAATGGATGGAGTCAGGCTCCTGCAGTCACCATTAAAGACTGACCACAGTAGCATGGGGAATACTGTTTGAATCCTCTTTCCATAGGGAACTGGCTATGAAAAGGGTAAATCCATCAATCATAATTTGAAAGGCAAGTTACAAATCCTTTGGTGGAACTGTTCAAGCCAGCACTGCAGCAAGTAGAACGGGGATCAGGTTTTTGGTTTTGTTTTTTTTTTTCAGTTGAGCAAATACACCTGCTCATTTTGGACATTTCCATTTTGATAGCTTAGCCAGTAGAAGTTCTTGGACTTAAATAATAGCTTTTCAGCATTTCACGCTTCTAAGTCTGAATCTAAATTTAAGGACTGCTAGTCTGTCTCATTTTATACCACAGCAGCTATAGAATTCCACAGAATTTTGTCTAAAGTGACATGAACGGGTTGTCATAGTCTAGGAGACAGTTCTTCACTAGGACACAGTACTATCTTTATTCAGAGGCCCAACATGGCATAAGCAAACAATGACTGTGTTTTGTGTATTTCTGTGTTACTTTAATGCATTTAAATTTCAATTACGGGCATACAAGACATGAGTTGTATTATTAGACTCTCCTTTATGTTCCTTAACGATGGCTTGTTTTTTTCTTTCTTTCTGAGTTAAAAATAAACCCTCTTAGCTTAAAAGACCTGTGTATTCTAAAAATGAATGATTGCTGTGCAGACACTATGATCACTCGGTTACTTGTCACTTCACATGTGTTCTCCTTTTTTCGGTTATAATAGAACCCCTGATTTTTAGGCTGGGCACTTAGCTGTCCAGAAAAAAAAGGCTATTTCCCAGTTTCTGTTGCAAAGGACTAGGTGAGAGTATTATATAGCAACTTCTGGAACTTTCCTTAAATGATAGTTGTGTACCTCTTGCCCCTTCCCTGTCCCTTCTTCCATCCTGCTGCTACAACTGTGGACACACTAACAGAAGCCCCAGCTGCCATCCCAGACACTGAAGACGAGGACCACACAGAAGATGAGTAGACAGAAGTGCCATGCCACCTTGCCTGCTTTGCCACTTGATATGAAAGAAAGAGAAACTATCTTGTTTAAATGATTGCTTTTTGGGGCTTCTTTTCTCAAAATGAAAAACAATTCTCGTGTACATAGTCGCCTCTAATACAAAATATTGTATCATTTAACCTGACATAAAGGAATGAACATGCTGTAGCAGACACCTCATCACTGCAACACTGTTTTATAGAACTGACCGTCTCTCTACCAACCTCCACATGGCTATAGTGAGTTTCCAAATTCTAGAACATGACCTCACCTTGGAAGGAAGCTCCCCTTATCCAGGTTGAGCCAATGAAAACCTTTCTCCAGGAATTGAAATATAAGATAGAAAAAGTGAGATTAGTCTCTTTCAGTTGTAAGATCATAATAATAAATATCTGAGCTGTTAGAAGCTTTACTTTCCATCATGTGTTGGGGGAAGTAGATGAAACAGGCTTAATGAGAAAGAACAATGCATCGGAGTCAAAGAGGGAAGCAGAAATTTAGAGGTGGAGAGGAGAAAGGATTCCTAGGCTTCCCATAGTTGGCTCAATGCTTTGTGGTTTCAGCACTGTTGCTTCCTTATCTAACATCCACTCTCCACTTTCTCTTTTCTAAGCAATGCTGATCTTGTTCTGGATTCATCCATCCTTAGAGGGGGTTGCAAACTAGTCTGAGACAAGATGTGCATGGCAGTCCCTTGGCATTCGTATTGATCCAGTGATGGGCATGCATCCTGAATTGGCCCAATCTGATTAAAAATTTATTTTCCATATCTAGGGGGAAGTTACTCTTTCTCCTGCTGGAGAGGAACAAGGAAGCACACAGACCTAATTATGTTGTCAGCTCCCTTGCCACCATGAGCATGACCATCCTGGGTTGAAGGTGACACTGAGGGTGGCTGTAAAAAGAATTCTAAAAAGCTGGAGTCTTTGACAGGGTTTTTGAGCCCACCTTGGACCGAATCAATTACATTAGATAATAAATGACTTAATATAGAAGCCATGGGTCACCAAACTTTTTCTTAAGGGGCCCAATAGTAAATATTATAAGATTTGCAGGCTCTGAGGTCTTTGTTGCAACGAATACACTTTGCCATTGTAGCTCTAAAGCAGCCCTACACAATATATATATGAATGGCCATGAATGTGTTCTGGTAAGACAGGTGTCCAACCTACAGGTTGTCATTTGCCAGCCACTGTTACAAGCCGGTTTGAGTCAAAGTTTTCTGTTGCTCATTGCCAAAATTACCATCTATGATACACAGGCTCTGGTCCACTTCTGAGGGCTGGCTGTGTCTTGCCCTTGGAGACTGTGAGGAGCTCCAGTGTCCAGAGCTGGTGGCCAAAATATTTAACAAAAGGTGCAGCATGAACACCAACCAATCACAAACGTACAAGATGGCTATCATAGGGTGAATTGGCTGAATATCATTCTGCCATTATTGTTCTGTCAAGTCCTCTTTATTACTTAAGCCAGCCGGAATTTATTTCTGTTATTTGTAAACAAAAAGCATCCTCACATTCTTTTTAGATTTTCATTTGGGGTACTCCTTTAATCATTTCCCCCATTTTTGGTTGAGATGCTGAGCAGTTTTTCTTCCTTCCTTCCTTTCTTCCCTTTGGTTCTCCATTTCTTAAGTTTGGTATGTCAGTGCCAAGATTGGAGTACTGATTCTTTTAAAAACTGAGTGGAAAAAAAAAAAAAAACTGAGTGGATGGTGGTGCCTGGGTGGTTCAGTTGGTTAAGCATCTTACTTCAGCTCAGGCCATGATCTCATTGCTTCAGGGTTTGAGGCCCGAGTCCGGCTCTGTGCTGACAGCTGAGAGCTTGCAGCCTGCTTCAGATTCTGTGTTTCCCTCTCTCTCTGCCCCTCTTCCACTAATGCTCTGTTTCTCTCTCCCTCTCTCAAAGATAAATAAACAGTAAAAAAATTTAAAAAGTGAGTGGATGAAAATCTCCTGTGATGGTGAGCTCTTTTTTTAAATTCCCGCACACCACACAATCTAGCACCTGACCCAGGAGGTGTGACTATAAAGCATCAGAAAGATTTTAGCACACACTCCCCTGCTCAGACATCCAATGTATTTTGTCAAGTACATTGCAAATGCAGTTGCAACTGGAAGTTATATTTCAACAATGCCTCCATTTCTCAAAGTGTCTTTGGAATTCCTTGAATCTCTCCACTTATTATAATATATGATATTGATGGCGATCTATCGCATTGTCACCATGCTTGGCTCTGGATTCCTGCCATTTGAAAAAAAAAAGGGATCCATCTTAAATGTTTGCAATCATTAAGTATTTGCTTTTTCCTTTTCCTTTCTCACATAATTCTTATGCATCGAGCTATGCCTCATATACACACTCATCACTCTTCTAGGTGCTGGTGACATAAAGTCCTTGTTATCAATCTGCTTATAGTTTAAAAGGGGAGGAAATAAGTGAATAAGTCATAATGTAACCCAGATTTGTCCAGGCTTCATCAGTCCCTGAGTACAAATATGGTCCTCCTAAAAGAAACATCCCAGATTTTACAGGCTATGCCCTGCTTACAACTGTGGGAACTTAGCCTCCTGTCAGCTTTTCACATGGGCTCCCACACTGACCACTTATGGTTTCCCATTGCAGCTCTTGCTTTCAGGAATGCCTCAGGGATACCAGGTGTGGTGTTGTTCCTTTCTTTTCTTTTCAAAACTTTTATTTAATGGTGGAGGAAAACAGTAATACTTGTTATACTAGATTAAAGTTTTTCACATTGTTTTCAAAAAATTCTAGAAAATCATTGAACAGGGTTTAAATCCCTGTAGTAGGCAGCTTGCCTGGCATCTAGTGTCTCTAGAACAGTTCAGAGTAGAGAACTCTTATTGTTTTCCAGACTGACCTGCTCCAAAAAGGAAGAGGCCAGTTTAACCCAGTAAGCAAATGTAGAACTAAAAGACAGGAGGAAAATGGGCCACAAGAATGACCGAGACCACATTTCCTTCTCAAGCTCAGCCAGTTGCCCTTCATTTATGGTGGTAGTTAAAAAAATTTTTTTTTAAATGTTTATTCATTTTTTGAGAGACAGAGAGAGACAGAATATGAGTGGGAGAGGGGCAGAGAGAGAGGAAGGCCCAGAATCTGAAGCAGGCTCCAGGCTCTGTGCTGTCAGCACAGAGCCCAATGCAGGGGTCGAACCCACAAAACACGAGATCATGACCTGAGCTGAAGTCAGAAGCTTAACTGACTGAGCCACTGAGGTGCTCCTGTGGCAGTAGAGGAATAAGCTCCAAGAGAACAGAGGGTTTGTCCATTTTATTCACTGTTGTATTCTTTGGGCCTAGAACAGGGCCAGACACTTACTTGCAGCTTATGTCGTATGAACATTGTGAGTTGTGTGAACAAAATATACTTTGTCCTCCAGTCCAAGTTTCACTGAAGTCCAGTCGTCTGCAACCCATGCAGAAATGGGGACAATGTCCCTCCCTTTCACTGACTGCTACATTTGTTTCCCGGGTGCTGAGGCAGAGGTATCTGGGCCCCTTCTCTTTCAAAGTTCTAGGTGATCTCAGTCTTTTCCAAATTCTCTCACAGCTTCATTTTCTAAGAACTCAGTGCTTGTTCTCAGGTCATTGCTGGGAAACAGACATACTTGAATTCTAACTATGGCCTAGGTTCAAACTTGATTTCCAGACTGAATTATAATATAAGGTGATAAAGGTTGCACTAGATATGCTTACAAGGATGCAGTGATGGAGACAAGAGACTCAAGACATCAGGGAATCAGAAGGAGGAGGTCCGAAGGTCTAGAAAAGATGATTAGTTTTGCCTTTTATTTGCCCTGGAAATTTTGTCTTTGTAACCTCTTTCTCCTTGTTTCATAATTTCCTCTTTTAAGGTACATAATAAGTGCTAGTTAAATACTTGTTGACTGGTTGACAAAAGAGAATTAAGGCTCGGGGCGCCTGGGTGGCTTAGTCGGTTAAGCGTCCGACTTTCGCTTAGGTCATGATCTCGCGGTTCGTGGGTTCGAGCCCCGCGTCGGGCTCTGTGCTGACTGCCAGCTCAGAGCCTGGAACCTGTTTCTGAGTCTGTGACTCCCTCTCTCTCTGACCCTCCCCTGCTCACGCTGTCTCTCTTTCTCTCTCCTAGAAATAAATAAAACATTAAAAAAAAAAAAAAAGAGAATTAAGGCTCTAGTGGAGTCTCCTTGCCTTCCTCTGAATACTTGCTTCCCTTATTGATTGCTCTGTGGTCATGCTGGGCTATGGGATCCTGGATAATGAGAACTGAATACACCCTCATTTGTTCAAGTCAGTAGTAACTCCTTAGGGACCATACACGATGTGCCACGCATCTTGCAGGATAGAAAGGCACAGAGATTAATTAATAAGGTGTAGCTCTAAAGAATGAGGCAGTGTAGCAGTAGAAAGAAAGCATGTCAAATAACTATCATGTAAGGTAGAAAGAGTTCCATGGTGTCCTAGAAGATCACATAACTTGCTGTGAGAACATCGAGGAAGCAGAAGAACTTTAATTTGCGTGTTCTGAGCAAGTTCCACAGAGGAGCGCTGTGAAGAATATATGTAGGACTTGAACCAATGGAGACGGATAGGGGGAGCATGTAGGCAGTTGGAACTCCATGAACAAATACATGGAGGTGAAATTCAATCTTCAAAGGAACACCTATCACGGATGTTTCCAGTATTTTCTCCCATCCTTTCTCAGTTATGTGCCAGTCTCTTAAAACCTAACAACAGAGGAGCGGCAAGGCATGTTTTTTGAGTTTGCACTGAAGGAGAGGGTTTCATTGAACAACGAAGCTGGCAGTATTTTAAACAAAGATGAAAGTACCACGCTGCATGTGAATTGGTCTGTCCAATTCCGCACGCAAAGCAGATGGCTGTTAACTGTTTGTTCCATTCTTGGTATTGTCTGCCTTACAAATGCTAAAGAGTAGCTGAAATGGAGTATTCTGTCACATTAAAGGAATTTTTGCCTATAATTTGTTTATAACAGTCTCTCAGCTAACGGTCAAGTTCCCTGTCCCCTGGGGCTATGCTCCAAGTGCACACACATTCCACAATGATTAGCCTCTCCCCTGTTGCTAAGAACCCTAAAAGCCATGGAAATCAATACATACAATAATTAATCACTGACAGATTAAAATTTTCTATTGATTTCCTCTGGAATGGGAATTTGTGCCTCCTCCTCCCCAAGATCTTTATTCTTTTAATAGACAACTAGGCAATGAGTTGTAACTTTAAGTTTTGAAATGCTTTGGCAACAGTTTTTATGTAACACATAGAAGAAAAATAACAAGAGGCCCTGGATAGTTTCAAAGTCTTACTGAGATGTACAGAAGTGAATGTTACTTGTCCGCCTCTGCCAACTGTGAGCTTCAGTCCCCTGAAACAGATGCTCTGTCCCCTGCCATGTATCTAAGAACTGCTGTCAATCTGAAAAGCACCGGAAGTCTGATGGGATCCTTGCGTTGTTGTTGGGTTTTTTTTTTTTTTTTCCTTTCTGGAAACAATTATCTACTTGAAATATAATCTGAGGCCATTCATTGCTAGGGGCCAGCAAGCAGTTGGTATTTGGAGGATCCATCATTCAGATAGACTTTATATAAATGCTTTTCAAACTGGAATGTGAGCATAAGTCTCTTGGGGGAGACTTAAAATGCAGAGTTGGAACCTGGGGTGAGGCCCAAGAGTCTACAGTTCTAATAAGCTCCCAGGTTATCTGAAGCAGGGCTTTAAACTTATCCCTCTTCAAGGTAGGAAGGACAAGTGGTGTAACAAGGGTGGCATGCTGAGCACTCCAAGGCCACTTGATATTATGAAGCCCTGACCAAGTGTCTCACAAATGCCATGAACAGATCCCACGGGGAAAGGCTTAAGTTTTCATTGGTAAAGCTGGTCTTTATTTACGTGTTTCTCTGAAGCAATACAGGGAGGAAGTAAAAGAGGAAGAGAAAGAAAACAGATCATTCTTATTCTGTGCATTTTAATCCCCTACTCCATGCCAGGAATTTTAGGCACAGAGAATATAAAATATAATGAGAAATTGAGTAGAGAAGTAGTCTATTTTGGAAAGGCAGGTGTTGAAAGCATTCCCTACAACCCCTTTATTTTTGTCAGGAAACTTTTACTCCAAGAGACCCTATAAGAATCCAGCCATTCAGCAATTCCTAGCAGAACAACATTATCTGTCATTGTTCTTTGTGTTCAAAGATACTTCTGGCAATAATGTTACTATTCCTGTGTGTGAGTCTGGCAGAAAGCCCTAAGATGTGACCTAATTTCCAAATAGCTTGTCCTTCTGGTGAGCTGTTATTAGTCAAACCTGCTGTAGTTTATGACTCTACCCTACAGACTTTGAGAAAATGGGAAGGCAAAGAAGATTTTCACCTGCATTAGTTGGTGTGACTAGAAAATCTTTTTGGATTAATAGCTTATGCCCATTATATGATGAGATGATGTAGAGACCAAACACACCCTCTTTTCTTTCTGAGAGAAGGACTCTTAAAAGCCTAGAAGTGGAAGATCATTAGGTAATTTGTTGTTGGCTCAAGCAGGGCACATCTTGGTATATTTACAGTCGTGCTGCCCAGAGGGAGAATATTTATGTATGGACCTGTCTTATCATCCCTTCGATCCAGAGTGGATCTTGAAAGTTAAATTATAACATTGCATTATGCTTAAAACGGAAGGATGCTTCATAGAAAAGGCATTTACTAAGCTCTTGAGGGACCATTGCACACTCATCAGATGACAGATGGTGTGCAGCTTTCACAATGTAGGAGTGCTAAAAGAATGTAGGGTCACAGTGAAGCCATGGGAAATCAGAGTAAAATATGGTGCAAGTTGTTATAAGCCTGGTAGAAGAAGAGGAGACACAAGGAAAACCACGAGAGGAAAGGAAACAAATGAAAAATGACAGTACTTCAATTTTTGAAAAGCAGGTCTACCCCTAATTGAGCTGTGGCATATTGGGTAGGTCGCCCATGTTTTTGGGCCTTGCTCTGCTGGTACAGCAGATAAAAGATTTCTGATGATCTGTAAGTTCCCTCTCAGCTCTGTAACTCTGTATGCTTACTATGCGCTAAGGGTACCTTCATACGCATTATCATTTGATCTCTGGGAAGGTGTTTTTTGTTTTGTTTTGGGTTGGTTTGGTTTTGATCATCCCATGTTACAGAAGAAGAAACTAAGGTTCAGAAAGCTTAAGAAATCAGACTGAGCTCACACATCTGATAGAAGACAGAGTTGGGATTCGAACCCCGGTAACTTAACAACATTGCTAATGCTTTTAAGCCTTACAATGTATATTGCCTTGATAAGAATTGTATGGGTAAAGAAGAAAGGAAGATTTTGTTTGTTACTTTCTTACAAAGTCAATTAGTATGTTATAATTTTTGTTACATACGTGTTTTATAATTCTTGACATACTGGAGTTTGATCTTGATAAAGGAAGATGTAACTGGTATCATAATTTAATGACCAAGAATTTACCACATGAGATGAACATCAGACACCTTCCTCCTACCTTTCTCAGCTCACTTAGAGGCAGGTACTGCTAGTTTTACTTTTCATGTTCTGGCTTGCCCAACTGAACCCATTTAGTCAGGCCAGGCTGCTGAAAAGTAGCCACACAAGTGTTGACTAGTGGCATCTAGGATTCATGTTCCTGCCTCCTACACTTGAGATCTGGGAGTTGGGGAGTGCTGGGCTGCAGACAGCAGCTTCCTCTCACAGGCTTCCAGCACAACTTTCCCACGCCCACCTGACAGGGCTACCAGTAGAATTTCCTGGTTGTATGTGGACTTTCCTCCAGAGAGTAGAGTTCTGTATCAAACACCAGTCTGCTCGGATGGGGTATGACTCCCTCCCCAGCCCAAGGAGGCAGGCACTAAGGGGGCCACCTTAGTGATGTTTGCATCTCTGCATTTCATCTGTATACTCTTATTTACTTGTATTTTTCTTTAAGTTGACTCACTTTTAATATTTAAATAGCTTAATCTTTTTAAAAAAGAAAACTTCATGAGATTTTAGAGGTTTCAAGTTTTATATTTAGGCCTATGATTCATTATGGGTTAATGTTTGCATAGGGTGAGAGGTCTAGATGAAGGTATTTTATTTTTTTGCATATAGATGCCCAATTATTCTAGCACTGTTTATTGAAAAGATGATCTTTTCTCTAGCAAATTGTCTTTGTACCTTTGTCTTTCTCCTGGGAGTTAGACTGGGTTCTTTGTCCCTCTTAATTGCTAGCTGGGAAGATAAAATATGAGCTACCACTCACTTGTCTTCTACTACTACCCCTTCAAGGAGGCCCCTGCTGCCCATTAGCAGAGTTCGCTATAACGTCGGACATTGTAATTTAGTTTCTTATTGACCTTGTGGGTTACTTCTGCTTAATAATAAAATTGCCCCTTTTCTTGAGGATTTACTAAGTGCCCCCTACCCCACCTCTGCCAACCCTTCAAATTCTCTCTTTTATACCAACTTGTCTTTGATGTCCCAAAAGTTACAACTTATAAAATAGTTTGAAATTTTAGGGAAGGTGGGATAGGGTAAGAAAAGGTTGAAATTTTGTGTACAATAAATGGTGGATGTATTCATAAAGCAATGCCATTAACTATTGCATGATTCAATTTGGATTCACTGTTTAAGGGCTCTTGTGGAAAATGAATTATTTCCTTCATATCATTCCTGTTTTGTGTAGTCATCTGTGTACTATCCCACATATATATACACACAAAGGCACATACACAGACATAAGCACATAAACACACACAGATATCTGAAAATATTTTTGTACTTCACTGTGGCTCCCCTTCTAGTTAATTTGCAGACATATTTTATAGTTATAATATAGGAGAGATTTCTAAGTTTTTGGATCTTAGAGACTCTAAGGGATCATCTGGGTTGGGTTGGCTGTCAACCCTGATAATGGTGATGGCCTAGAGCATGCATCACAAAGGATCACCAGGCTTAGTTTAGTTCAGCAGGAAAAAGAGATATCATTGATTAGTTATGTCTGCCTTGGCCGGGGGTTGTGGCATGTATATGGTGTATTACTAACTCCAATCTAAATCCAGGCCACTCTCTTTTCCAGTGCAAAAATCTCTTATTACACTATCTTTGAGAGCTGGCTTCTCCTCACTGTAGGAATACTTTCCGTAATTGTGACCTTGCTATTTTTCAAAAATGTTCCTTGCATCATTGGACACCTTACATGTTGAGTCTACACAACTTCCAACATTGTCCCAATTTCACCATTTAGAGCTGTATAGCCCAAGTTTATACCTTATCCCACATCATAGCTCTTCAAATATCAAAAGATAGCTATTATGCAATCACTTCTCCTAGATAAACACCACATTTCTTTCAACTATTTTTTGGGTATTGTGGTTTCTGGGTCTCCCACTATCCCAGATGTTGTTTAATGTTTCCTTGCTACTTTTCAAGTATCCTACTCAGAAAGGGAATTTAAGATACGATCTGACCAACTGGAATTAATTGGGACTCTTCCTTTTGGGTTTACACATACTTATACTAATCAGCTTCTGTCTGTACTTGAAACATGTTCCTTGGTTATTTCACCAAGGAACCAATTTATTTCAGTTAATTAAAAAAATCTTTTTATACAAATCACTCAACTCAGTTCTTCTCTTTCCTGAGTTTATATTTGAATTTTTCACATTTTAAATTGTATCCTAATTATAACTGCCCTTTCCTGAGTACCTGTGCTGCATACTCTATTTGTATTTTCTTTCATATCAGTCAAGTAAATATTCTATTCCCATTTTGCAGTTGTGAAAACTGAGACTCAGAGATGCCCAATGTCACACAACTAGTAAGTTGTAGAGCCTGGACTCAAATGCAGCTCTAGAGTTTATTCTCTTTTGGCTGCCAAATGCTTACTTTGATCATTTCGAATCCTGAATCCAATACTGAAACAAACCAACAAACAGGTGGGGGGAGATAAATAGGCTGTACTTTGGTCAAGATGTTCTTTGCTTTTGGCATTGTGATATACTAGTCAAGCACTTCATTTAAGAAAATACATAAAAAGGAAATGAACTTTGGCTTGACCTGGTAGACTCTTGTTGGTTTCTAGTGGTCATCTTTGTTATGTGCTCACTAGCTGCCTGCTTACTGCTCCAATCTAGAACTTTGCTGGGGATTAATGGCAAGTTTATCAGTCTATACTTTCCAGAATCTACAATTACTGGGATGTTTTTTTGTGTCCTTTGTTTGGTCCCTATCCTCCTTTCCATAAGGTCACATGGCCACTCACAGTGGTTGTACCCTTACATCTGCACGTATGTTCAGTTCTCTGGGATGGAAGTGAGGTGAGGGAAGAGTCTGCCCTCATTTAAAGTCGCTGAACATTCCTTCCTTTCATTCTTTTGTTTTCTCTCGGTAATGTTATTTCTTCCATTTCCAATTTGTAGGTAAGAAGCAAAACCTCTCTCTTCTTTTAGTTTTTTTAAATGTTTTTATTTTTGAAGGAGAGAGAGACAGACCATGAGTGGGGGAGGGGCAGAGAGAGAGGAGACACAGAACCTGAAGCAGGCTGCAGGCTCTGAGCTGTCAGTACAGAGCAGGAGGCAGGGCTGGAACCCAGCAACTGCGAGATCATGACCTGAGCCAAAGTCAGATGCTTAACCCACTGAGTCACTCAGGTGCTCCAGAACCTCTCTGTTAATGGAGGGATTAATGGAAAAGATGCACTCAACAAAGTTCCCAATGATTTCTCTTAAGTGAATTCTAAAGTGAACTTTTAAGGGCTCAACAACAGCAAAAGACTGAATGCACTCCCCCACTCCCCCCAAAACCTGCCTGTATTATAAGTCAGTGAAATGCATTTGGGTACTATCTACTCTCTCAGATGATTTGTGCTGGGACATTTCTCCATTAACAAAAATAATGGAGCCCAATATAAGTATTAATAGGTATGGTTAATTCCCTACTTAGGTCTCAACTAGATCTGAGAGTATATATTTCATAAAAGTTTAACTAAAAGTTTCTAGCCTAGTACATAGACTGACACCCATATAGAAATCAGAGATTAGATCATAAGAATGCACAAATTAACAGAACTGTACCAGGACCTTTTGTGAGAGAGGTATATTGTGAAAACAGAAGTTTACCTGGATAAAAGTTATCTTACCCTACTCCTGGTTTTCATGGTTCCCAGTGCTAGAAAGAGAGCTTGCCTATGAAACAGCAGTAGTTGCACGTTATTGGTGTGGAGGGACATGGAAAGACTTGATAAACTATGAGTAGCACCAAGTTCCCTTTATAAACTTGACCTCTCTGGATTAGCAACCTAAGACTTCAGTTTCCTTGCGCTCTTTGTAGTTCTCAAAAGCAAGTCCTGACAAAGCCCAGCTCCCTCCTCCCTTCTAACTCCCCATCAGGGAGCTCGCATAGTCCTCCTAATCCGTTTAGAAGCTTTGAAATCCCGGGTTCGGAGCACAAGGCAGTCTTGAATATTCATCTGGGGGCGTGGCCCCGCTGCAGGCGCGGCTCCGGGCAGCTGGGACCCGCTGAAAGGGCGCGCCAGCTGCACGCAGGGAAACAGTTCTCATTTTGTGCGCTGGGCTGACACGATGTCCTGCCTCGAGAGACCGCACATTGTGCCTGTGTGGGAGGGGCTTTGCCGAGACGAATGGACTTTTCTGAGGCAGGGCCGCGGAGCTGTAATTCGAGGGGCTCAAATCTCCCTGCCTCCCACCTGCCAGGCATGTGAAATTCCATTGATAAAAATTCAGGCATTATCCTCTCCAGGAGTCTGTGCCTTTTAAAGAAGACAAATACCCCTTGTGTGAATAGTTGTAGGCTTTCTATCCTCTGGTAGCACCTCCTCCACTGCAGTTCTCTCCAATGGAGACTCTTCAGCCTTCTCCGGCTAATCACAACTGCTCTTCACTTTTTTTTTTTTTTTTTTAAGATCATCAAGCCATCTTGTTTCTGTCTCCTTTCTTCTCCATCATCCTCCTTAGTAGTATAGCATAGTGGTTAAAAGCCAGGCATCCTGAATTAAAATTCCAGTTCTACCAACTTACAGTCTGCATGAATGTGGCAAGTCAACTTCTTTTGCCTCAGTTTCTTCATCTGCATAATGGAGGTGATACCATCTATCTCATGGCCTTGGTTCGAGAATGAAATGATCTATATATAGTATATACAGACATATGTATATATAACAGATTATTATAACATGTATATTAATCATGTATAATATATATTAATGTATGTGCTTACATATATGTGTGTATATATATAATTATGTATATAAAATGCTTGAACAGTGTCAGGCATGTATTAAATAGTGTTATTGTTGCTATTTTGTCTTTTGACTGGACTTAACTGGCAGAAGACAGCTAGGTATAAAACAGAGTGGAAGTCAGCTGGGGTAAATACTGCTGGAGGTAGAACCTTCTCAGAAACAAAGGGGGCAAGAATCCACATCCCCCAAGGTCAAAGAGAAAGTCAGGTTGAACTAGGGCGAAGAGGGAGGTGAACCTGCTTGGGAGCTGGGATGCAGCTGAGAAGGGAGTACCAACAGGGAAGTGTGGGGACCAAGCCCTTAAGGAAGAATCATGCAGCGTCCAGAGAAAGTGATCACAGTACCACCAGGAGCTTTTTCATTTGTTTCATCCAGTTTTTAGGCTGGATCCCAGACCTTAGTCTGGACCCACTGATTCTCAAAGCAATAGGAACCTTAGGCGGGACCCTGGGAGCAGGAGCTGGCCCTTTACTTCAGGTGCCTCAGGTTGGGAAGACTGAGTTCCAGGATTCTCTGTTCCCACCTTTAAATTTTTTAAAAAAATATTTATTCACTTTTGAAAGACAGAGAGGGACAGAGTGCAAGCAGGGGTAGGGCAGAGAGAGAGGGGGGACACAGAATCTGAAGCAGGCTCCAGGTTCTGAGCTGTCAGCACAGAGCCCTACACGGGGCTCAAACCCAGAAACTGCGAGATCATGACCTGAGCAGAAGACGGATGTTTAACTAGTCGAACCACCAGGTGCCCATCTGTTCTCACCTCTAAAAGCCCATTATGCTCGGAACAGCATTCAGACTCTTGACCCTGCTCAGTCCTTCTAGGTAGTTTTTTGGCTTTGGCTTTACCTACCTTGCTGGCTTAGCTGAGCACTGTCTGCCCACCTTTTCCCTGCAATACATATCACCCCTCATCATCCCCATTAATTTCTAGATATGGTATTTTTTTTGTTGTTTATTTATTTCTGAGACAGAGACAGGAAGACAGGGCATAAGCAGCGGGGTAGGGGACAGAGAGAGAGGGAGAGACAGGATCTGAAACAGGATCCAGGCTCTAAGCTGCTAGCACAGAGCCTGATGAGGGGCTCAAACCCACGAACCATGAGATCATGACCTAAGCTGAAGTTGGACACTTCACCATTCTTTTTTATAGATTCCTAAACATGTTGTGGTGGAGACAATGGTATTCATTCCCTCATTTCATCTTCCTGGGCAGATGAGAAGATATTTCTGTTTCTCTAGTAGTTGGGTTGGGACAATGATCAAACTTGACAACAGAAAAGTGAGCAGCAGAGATATGACACTTCTAGTTCAAGAAAGCTAAGAGAGAATCTGAGCTCTTCATACTCATTCTCTATTGTCTATAATACAGAAGGTGCAGCAATCTAAGACAGTGGGTTGCAGGATGGAAGCAGACTGAGTCCTGTGTTTATGTTGCAAGAAAACTGACCAATTGGCATCAGATCATTTTAAAAAATTTTTTTAATGTTTATTTATTTTTGAGAGAGGGCAGAGCATAAGTGGGGGTGGGCCAGAGGGAGAGGGAGACATAGAATCTGAAGCAGGCTCCAGGCTCTGAGCTGTCAGCACAGGTTGACAGCTTGACAGCTTGAACACCGGGCTTGAACTCACAAACCATGAGATCATGACCTGAGCCAAAGCCAGACGCTCAACTGACTGAGCCACCCAGGTGTCCTTTTTAAAGAGATCTTTTTTAAAGAGAAAAACAAAAAGCCACTGAGATTATGGCATTTATTTACTATCTCAGCAGAGCCTATCCAATACTGACTAATAAAACACATGCCATGCTCATTCTCATTTTGGTGTCTCTATAATTACATATGCCACTTGGAATGCCTCCTTGCTTTCCTACCCTGAAGTAAATTTGTTACTATACTTGAAGTCTCCTCTGGGCTTGTATACTCTGTGTTCAGGTTTCTTGCCTAAGTGATTGGACCCATCTTGGGACCAGTAAGAAAAATGAGAAAGGTGGCAGAGGGGTACATTTGATGGAGAAGAAGAGCTCTGTGATGTGCATGATGAATTTGAGAATGGGGTGTCCAGGCAGAGATGCCCAGGAAGCATTTGGAGATATGAGCTGAAGCTCAGGAGAAAAAGCTGAGCTAGAGGTAGGTAGAGAGTTGAAAGTCATCAGCACATAGGGAGAAGTTGACAAGATCACCCAGGGAGAGTCTGTAGAGTGAGATGAGAAGATGGTGGAAGATGGAAAGATGGAACTTAATGAAACACCAACATGTAGAGGAAGACAGACAAAGCAAAGCCCTTATAAACTTCCCTGACTTCATAGTATCCCTCTAAGCCATTCAGGGCAGGAAATCTGGGAAACTATGACTAGTTTGTTGATCAAAATTTACTAATGTGAAATTTAATTTTGAAGAAAAGAGGGTCCTGTATGATCAAAACAGTTGAGTTTTGATGTCTTAGAAGATGAATTTGCTTGACTTTTTTTTTACTGTGAAAATGTCCCCTTAAGAGTTTGGCTTCAATTATGTTTAAGGAAACCGTAAATTGGTAGATTTAATTTCAAAACCTACCCTGGATTTTATATTCCTGGCTTTCCTTAATCTGAAGTCTTCTGACTTACATCATCTTGAAGAAGTAAGAAGTTGCCAAGATTTTTAACTTTCTAATAGGAATCAAATTGTCTCCACTATCCTGTTTCGTTTTGTATTATTTTGTTTTCTTAATGTGATTGCCCTTTGGAGGTGATTCTTAAATTATTATAAATGGTCATTGTATTATCCCAGATTTTTAAATGGCTCCTGGACTGCAGTCATGGGTCAAGAGAAGTGTAATTGGTACATATTTCAAGGTTCTCAGCAGATCATTGAGGTTCCTTCAACACTGATACTATTTAACATCTATAGTCTCAGAGGCTCCCAGGCACAGATCTCATGAGTATCTCTCTCTCAGAAATATAATTCCTGTTGAAATCAGTTCCATGTGAAAAAAGAAATGGTTTCCCTTTAATATAGAGATATGGATAATATCAATCATTATATTGCCAAATATAATCCCAAACGCATCTCACTATATTGATTTAATGTAATTTTTGGTTGGAAGGTAAGAATCCCTCAAATGCATTTTCAGTAGCCACTTCTGTCACAAATCTTGCCACAGGATGCAGCATTAAGTAATTAAGCTCTTAAGTCTTTGAACAAATTTAAGTATAATTTACATCTGCCCTGAATCTCGTGAGTCTGTATTAAAAAGGCAATCTATAAGGTGACATTCTGTCAATTATACTTCAATTAAAAAAGAAACACATCCATATGGTATATATGGATATACCACCATGCTATATGTGGTGTATCTGATGAACATCCAATATTAAAAGCCATAATTGGGAGAGTAAGAGAGATAACAGACCATGAAAGGCAGCCTGCCCTGTGTCAAGGGCATCATTCCAGGGTGACATCTGCTCGTGAGTTGCTGGACAGCATTTTTCTCATACTGAAAAAAATTGTCCTTGTGATCTTCAGATTGAATACCTCCCTATCCATGTATTTATTAACTATTTTAGATTTCCTTCCATCAGGTTGGTGCACACATCCTCTATATGTATAATGCTCTGCTATTCTTTTTTTAATTAAAAAAATTTGTTTTATATTTATTTGTTTTTGAGACAGAAAGAGGGAACATGAACAGGGGAGGGACAAAGAGAGACAAAGACACAGAACATGAAGCAGGCCCCAGGCTCTGAGCTGTCAGCACAGAGCCTGATGCAGGGTTCAAACCCACGAACCATGAGCTGAAGTTGGATGCTTAACCCACTGAGCCACCCAGGTGCCCCAATGCTCTGCTGTTCTTAATGGAATTGTTGTTTTTAACTGGCATTTTGTTGGTTTGTCTCTGAGGACCTATGATGGACTAGTGTTTCTACTGGTGTTCAATTTCCACCTCAACTCGGCAAGATGGTTATTACAATTTTTGTTTTCTAGAAGAGAAAATGGAGTCTTGGAGAGGTTGGTAAATTACTTCAGGTCACAGCTAGTGAGTGATAGAGTTGGATTCCAAGTCAAGACTGTCTGCCTCCAGAGCTCATACCTTTTCTGTGAGACCTTACCATTTGTCAGTCTTCCTTAGGCCATCTTAGAATTCTTCCTCCATAACTTCCCACCTGCACTTGGAAGCCCCAATTTCCTGAGCCAGGCTCTGGGAGAGTTTGATGAGTTAATTTCAAGTTCCTTTGTCTGTTGAGGGAGCTAAAAATTCTCTGAGTCTAGACCTCAAAGTCCATTTGTTTTGGAGTCCCTGCCTCCTCAGCAACTGGCCTTGTTATTACGTGGCCAGTTCAGGGGTGGCTGGTGCCTATTTACGCATCTGGGCCCTTGTCTTGGCTCTGCCTTTAACTTCTAGGGTGCCGTGAGGATGTAACTTAACAATTCCATGTGTCTTGTTCTCCAAGTATAAAATGGAGGTACATTAAGAATGACTTTTCTTTCCTGAGGGCTTGCATGGACTAGCTAATTAAGCCTTGGACTACGTTTCAGAACTACGAAGCTTACTAATTCAAGTCAATAAACATTTACTGAGGGTTTGCAGTAGGCAGACCAGGTGGAGGTATGGTGCTCATGACCTGTGGATGCTCTTTTCTAAACATTTCCTTCATTTTGCATCCCTGTGAGACTCTACCTCACTTCTAAGAATGCCTGTATCTCCACCCACATATTTTTAAAATTTCTCTGTGTGCCAAGACTCACTCCTGAGTGTTTTATCATTCTTTCCCACTCTACTTTGTTTACAGAGAAATATAGCATGTTTCCTTCTTGAACTTTAGGAACATTCTGTTAGAATGCAACCAGATTGGAAAATGACCTCTTCCTGCTCTACTAAACGGGTCATATTTCTCTGGGTCGGAGCATGGCATGGTTCATACAAGTCTGCAGTCTTTGTTCAGAAGAGCACACTGTTTTTCCTTTCAAACATGGCATCTGACCTAACATTGGGTCTACCCACATTGATGCCATGATAGTAACCATAGAACTTTCAGGTCTTTGGGGGTGTCTGCCAGTTGTATCCAGGAGCCTGAGAGTCAGCATTCCTGAGATCCTCAGGTCAGATTTTCCTTGGTCTCTGTGCCAACCCAGGAGATAACAGCATGCTATAAATAAATCAAGGGTGGAGTTTACCCTGTCTGGAGCCAGCTATCCAAAGGTTGAAACTTTACCTTATTCTATTGAACCTGGTTTCTTGTGTTTTCAATTGGGATCTTTTGGTAGGAAGGCACTTTTCTGGGACCCTGTTGTGAGAAGTTCTGGAGTTGATGGGTATATTCACTTTTTTTTTGTGACCTATCAGAGGGAAGCGTCTTCATTTGGTTGAAAACCTGGGATGCTTTGTTCTCTACTATTTTGACATTAACTGATGTAGTGACCGTTTCAGATACTTCATTATCTTAGGGATACAAGGAGAGGTCTTCAAAGAATCTGTTTCATATGAAGATGCCTAAATAGTGTGTGCTAAGAAGAATGTTTGTTGGCCTTTCAGCAAAGTGCTGAAAATAATTAGTGGAATTTAGCTTTCCAGGAAGAGGGCAGCATGGGTCTTAATGCTTCATGTCATCACCTTTGAGTACTGCCCATTTCAGAAAGCATTTGGCCTATGATGGGTGTTGTTCAAAACATGGTATCCCTTGACTTGATGCAGTGGACTCAAGGGAGAAAAACTACCATTTTAGAAGAACAACAGTAGTTCAATACATGAACTTGCAAAAGCAAAACAAAGCAAACAAAAAACAAAACTAACTAACCAGCAACAACAAAACCCCTGTGAGAGTGCTGTGAAAGCCACTTCTCTACTTCTTCTGGCATCATCTCTGGAAACCAAATTTTATAAGAAATATGAAAATGGGATAAAACTTTTGAGACTAGTTCTTGCCTACTGGGCTTTTTCTTCCAAGATTCTTAATTACCAGGTCTCTGTTATAAGGGATCCAAATACATCTCATCCATTGAATTTACTCTGACAATGTGTAGGTTTGAAAGGTTAAAGCCAGCAAGGAGGGTTTTACAGTTTGAAGATCTATTAGTGTTTTCTGAGATTGGGATCACTCTCTTATTATTTTTTTATTTAAAAATTTTTAAAAAATATTTATTTATTTTCAAGAGACAGAGAGACAGAGCACGAATGGGGGAAAGGCAGAAAGAGAGGAAGTCACAGAATCTGAAGCAGACTCCAGACTCTGAGTTGTCAGCACAGAGCCCAACACAGGGCTCAAACCCATGAACTGCCAGATCATGACCTGAACAGAAGTTGGACGCTTAACCAACTGAGCCATCCAGGCACCCTGGGATCACTCTTTTAAAAAAGATTTTTTTTAAGTAACAACTGGTATCACAGAAGGCCCCCTGTCACAAATAGCAATCCTAGACAGAGTAGTTCATTAGCTGTACTTTATCCCCCCCTTTATATTGTGTCCTATAGCATTTTGTTGTCTGGGATGCCATTGCACTTGAAGAATGGCTACTACTGAAGTGCATCCTGTACAATAGATTTCTTTTAAACAGAACATCATGGGTCCCGATCTTTATTTCTAGCATTGACTTTGGAGGAGCTTTCATTCTTCTAGAACTGTCAGCCCAGCTGACTTTCTCATAGATCCTGAGCCTCATTATTTATGAAACCAGTGATGCTACTCATTATTACATCACAGTAGGACTGGCTTCATACTAATTTTAGAAACTCTTTGGACTAGACAAGCCAGCAGTGGCCTGGTTTGCTTTTTAGAAGGTAAGAAATCAAAAGTATTCAGTTATGATTTCTAAAAAATCTTGCTAAACTAGAAAACTAGAGATTGTTCTTAGAAACATAGTAGAGAGATCCATGATTGATTTAAAGATGATCACTGAAATACCTATGTTTTAAAATTCTCCAGAATTAGAAGAAATACCATGACAAATATGTTAAATATTCACTGTTAAGAATGAACCATAGGACCACGGTTCTGCTGTCTCCAAATGGCACCTCCAGAATTTCTTTCAGTTTAACATTACTAACATCCTGCTGCTTTGATTGAGGCAAGATGAAGAAATGGTAAAGTAACTCAATGCAAGTAGATAAAAATGCTATAAATGTTAATTGCTTTGAAGTTATCAGCTTTGTAGTTTGTGAATTAAAAGAAGGATATGATCTCAGCCTGGGTAAGATATATGTGAATCTATATCTTTCTCAATACAATTGGAAATCTTGTTACCTATAGATTTGTCGGTTCAATATATTAAATTTATTCTAAGCAAATAATTGAACATGTGCAAAGATTTAGCTATGAGTTGATAAGAAGAAAAAAACCTGATATTAACTTAATATTTAGGTTGTCCAAAGTTAGGAGAATAGGTAAATAATGGCACATGCCTAATAGAATCCTTGTAGCCACTTTAAAAGATATTTCAGAGGAGCATTTAATGATATAATAAGGTGATCAACATGTACTAAGTGAAAAATACAGCTCGCCAAATAGAATATACAGCATTAGTTTTCAACCCTTTTTGGTAATCTACCTCTCTGGGAACCTGAGTAAATGTACCTTTCCTCCAGGCTTCTTATCTCCTATCTCCTCTTTTCCCTGGCTACTGTTAATACCTTCTTGTTTCATCCTGACTGTTTTTCCCCCCAAGCTTTGATCTTAACAGTTTACCCACAAAACTTGGGTTTCTCTCTGGTTTGCAAGTTACATAAATCATATAATACTGGACTTTGAAACTTTCCTCTAAATTTTATGTAAACAAAAAGTTTCATGCATAACTTGTTTACGATGGGATTGACTATTCATTTAGAGGATTCTAATGTTCTTAGTGCTCATTTTTGATGGTCATTCATCCATCTGTTCATTCTCATATATAAAACACTTATCAAAGAGCCTGGCATGTAGTAAAAAACATTGATAGTTGTTATTTTCACTCATATGCATTGACATATTCATTCAGGTCCATTTGAACATGGCTACGCAGTGGTGAATAAGACAGATACGGTTTTGCTTTTTTATAACTGTTTTATGTTTTTTGAGGAAAGCAGACATCAATCAGCCAGTAAAGACAAGAAGAGGAAGGTACTTCTTCTGAGGTATCAGAGAGGCCAAGACGCTAAGGGTGAAATGAAACTGGATTAGAAGTTAGAGTGGACGGGAAGGACATAGTGTTCTGAGTAGAGGGAATAGCATGTTCAAAGGGTCTGGAGTCAACACTTGACCTGGGTTTGTATAGGTTTTCATAATTTAGAAAAGGTATACTCTCAGTCATTGTCAATCAAGAAAGGTATAAATATAATTCCTTCAAAATGGACTCCATTCTGTTTTCAAAGTTTGTCTTCTTTAATTCTATTTAGAAACCAGAAGATGAAGGTCTGTTGCAATTATGATGAACTTCCCAATAGCTCCAGGAATATGTAGGATATATTGTGGGAAGTAAACCAGCAAGGTTTCAACTACAAATCTCAAATTTGAACACCTGGCTCTAAATTGTCCTGGAAATTTTAACATTGTTATCTTAAATTGTTTGAAAAAACTTGAATTCAGAGTTCTGTGTTCATAAGATCTTCTATATTCTTAATCTTTCATATATATTCTTTTGGTATTAAGTGGGATTAATTGAGACTGAGATAACATTCGACCACTATTATTTTGCTGGAGGGGGGCAATAAAAGTTTCTGCTTGCCCTGTAGTGTATATAGACAGACAATCTGATGTGCTTCCTTTAAAGCCTATTTGAATATATAAGCAGATGCAAGTTTGCCAGGAATTAGAAGTATGGTAGATCATTTTGTACGTACACTTGGACTGAAACTTTTTATCAAGTTTCAGTTATATCAAATTTTGCAGCAGGCTTGAATCCATGCAACCAGGCTTTCTAGAAGAGAAAGTTCAGTGTAAGTTCAGAGGCAAAGGATGTGACAGAACCACTTTGTAAACATGAAAGACTGAAAGAAACATTACTTGCCATATTTAAGCATCACTGCTCTCCCTCTTCCTATATAACATCATGTAAGATAATATTGCCAACAAATGCCCAGATAGATGCTGAATTATTTATAAGAATAAGCTACTGATGTGGATTGGAAAGAAGAAATAACAAAGCAAGAAATAATAATGTTATTGCGACTGATCAAGTAAAAGGACATAAGCAAATGTGAGTGAATAATATCTCTAGAGATTTACACCCACAGGAAAGCTGTACGCTGTCACTTGGTTCATGTAGATCCTTACTTGAGAATAGAAACAACACCTGGGGAATTAGCTGTACTGTATTACTTAACGTTTTATTTATAACTTTTCAGCAATTTCCATAACTGACATTATTTAGTCACAGATGTCTGTGCAATCAGGATCATAGGCTTTGACAGCCATATTTTTTAAGAGAAATGATTTGTAATATCTCTCCGATGTTTGACAATTTTGAATCTTCTGGTCCTTGCCTATTCACTATTGTGTTTTTATAACACACTACGTCAGCAGGGGCAATTAGAAGATTTAGAAGCTCTATTCTAGTGCTCTTTCCAAAAGAAATGTCTAAAGACTCTCTGTTTCTGAAGACTTTATTGTTCTGTTTTTTCAGATGTGAGTGGCCAAGATAGTATTTAGATTCTGGCTATAAGCCAAGAGGAAATCTCAATGGTTACCACTGAGCTTGGGGTACAGAAAAGCCAAAAGTCTTGAGATTGTTCTTTCTCTTCTCAGAAAGTTATTTTAGGATGGAGATGTGCTCCCCAAATCTTCCTGATGAACCACATCTACTAAATGCTTTTAAGGACTGAATCAGAGTTCTTTATCATGTAACAAAACCATATTTAAATTGAATCATAGCTTTAAAAATTAAGATATCTATAATTCTCTGACACTCCTCATTAGAATTTAGAAAGCACACAATGAAACTTTCAATGTATTTTTCTCCATGTGGGTAGGGACTTTTTCATGAAGTCAGGTTTACCTTTTTTTCCCTCTTTCATTCTCAGTGTCTAGAACTGTGCCTGGCACACAGTATGAATGAATGAATGAATGAATGAATGAATGAATGAATGAATTTAAACAATTAAAGTAAACCAGAGCAGAAACACTAGTATAACCTATACGTACAGACCTTAGTAGTCTGGAACCATGAAATTAAGTCACATTTAATACCCACTTTATGATGACTTTGAGCTTCTACCTGGTGCTCCAGGAAGCTAACTACCATCAAATATGCCCAGGTATTTCTTAGAGGTCTTGAAGGTGAGGGCTCATGTGTATTTAGATATGGAGATATGGAACCTATAGCTTCTTCTCTAGCCAGACTGCCTGTGGCATTGGGAGAGAGGTTACTGTTTTCTAATTTGCCACTCCATCCCCAGCCTGACCCTTAACTCCCTATAGCATAGCTGAAACTATGCTGCAATTTGGTGTAAGACTTGTTTAGAAGGTTAGCATGAAGTACAAATTGGTGGATATCTCAATGGTTGCTGCTCTTAGAGCCCAGCAGACCCAAATCAGCCTCATAAGACTGGTGTTGCTCAACCTGTCTCCATGTGGCCAGGGTAGGCTCATTCCCATGGCTGGGGATCCCTTGAGCTTGTCTTCACTAGTTGAAATCCAAGGCTGGGAGAGAAGGAAGACTTCTCATCCTTAACTGAGATATAAGGCTTTCCTCCCAAGTCCCCATTTTCTGTCACAAGGGCTGTCTTCTCCCAGACGACTGGCAATGGGAACGTTTACTCATTTTAGGAAACCTCATCTTCTTCTCATGACCTCTCGCTCAGAGGCAGAAAGCCAGCATGTACACATTCAAAGCTTTAACCCAACTCAATTGCATAACAGAACTCAGTTTATGTTGAAAACCTCCAGCTAATATCACAGTTGAAGTTAAGACTGTTCCGTAGGCTTCAACAGACACACAGCCTGGGTACTTGCTTTATATTTGTGTAACTAAATACCTCAGAGTATTTTTCCCCAAACAAAGGAATGGTTGGCCCCAAGGATAAATTAATGTCTCTATTTCTTTTCTGAGAAAAAAATCTTTGCAAATTTTAAATCGATAAATGTTTTTCTAGTTCCTAGTCATTACATTTCTTAGGAATGATTTTCAGCCAGGACACCATATTTCAATTAAAGCACGCTGGGCTAAATGCAGTGGAGTATCCTGCAGCAGAAAAAGGACATTAGTGGAAAAACTGGTGATGTCCAAACAAAGTCTTTGGCTTAGTTAATATTATCGCACCAGTGTTAAATTCCTAGTTTTGACAAATGTACCAAGATTAATTAAGATGTTAATATTAGGGGAAACCGGATGAAGGGTATTTAGGACCTATTTGTACCATTTTACAACTTCTCTGTAAATCTAAAATTATTCCATTATTCCAAAGTAAAAAAAAGTTCATGAGGACATAAAACAAGCCAGGACATAGATTTCAGGCACCAGAATATAACCATCTATTATAGTTGATTGTTCAATGTAATGTTAATCTTAGAAACTAAAACAGAGGAGTGGGTAAATTGCATGGTTCTTGTAAGAAAAAAAAAAGATGCATTATATTCATTTGAAGATATGAAACTTTCCATTTCAGGACTTTACTGCATGAGGAGTTTACTGCATGACTGCTTATATAAGAAATAATGAAAAGCTTAAAGGATAAAGTGTTCAACTACTGTTTAATGAAAGAAAATAAATGATCCTAAGTAGACATTTAAAATATTGTGCCTCAAAAATCTCAAGTGCATAACTTGAAAAAAAAACTCATCAATTTTTTCTGGGGGTGGGGGGGAGGGAGAGGCAACTAAACTTCTACGTCCCAAGTATGTGACTTCTTAATTATGTTACCTAAAGAAGTTAGCAATATCGGACTTTAGGATTATTGCTTGGAGAACCTAAGTGAGTGAGTGAACTAATATATCCTTTAGGCTGTGTCTCTTAATTAAAAGGTGTCACAATGTTTTACCAGGGATAGGTCATAACATCACTGGTTAGTTTGAAAGACAGGCAATCAAACTGATAAAGATGTATTAACTTGGGAGTCTTCAGGTGATCTTAAAGTGTCTTTCAACCTAACACAGCCTACATGAAGCCTGTAAGAACCGGTGTTTACTTTTATCCCCAAATATTTGAATCTGCTCAAATAATTGAACAAATATTTGATGAGAGTTCAGTAACAGTTTATAGGTAAGAGGTGGTTTGGGCTTGAACATTTTTACAAGTAACTTAGCAGTCAACCACCCAGGCTATACACAAACTAACATTTTAGCATGTTCCTTCGGAGTGTCCACCTCCAAGTAAAAGTGCTGCCTGTATGTCCCTTACAAGGCTCAACAACTCCTTCGTGGTGGAGAATGCCTGCTGTATACCTCACTCTGTGCTCCCGTTTGTCGGCCTCCTATAGAGTAGACAGGTTTTTCAACTGAGCTCTCGTCAATGGAATGTGGGAGCAAGCTATATGGGCAACCTACACCTCATTTGTTTAAGCAGCATCTCTGGCCCTGGACTGCTCTTTTCTCCCTCCTGGACGGCTGGAATACAGCAGTCTTGGAAGCTGCATGTCGAAGACAGAAGAGGTGCTGTCAGCCCGGGGCCTGGGATGACTGTGTGGCGCAGAGCTGTCTGCCAACTCAGACCCAGTCACCTTAGACTGAAACATAAGAGATGATCTTCCATATTCTTTCTCCCTTCATGGGTCTTATGTTATAGCCACTTAGCCTACCTTGTCTAATACACCTTCAAAAAACAGGAATTCTGGCAAAATGTGTTAGGGAGTATGACTTGGACCTATGACCTCCCATCTCTGACCCTGAATCGCTGCCTTGGGACTCATGAAGTCACGTGTGCCTTCAGGCACAGGACTAACCACTAACTGGGCCAGCTGGGTAGGTCAGAGGTCCTCTCACTCACCCAGCCAGGGCGAAACAGGGAGGGAAGGAAAATGGTTATCCTTCCCCTTTCTAGTTTTCCTGCCATATGGAGATGTGAAGCACAGGCGTAGGCAGGAAGAATCTGAACTCTATGAGCCAGAGACTGTGTTTTTCCTGTTATGAGACCCAATCGCCCCACCATCCATAAGAGTGTGGCTCAACAAATTCAGGCTCTCACCAACCAGATCTGCCATTCCTCCCCTGGCTAGCAACCGCAAGTCAGTGGAGACAGAAGTTGGGCTTCTCTTTCCTTCATTCCCAAGAAGGGAGGAGAGTGGAAGTTCTACGTTAAGAATGTTCCTCCTACTCAAACAAGCTGGCTATTCAATGTGCTGCCTCGGCTGATCTGTTGCACAAGCCGAAGAGGCAGCATCCACGTCAGTATTGGAGAATGTTTGCCAAATAGGATGATTTTGATTTCAGTATTTGGTAACGCTGGCCTTTTGGGGCCGCACCCTTTAGGAGAAGACAGACTGGAGGCTTGGGTAGTAGATAGAAAGGTAAAGATTCCCTGCAGCAGAATCACTGCCTGTGGTGCTCTTCCCCTGTTCCTTCTGGGAGCGGGGTCCTGGGTCACTCACAGAACAGGCCCCCAACATTTGGAGGGGCTCCGACAGAAACGTCAGTGGAGTTATTTACATGTTTTAAATGAAGAGAACAAAGTATAAAATATGTGCCATTCTTTGACCCGCAAATTGAAACAATGAAAAAAAAAGCAAGATGATTGTCTCCAGGCACAGCTGCGAAGCAGGNTCTTTCCTTACCTGAGTGCTGTAGCTGCCCAAATCCCACCCACCCTTGGAAGCAGTGCTCATTTCTGAAGCTCACAGCAGCAGAAGCCACAATCAGCGATAGCATTTGGAAGCAAGGGGAGAGATGTGGGGAGATGTGTCCCGGGGGCCTGAACGAAGTCAGGAAAGCAGATGTTTAGGGGTAGGGTCTCACAGCACGGCAGCTGAGACCCAGACCCCGAGTGACAAAACTGGCCGTGTGTTCTTTAAAATTTTCTCCATTGCGTTTGTGTCCTGTGGAGTCAGCCCTCCAAAGCCTGGTCCTCCCTCGCCTGCATCTAAGGACAGTAGTATGTCTTGCAGATTCTCCTTGGAAGCCATTCAAGTTTTCTTGCCATTGTCACTGGGGCCACTCCCGCTCTGCTGTCTGCAGACTTAATCTGCTGCTCTGAGGGTGAGCATTCTTTCTCACGATTCCTCATTAGTGTCCTAAAGAGACAGACTTATTCGATTTCCTAAGAGACCTCCTTCTGGGGAACATGAGACAGGAGCCCTCGAGTTGGCTCAGAGGGTATTTGCTAGCATTCTCCTGTGTATTATCTAAAAGCACCCTTCCACACCACCAGTCAGCCAGGGCCCCTGGGCAGAATTCAGGCATCGGGGCTTTGACTCCATCCTCAGGCTCCCTTCAGTTCCAAAGTTCCCTTTTTCATTCTTTTCCCTCGGGGCTCACTGAGTCCTCCAGCAAATAAACAGGGCTTCTGCTACCCACCAAATGCCTGAGCTGGGCCTGCGTGTCACCACTGCCCCTTCCCTAACCCCTAGTGCTACGGTTTATGCTCAGCTGTACCTTCCAGCGATCATCAGACCACCGGTCCAACAGCTTCATTACATCCCAAGTTCCTAACAATAAACTCATATGAGCACCAGGGCAGTCTCTTGTCCTTCTATTCCCGAAGCCTGGGGGTCACCCATCAAACTCACCTGATAGCTGTGCCAAATGCTTTACCCAGAAGGTCTGAAGGGAGAGGGGCTAATGTACAGCCCTGTTTTATATCATTTAAAATTGGGATTTCATCTGTCAAAAGACTATTACAACCCACTTTAAATTTAGCCATCTGCATTTAAACAGGATTTATAGCCTGAAAGCCACACCATCATTATATAGGTAGCTTTTATGGACGCACAGGTTAGCAGAAGACCTGAGGATAGTGAGTCAAAGATGATGCTGTCCTAAACCATAGCTTTGGTGCAATGAGGCAGACTGTTGCAACAATCAGAAGAGACACATTGAGCCTAAATCTAATATTTAATATCATTAGATTGAGAGGCTTTGTCCTTGAGTATGTTGACAATAAAACTGATGCTCAGTTTTGAGGGAAACGTAGCAGACTTGTCTCAACACTTGGGGAGACAAGTTGTCTCCTTTTCGAAGATGGGATTTCTGGCACTTCGGTTCTCTCCTGAGAAATCAGTACCTGTATAATTAATTCAGATAGTTCAGCAAGGATTGAGAGATCCAGTCAAAAAGTTAACATTCCCATTTTGGGCATCTCTTGGTCCATTTGTTCATTTATTTTACTTCTAAAATAATAACCAAGTATTTGTTATGTCCAAGCACTATATTAGACCCTGCCACAATATTTACTCCTCACCCAAAACTTCTATAAGCAGGTTTTATTCACTTTATAGATGACAGGTCTGAAGGGAGGGGGAAAAAAAAAGAACTGAGGGAGGAAAGGGTAAATAATCTGCCAAAAAAGCTCACAATTAGCAAATCTCAGAGCTGATTCCAGGATCTTCTAAATCATACTATCTTCTGCCATATTTGCAAATATGTCAGTGCCTAATGTTTGGTCCAAATAGTAAATGCTAAGGGCATTAAGGTCTAGCATGGTTAAGGATAGCTTCACTGCAAAGGTGAGAGCCATTACTGCTTGAAAAATACAGAAATGAACTGATGGTCCTGATATTAGGTAATGCAGTTAAAACCACCTTTAAAATTTTTTTTTTAATATTTTTAATTTATTTCTGAGAGAGAGAGAGATTGAGAGAGAGAGAGAGAGAGAGAGAGACAGCGTGAGCAGGGGAGGGTCAGAGAGAGAGGGAGACACAGAATCTGAAGCAGGCTCCAGGCTCTGAGCTGGCTGTCAGCACAAAGCCCGATGCGGGGCTTGAACCCACAAACCACGAGATCATGACCTGAGCCTAAGTCGGACGCTTAACTGACTGAGCCACCCAGGCGCCCCTAAAACCACCTTTAAATACAGAGAAATATCCCCTTCTCAGGCTAAATAGCCCCAAAGTTTAGTCTGGGTAGAAACCACCCAGGACTATAGCAGAATGCCGACATGAAGCATGTCGGCTTCATGTTTTCTGTAAAGTCAGGCTTGATTTAAAAAAAAAAAAAGGGGGGGGGGCATCTGGGTGGCTCATTTGGTTAAGTGTCTGACTTTGGCTCAGGTGATGATCCCACCGTTCATGAGTTCAAGCCTCACATTGGGCTTTGTGCTGACAGCTCAGAGCCTGGAGCCTGCTTCAGATTCTCATTCTCTCTCTCCCTCTCCCTCTCCCTTTCCCCCCCCCTCTCTCTCTCTTTCTCTCTCTCTCTGCCCCTACCCTGCTCACACTGTGTCTCCCTCTCAAAAACAAATAAACGTTAAAAAAAATTTTTTTTAATTCAGGAATCTATAATAGGTCTTTCATTTCTCCCTGTTTAGGTGGAAGTTTGCTTCTAAGGAAAAATATTAGAAGGAATAAAGTGCAGCCAAGAAGGGGTTGTCGCTTTAACACATACCTGCTCTTTCCTCCCCATTAGGTCAGAAGTCTCCCTGGAACATTCCAGGCCCCCAAATTCCATTTGCTTTTGGTGCCCACCATTGATGCCTTCACTATGTGGAGGGAGCTCACCATCCTGGGTTCCCAGTGTAATGAAACATCACACTTGTAAGCTTTTACATCAACAAGGGAGTGGTTATAGAACAGTATGTGTTCTGAAACCTTTAGCAACAAGAACTTTATGAGCACAGCACTGGCATCTCCTTTTTTTGTTAATATTGAGATAAATTCGTGGCGTGACATGGAAGAAGGATGGTATTGCCTTTGAGATGAGGAGCAGGGCTCCTTTGGGACCTCCACACACCCACCTAGCTCTCCATACATAGATACGTGGAAGGATGGTGGCTTCACTGGAGGTTGGTTATTGTTGTTGTTTTTAATGATTCCTTATGTCCACCTTCTTATGTCACCTTGTGTCTTCTGTGTTTATTTTTATCATGTAAATTACTCTTATTGAAGAGAGGAGGTGTAGTTAACAGTTAAGAACCAAGACTCTGGCTGGGGTGCCTGGGTGGCTAAGGGTTCAACTCTTGATCTCAGTTCAGGTCTTGATTTCAGGGTCTTGATCTCAGGGTTGTGAGTTCAAGCCCCACGTTGGGCTCCATACTGGGTGTGGAGACTACTTAAAAAAAAAAAAAAAAAAAGAACAAATACTTTGGAAGCAGATGATTCAGCTTCATCACTTTCCAGTTGTATGACCTTGGGCAAATCATTTGGTTTCTCTGAGGTTACTCTATATAATGGTGGGAGGAGGGGAAGTTCCTTTTATTGAGGGCTGCTCAGAGGCTTAAATGTAAAACTTTATGAAAGTACCTAGCAAAATGCCTGCCACACTGTCACATGCTCAAGAAGGGATAGTTACTATTATTTCTGATTTTGTCTTTCATGTTCTAGACGGCTTGTGAAAGGGCTACACTTATTTTTCCTTCAGCAGGCACCCAACAAGATTGTTGACGTCAGTGTCTACACCAACATTTCTTGATCACCAGTACCGGCCATGAAAGCAACATATTCCTGTGTTAGGTTTCTTTCTCTCCCTTCTCTGCTTCTGGATAGTCTCTCCCATATCCTCACCCATCCCCTCCTCCACCACCTACCACCTGCTATCAGATTAGGGTGGAAAATGTGGGTGTACGGCCATGAGGTTTTAGTATAGTTTTAATAAAAACACAAACTCCACAGTAGGTGGCTTCTGTTTAAAAACAAATACAAAACCCAAAACTACTGTGTAGACCAGAACATATATTTGGTGATTGAATTTTCCTGGTTTTTTTTCCCCTACCAGTCATGCAATGTACACTTAGTACAACTCTGAGACTCTTTGAGAACAAACTAGCAAGAATTGAAACATTTTACATACTAAAAATTCCATTTAAATCCTTGTTTTTGCCTGAGCGGGTAAAGAGGATAGCTGAATGATACAAGTAAAGGGGTGGGGTAGGTCATCGCCAGCGGGGCATCATATCAGTGTTCAGTTGGCATGACCTTAGCCGCACTTCCTGATTCACTGGGAAGTGTTCCTGACGCATCCTTCTTGCTCTTGGCCAGCTCACCCCCAGTCTCCACTGCTGCTGTGGCCATTCCCACAGATGCCCCATCAACCCAGTGGTCCCTCTTCCCATCCCAGGGAATTAATGGGTTCATGGCACTTAGTAGAAGAGGTAGCAGATCTGGAAAAGGAAATCAAAATGCAGTAGAGTTCACAGAACACAGTTTGGGGAATCATTGGCAAATCTGAGTTCAGGTTTGAAATTCAATACGTTCTGGCTGTGAGGCTTTGAGGAACTCAGTTAGCTCCCTGAGTCCAATTACTTTATCTGTAAAACAGTGCTGCTTTTATTCACAATCAGATATTTATTAGGTATTTACTAGGTGCCAGGCATTGTTCTAGGTGCCCACTGCCAGGGAAGGGGGTTAAGGGCTGTAGGTTAGCAGTGTGGGTACAAAGAGTCCAGTTTTAAAATAGGCCAGAAAATGATTCACTGAGAAGGTGACGTTTAAGTGAACACTTGAAGGAAGTGAGAGAGTGAACCATGAGGGTATCTGGGGCGGGGAGAATGTTCCAAATCGAAGAAATAGCTAGCTCAAAGGCCCTAACGTAGGAAGGATCCTGGTGTGCTGGAAGGACAGCAAGGAGATAAGTAGGGCTGGAGCAGGTGAGCAGAGCAGACAGGAGCAGCAGACGGGGCAGAGAGAGGGGAACAAGAGGGAGGGAAGCTGTGTTCAGTCTTGTAGGCCGTGGGGAGAACTTAGGTTTTTACTTTAATTTTTTTTACTGTTTCTTTTTTTTAAAGATTTTTTTTAATGTTTTATTTATTTCTAGGAGAGAGAGAGAGAGACTGCGTGAGCAGGGGAGGGTCAGAGAGAGAGGGAGTCACAGACTGAAACAGGCTCCAGGCTCCGAGCTGGCAGTCAGCACAGAGCCCGACGTGGGGCTCGAACCCACGAACCGCGAGATCATGACCCAAGCGAAAGTCGGACGCTTAACCGACTAAGCCACCCAGGCGCCCCTACTGTTTGTTTTTTGACAGAGAGACAGAGACAGAGTGCGAGCTGAGGAGGGGCAGGGAGAGAGGGAGACACAGAATCCCAAGCAGGCTCCAGGCTCCAGGCTCCGAGCTGTCAGCCCAGAGCCCAACGAAGGGCTTGAACCATGAACTGGGAGATCATGACCTGAGCAGAAGTCAGATGCTTAGCTGACTGAGCCACCCAGGCGCCCCTGGGTTTTTACTTTAGAGAGGATAGAAAGTCACTGGAGGGTTGTCAGCCTACCACTTGTGTTTTTGGAAGAGTCATTCTGCTGCTGTGTTGAGAATAGACTGTAGGTGGGCAAGGCCAGGAAGCAGGGACATGGGTTAGGAGCAAGAGATGATGGTGGTTTGGTCCGGGGTGTAGCTGTGGACATGGGGTGGAGGATGGATCGATTCTGGATGGTTTGATTCTGGACATTTCCTGAAAGCAGCAATAACAGGGTTTACTGATAAGCTGGATTGAGTGTGAGAAAAAGAAAACAGTCAAGGAGGCCTGCGAAGTTTTTGGTCTGAGAAATTAGAAGAGTTGTGTTGCCATTAACTGAGATAGTTAAGACGGGGGAGGAACAGGTTCGGGATGGGAGGAGGAAATGGAAAATTTCGTGGTAACAACAATATCTGCCCTGCCTCCCTCATGGATTAAATGTGGTGACTTATGTGTAATTTACCCTCCAAGTCTGCCTACTGCTCCTCGTATTCAAGTACTCTTTCCCTTCTTGTTCAGAAGTGGTCTGTTCTGTGCATAGTCCTCTCTCTTTCATGCTCAAGTGGTTCCCACTGGTGGTGGGCGAGGGGTTCCTAGCACACAGACTCTTGGATCTGACAGGTATTATCTGAGCTATATTTAGGTGGGTATTTTAGGATAGGTCCTCCAACCGTGACTCAAGTATGACTTAACAGTTAACACTTTTATTTCTCCCTAGCAGAATATTGTTTCTAATTTTTCTTTCATATAGCAACTGATGTTGCCATGCAGATCCCTTGGTTGCTATGAGATGGTAACATTACTCTGCCCCGTGATTGGCCCAGGCCTCCTATGCTGTGTGGTTCTCACTCAGGCGACTGACACCGAGCTGTTACTATGGTGAACTTTACAATTTCCTTTGATTGGTGGGTTTCAGAAATAGGTCATCAGTGGAATTCATTATATTCCGTAAGTAAAAATGAAAAATAAATATCATAACTTTTTCCTGTTACGAACCTGAAGGAAATGTTACACTTAAGGACAAAATGAATCTCTGTTGGAAATTTAGAGACCTTCTGAGAACTGAAGAGTGATGATGATCCTGTGTTAAATTTGGGTGGGAAATATTTTCTGTCTTGCTTGGAGGTGATTATCCAGAGTTTGGGGCATCAGGCTGTCAAGGGTTGGGTATGTGTGTGTGTAGGGACTGAAATGTAAACTGCCCTCTCTGTGAGATTAGGGGTGATGCTGGTGGCCCGGGGGTGGAAGGTGGGAGCAATGTGCTGATTAATGCAGCATCTTAGGACCAAGTGTTCTCGAGGTGGTAGGAGGGTGCTAAGATTTTGGTTACCAGACTCCCTCCAGAAAGGAAAGCCACTGAGGGCTTCGGGTTTGACACAGGGTTCTGAGAGTCCAGGTAGGCTTGTGGAAGCTGAATCCTCCTCTCCTCCATCCCCTCCCCAGCCTCACACAGATGGGTAGGCAGATCCTGGGGAGGCAGCCCTCGGCTCATCTCTTATCTCAATCTGTGGGAAAAGAGAGTGGAACGATTAGTTTTAACCCTTCTAATTTAGTAACGAACTCTCTTCTCTAGAAGAAAAAGTGGGAGAAAGATGGAAGAAGAATTTGGGAGGAGGGATGAACTATTTAAAGTGCATCAGATCTGGGGCGCCTGGGTAGCTCAGTCAGTTCAGTGTCTGACTCTTGATTTCACCTCAGGTCATGATCTCATGGTTCGTGAGACACCCACATCCGGCACTGTGCTGACAGTGCGGAGCCTGCTCGGGATTCTCTGGTCTCCCCATCTCTCTGCTCCTCCCCTCTCAAAATAAAAAAATATTTAAAAAAATAAAATGCATCAGATCTACCTTTCTCTAATACTTGACTAACATGTCCTGTGTGGAGGGGTGGGTGGGGTGGGGGAGGAGGCTGTATGGGAGGTAGAGTCAGGGAGCCCCACAACAGAGTAGGTAAAAGATTGGGTGCTGGAGCTAATATTTGACACCCAGAGCAGATCATATCTAACAGTCCCCTTCCTATAGGACGAAACTATTTTTAGCAGTAATCACACAGTGACACCAATAATAATAATAATAGTGGTCAGAAAAGAAATGTTCTTTTATGAAATGTTGTATTCTATCATTTACAAAACTAAGAATGATATAAATATCATATCCCATAAAAGGAAGAGAATTGGAGTAATACTTTTAACGTCAATAATGTATTTTTTTGAAGAAAGAGGTGAAAACTTAGACCTACTTATTGGTCTTTCGCAGTGATGAATAGTAACTTTGCAGTTTCTGTTTTTGCCATTAGCTTCTGCAGATTTGTCAGCGACTTTGTCAGACTTGTTTTTTTTCCCATATTTGTGAAGTGTCAATCTGTCTTTGATCAAAGAACACTTTTTATTAGTTTTAAATTTGAAAGGCTTCTTTCATGTGAAGCAACATATTAAATAAATAGGAAAAGTCTTAAACAAGGATGTGTTCAGCAGAGTTGCATAAAAATCCCATTTCACAATAAATCCCAGAACATTTTAACAGTATAAAAACTCTAAGCGCTCACATAGAAAGACAATTGAAATAACTCAAGTTCTGTTTGTCTTTACAATTACCATGCTAT
Source organism: Crocuta crocuta (assembly GCF_008692635.1). NCBI lineage: Eukaryota > Metazoa > Chordata > Mammalia > Carnivora > Hyaenidae > Crocuta > Crocuta crocuta. The sequence continues at coordinate 9,945,485 of NW_027530368.1, read as the reverse complement.
CGTTATTCATTTTGAATCAATTGTTTGAACACGAGAACATACAGTACCAGAGAGGTGGGAGACTTGTGCCCAGAGCAAGTTCTATTATGTGCATACTCTCAAAATAAATGCATGGAGTTAAGTCTCTGAATCAGCTTCTATGTAGAAGATGTTTACTAAAGAAGAAGCAGTAAAAAAAAAAAAAAAAAAAGTGCTACATTGAAGCTTACATTAAAACCCAACAGCAATTGCTACAATTGTTTAGAATCTAGCCCAACAAAAGACCCCCCCCCTTTTTTTTTTCTGTTGGGGGAGAGCAGTGTATTACTGACATTATTTAGATTTGCTTGCCGTGGTGATAATAAAAAGCAGACTGGTTTTTGGTTGGCTTATTATTAGTTTTTAAGTCCCCTCTAGGTCATGCACCCCTGGGTTGCCTGCCTCTGGTGTGATGGTCGAGCAGAATCCCTATGATTATGTCTTGCTGGAGCTGGAGGGTGTGGTATAGGGCGATAATGCGTGAGTTTGAAGGAATGATGGAGAAACACTGAGATGCAGTGAGTCAGCAAATATCTGGTAAATCCTCTGGCTCGGACACCACCAAATGGGTTTTCTTCTTTTCTTACTCTCATAATAAAAGAGGAAAAAAAACAATCACGCATCATTAGTGAAGTGTCTTTTCCCATTAAGACATTAGTGATTCCTGAGGCTTTGGGGGCTATTTGCGCCAGCTCTAGGGTGGCCTAACCTTTCCACCCGAATTTTTGCCATTTTATTCAGTTCCATGGCATGGATTCTGTTTTGTTTTGTTTTTATTATGATTTTTTAAATTTATTTTTTTAATCTACATCCAAGTTAGTTACTATATAGTGCAATAATGACTTCAGGAGTAGATTCCAATGATTCATCCCCTATGTATAACACCCAGTGCCCATCCCAACAAGTGACTTCCTTAATTCCCCTTACCCATTTAGCCCATCCCCCACCCACAACCCCTCCAACAACCTTCAGTTTGTTCTCTGAATTTAAGAGTCTCTTATGTTTTGTTCCCCTCCCTGGTTTTATATTACTTTTGCTTCCCTTCCCTCATGTTCATCTGTTTTGTATCCTAAAGTCCACATATGAGTAAAGTCATAGGATATTTGTCTTTCTCTGACTAACTTCGCCTAGCATAACACCCTCTAATTGTATCCATGTAGTTCCAGATGGCAAGATTTCATTCTTTTTGATCCATGGCATTGTTTTTGACACTTAATTTCACTTTGCACTGCACTCAGCACTGAGTTTATCTTTGCCAATAAAACATGTGACATGCTTTGCTGAATCTTCAGAACTGGTTTAGTCACAGGGGCAATGGAGTTGCAGAAACCATCGTTATGAGGGCTAGAATCATTGGTAGAGGAAGGAGGAAGAAAGTACAGCAGAATCAGGACTCAGGCTTCCAGGTTTATTATGTATGACGCTCCCTTTTCTTCCTGTCACCTCATCAGGCAGATTTAGATCCAACCTTGTATTAATACATGGCCTCCAGGGTAGGGCGACGTAAAAGCTCTGGTGCCTGGAATCCTACCATTAGTTCTGTATATTCCTTTAGGTTAAATATTGTTTGCTCTCCTGGGGCCTCTGGGAAGCAAGGACCTCTGGTGTGCAGACACCACTGGGAGAAGTAACACATCAAATTTCTAATATTTTGTATAAACGAGAATGTTCAATTGATTCCTCTGTTATCTGAGTAGCAGGATGGGGACCATGGGTAGTTAGAATGTCATAGAACCATCTCTCAACCCGGCCCTGCTCAGTCTTGAACGTGTACCTTTGCTTTAAGCAATTCCCATTCCCACTCTGAGAAATAAAGACAGAAAAGACCCACCCTGTTAACGATAGGTCTGAAGGAACTTAGTGGGTAAAGGATAATGTGTTTTAATTTCATTTATCTCCCAAGAACTGCAACATCCTCCTGGCCTACAACACAGCCCCTTGCTTCTCCCCAAGAGTGCCAGAGCTTTCATGCTATCATTTGTGTCTCATTTTTATTCTACTCACATCTGTCTAGGGAGAGGGCCCTTTGAGACTTCTTCTTGGCTCTGCTTCAGGCTCCATAATAGCAATGGATCCACGCTTTCCTAATACAGTGAGAGCCCGTGGCAGCCATCCAAAGTGCCCTCCATGGAGTGAGTTTGTAGGAGTGGTGTTTTCAGCATGCATTAAAAAATCAGGAGCCAGCCAAGACAAAGGCCCAGACTGACAGCATGCCCCTAAGAAGGGTGCCTGCACCAAAGTTTAAAAAAAAGAGAGAAAGAAAGAAAGAAAGAAAGAAAGACAAGCAAGAAAGAAAGAAAGAAAGAAGGAAAAAGCATTTTCTTTCCTATTGAGTTGAGTTAATGTCCTGTGCCAGCTTTTGTTCCTAGGAGCATCGTGTGTGCCTGTGCGCATGTGTGCACGGCCAGTTGCTCACACGGCTGCTAATTAAAAAATCACCAGGGCAAGTTGTAGAAATGATGGTGGAGAGTATTAAGCAGGCAGCTGAGAAGTTGTCTACAAAGGTTTTCAAGAGCAAAGGAGGTGACCTTGACTTTGTTCATAGTTTGTCTCTTGAGTTTTAAAAATGTATTTGTGTCATTATATAATCCAGGAATGTTCATTAACTGCCCATCTGGATGATTCTGTTCATAGTATTTATTCAGAGCACCCATTGTTAATAGGACGTACCACAAGTGACCTGTATGAGAAATAGGGTCCATTATTCTGGGGGTTAGGACTGCACGCATAAATGTTGTACTACTTAAATTTATACTCCATTTCATGAGCCACTGTCCTTCACTCTATATAGGTATTTTCCCAGGAATGTGTGTCTAAGTTAGATATTTTAAAATGAAATCTATTTGGACTGGTCCAAAAACTTTTAATTTCCCGTGGCCAAACTTTCCTTTCCGAAAATTATGAGTTGGGAATGAGAAGGTCACTGGCCCGGTCATCTTCACTCTGTGGGCTCCGTTTTCTCCAGCTACAAAAGTAGAGGATGAGCACAGCAAAAGATTTCTAAGCCTCCTTTCTAGTTTCATTTTTCTGGGTTCTAAAATGGTTTTGTGGCTTGAATAATCACCTCACAATTGAGTGAGGCTGCCTTCATTAGTACCTGAATTGGTACTAGCAGATTGTCTGAATTCATTATTCATTTCCATTATTCTTTTGGGAGGACATGGAATGAGTCCTAAGTGATGAGGTTATAAAAGCACACAGAGATCAACATGAACATAGAGACAGGAAGAGAGGAAGCAAGACATGTCAGCATTTCCCCCCAGACAGTGGGAACGCAAAAGCAGACTCCCTGTTGCTTGCTCACAGTGTTTGCACATGGACCTGTCAGCACTGGACTCCTAGTCATAGAAGAGCAGGCATGAGCCTTTTCTGGAACCCTGCAGGCCTCCTAGGCAAGCAGCTCTCCTGCTGGTGTCCATGCAGGAGAGAAAAGTCTATGAATTGTATGAATTACAGGAAGTGAGCCTTAGGGTCAATGGCGGGGCAGGGGTCCCCCAACTTGCCCTGTTTGGCTATTTCTCGAAATTCTCTCCATACCACCAAGTATCTTGAGAGGCTGTTGGGTTTTTTTCTCTTAAATTTTCCATTGCAGGAAATTAAAAACCTCTTCCTTGGTGATAGTAAAAACTAAGGAATTTTGTACCATTGGTGGCTTTGGTGACAAAACCCCATTCTTCTGGAAAAGGCCTATTGACTAAGAATATTTGGTAACACGTTTTGAAGGAAATTGAGAGCAAAATATGATCTGCCTCCAAACCACACAAATCACTCAATTTGTAGCTGTATAACCATAGCACTTACTGGAAAGAATAACTTGGTTGACCTTAACAGCCATTTTCTGAGCATCTACTCTTTGTCCAGCAACGTGCTCAGGATGAAGAGATCAAAACTTCCTTGCTATGTTGTAGTATTCCTAGATATCACCCTCTTATGGACTGAATGTTTGTATCATTCATAATTCATATGTTGAAACTTTCCTCACTATTCACCATGGTGGTGGAATGAGCAGGTGAGGCCTTTAGGGGTAATCGGGATTTGATGATGTCATCTGGATGGAGCCCTCGTGAATGAGATGACTACCTTTCTAAGAGTCATGAGAAGGCTTGCTTCCTCTCCCTGCTCATGGCTGTGTGAGGATACAAGGTGAAGTCGACAGTCTGCTACCCAGGGGAAGACCCTCATCAGGACCTGACCATGCTAGCACCTTGATCTCAGGCTTCCAACCTTCAGAATTATGAGGGGGGAAAAAAGTCTCTATCGTTTGTAAGTGTCTCAGGCTATGTACTTTGTGATAGTGGCCCAAACTGACTAAGACACCATCTTAGTGTCACCGTTTTCCAGAACCACATATTTATCTATTTTTCCTACCTAAGATTTTGTGATGTGCGATAGCCTATCAATAAATTCCAGTTTAAATTCGGTTGGTTATAAAAGCAGCAAACTTGCCAACATTCTCTGTTCTACATGTCGACTCCATGCCAGTTAGTTATTTTCTGGTCATGATTGTTTTCTAATGTAATCTTCAATTCATAGGATGCTGCTGAATTATTTGAACACTACTGGCTGGTCTACGGCCTTAGCACAATTATTACGGCAGCTGGTATTGTTTACCATAGGAAGCAGAATAGAGTTTTCTTATCCATTGCTGACTCTATTCTGTTTATATATAATATCAAAAGGCTATTTTTTATGTAACCATTTTCAAAAACAGTTTGAACAAACTCTTATGTCACTAGAAAGCATACTTTGCCTGCATTTTACCTATATAATTTTGGCTGACGTGATACAGGTATATACCACAAAGACACAATCTAAACACAGAGTAGGATATTCCCCTGAAAACACAGTAGAATGTCAAAGTTCTTTAGACAACTCACTATTTGTCAAAGTTGATGGTAAGGGACCCAGGGTCACTATACACACCATATAGTGCTACATCATGAAAATGGTAACTAAACCCCAAACCCTGCGCAAAATGACTAAAACCCGAATCTGAACATGGAAGAAAACAGAGCTTTAAAGGGAAGGTGTAGAAAAGGGAAGCTGTTGAAACAAACTCACTTGCTCAATAATTTTTATGTGGACCATGGTGGCAGTAACTATCAGAATAAGACTGGAAATGATGTCAGTGTCCCTTCTAGAGCACTGAATAAATGCAAGGCAGGGCCTCCTTTAAATTGAATGTGTTTAGTATAAACTGAAGCATTCAATTGGGGGTCCATTTCTATGCCTGTCTAACAGTCTTGTTCTCAATACTGCTTGGTTGTGGCATATGAAGAGGGAACGTCTGGGATTAGCTATGTGCCCAACCAACTCTCCTCCTGCTTTCTTGCTAACTGCACCCTGAGGTGACCTTACTGGTCTCTCCCAGGGATAGTTGGAGCTGATGTTTTGTTCTTGGATCCATTTTGTTCTTCAAATCCTATAAAAACACAATTCAGAAGAGGATTGTGAGCTCTTGCTGCCTTTGATCCCTGAGCAGGAAAGGTGACTGAGCTCAGCTGGACTTTGCCTATTGAACTAGGGCAGGATTCAGGCTCCCAGAACAAGTAGAGGAGGAATGGGAAGAGACCCAGCATGCTCTGATGGTGGTTGGTTTCTTGGTAATGTGTAGGCTTCAAGGAGTGACCTATCTCAGCAAGATTGCCTATCGTGGGGTGACAGAGACATGTTGATGGAGATGGCCACCCACCCACTTGCAAAGAAAAATTCCACCCGCCTGCTAGAGGTATGTTCCCTCCAATTCATGGATATTCCCATTAGATGTGGCAGCACCTGAATTAATGGGGGAAACGGGTGTGAGTGGGATACTGAGAAAGGCCTGGCGAAAAGAGAGAACCAGAAGAGAGAGGGATGACCTGATTGGTGACTGGCTCCAGTTTCCCAGCTCAGAAAGACTGTCATCACCACCCAAACCATACCGAGTTTAGACTGTGACTGTTACCTTCTTGATAAACTGTTGTAGTGTTTATTGTCCTGTATGAATTCAGTTCTTCTCAATAAGGTTTTCTTTCTTTTGAGAAAGAGTCCGTCCTAGTGCAGGGAGGTCTGTGAACAGGGTAGGCACAGGATAGTTGTACCAGCTGTGCTCCGACAATGACGCCTTGTCTGGGGGAAAGGCTGAAGTGGGGGCTGGATCTGGCCCACTCAGCTTGCTGAGCTGAACTCTGGCCCAGGGCTGGGTCAGCTGGGGGAAGGAACACCTTTGTGTAATTGGTCTGCATTTTTCTAGCCTGCGCAAAGCCCTCTTAAAGTGCTAGTGGTATGTGGCCACAGTCCCAGGAGGGTCCAGGAGCCATGAGCAGTGGCATCTTGGCACTAAATAGGAGTAGCTCATGGGCACATCCCAACGGGGCTTATGCCTCTTTAGGTGGCTGCTTACTACCCTTGTACCTAAAGGGAGACAAAACCTTGGCATTCAAGAGTTCCATGAATGACTGTGCTGTTCTCTCTGAACTTGATGAGGACCCAAGCTCCCTCCTGCATGGGCTCAAAGAATCAACCCTCTACCCTGAGAGGACTCTGAAGCCCTAAGTTTTGTCTGACACCATCTCCAATAGCTGTTTGATCTAGAGTGAGTCATCTAAACCTTCAGATCCTTTGTTTCTTTACCTGTAAAAATGGGGGTGACACGTTTTACATTAAAGGATTGTCCTGAGAATTAAACAGGAGAGTGTGCTGGAGAACATTTTGGGGCCTATAATATCCTGAACAAATGGAAATTTTAAGAACGGCCAGTACTCTCCATGCGCGCTTAGTCTCTGACTCACCTCAGGTTGGAAGACCAGATGTCCTCATTTGTAGTCTGTGCAGTGGCCACTTCAAAGTCTTGTGAAGTCTCCTGAATAACTGCGGGTGTGAGCTGAGCCCCCGTGTTCTGAGAGCGAGGCTGTACCACGAGCTTTCTGTTGCTGTTTTGTTGGAGGACACTTCCTCCCAGATAAACGGTGCTGCTCATGGGAACTTCAGAGAGAAAATCTACTATGTGCCCTAAAGATTTGGGTTTTTTTTTTTTTTTGCAAAGTTAAATTAAAAAAGCAAAAGAATAGGGGACAAGCAAAGTCAGGAATCTGATTCCCTTTCAATGAACCTCAAAATGTTTTTGTTAATCTGTAAATGGTAAGGATAAACATTTCAGTCAGACTTGAGACAAATATCGTCTCCTGGCCTGTGTGTATCCCACTCCACAGAATGCTATTTGCAGCACCCCCATCCTCCTTTCGGACCTACCTCCCTTTCAGGTCTTTCTTCATACCATCATAACTCTCTCAACTTTATCAAAATCATCACTAGAAGGACCCATAACTGGATGGATGGGTAGGAGGAGCATGTAGTAACAGAGCTTAAGAAATTCCCCCGCCCTCAAATATCTCCTGAATATCTTATTGCTAATGACGGAAATCCATTATAAGCCACCAGTTCTTTTGGATTAAAAAATTACCTCCTACTAAAGTCCAAGTAACATTTGGAAAAGTAACGTATAAAACTGTTACACCATAATGTGAAGGACTTGATCCAGGAACCAGCAAACTTTTTCTACAAAGGATCAGGTAAATATTTTAGGCTCTGTGCACCATAAAGTATCACAACTACTCAACCCTGTCATTGTGGGGTAAGGGCAGCCATAGATGGTGCACAAAAAATAAGTGCTTCTGGGTTTATATAACATCTCATTTACAAATGCAGGAAGTGAGCTGCATTTGGCCTGTGGGCTGTAGCTCCTGACCCCTGACTTGACTGAATCCTCTCAAAGGGGGCAACCTGTGAGTGAGGGGAGCACCTGGCACCTGATGTGGGGGAAGGGGAGGTGGCCAGGAGGCTGTACAGATGTGGGACAAAAAGCCAAACACCCTAAGAGTTAGTTCTGTTTAGACATTTAGATGTTTTTATCTGAGTTGAAATTATTTGACTCAATCAGTTTGTCTGCTACATATATTTCTGCAGTTTTTTTATAGGAGGGTACACATTTTTCAGTTATTTTAATTTGAGTTAGTATATCATTTGTATTTAGTTTATCAATTAAGTAGGCAAAGGGCAATGAATCTCCCATTCTACCATGTAACAGCGTAGCATGCTAGTCATGTCGTGGAAGTTGCTAAACATTAAAAGGGTAACACTTCTGAATACAAATAGATTTCAAAGCGCATTACACTGTCTTCTTCTGTTTGCATTACACACATTTTGATGCTTGAAATGCATTCGTGGATGGTCTGAGAAGCAAATGATGTTCTGATCTCCTTGGAGCTGTGCATCAAAGTAGCTTTTACTCTTTTCGTCCAGTGAGCATTTTATTTCAGGATCAATGGTGGTCAATACAGGGTGCTTTGTCTTAGTTGTGTCATGTTCTTGAAGTTAAAAGAGATTTGTAAGCATTCGTAAGCTTCCTTCAGGTGTCAGTGGGCACACGGGAGAGGGTGCATATACCCACAAAGCTGGAGATGCTGACCCATGCCAGAGAGGGTGTGAGCTTGGGTGGTGTTCCAGGAGCCAGGCGGGATTGGACCTAAGACATTACACCTCTTTGCCAGTCCCTCCTGTGACAGACAGCGCAACAAGGAAGATGCCAAATTTGGAATTAGGAATAGAGCCTGCAGCCATGGACTTGGCAAGATGGAATCATAACCACAGCCTCTCAGAAGACTAAAACTGACCACTGAGGTGGGGAGAGGAAGAGTGGTGGGGTTGCTGGATCGGGGCCTTCATTTTACCCTGAGACATACTGGTTTCTCTCTGCCTTGGGGAACAGGCCTAATGCCTTGGAGACAGTCTAATTATCTTTTTATACATTCATAAAGAAGTTTATTTTTGGTAAAGACGTTCAAACTGGAATATGCTTGATTGGTTTACATTGGAAAAGTAATTTGGGGCTCATCATCCAAATTACATTAAAAATGCTGAACTATATTCCAGTTATTACCTAGTCTAGCCTATTGCTTACTGTATCAGGGAGATGGAGTAATACCAAATTACAGGGCCTGCATATATTTTGTGTTCCTAAATATGAACTAGTAAGAGAAAAACTTTGCTTTTAACAGGGGACTATTAACATTTCCTGATGTTTTATATGTGGGCCTCTTTCCTCCTCCTGCAGAATCGGGCCAAGGATCTGAACGCAGAAAGGACAGAAGACCCGCACTATCTGTGATGGGCACAGTAAGCCCTGGAGGAAAGGGGAGTCCTACATCTGCACCAGTTAGGTACCTCCAGAGAGAGCATCCCCTGCCCCCCGCCAACGGTCTGTTCTTATTCTTCACAGTAAGATTCCAGCAAGTTGCCACAGACACGGAATTAGCACATACTGAGCCATTGCTCCTAGGGGGAAATGCAGAGTTAGGTTCCCGTGAGCCCCTGGTCGCAACATTTCATCAACCAATCAAAATATGACCTTGTTTTATCTGTGTTTCTCTGTAAAGGCATCTTATTCAGTGTATATTGTTAGTTCATTACCACTGAACTTGCAGCCAACAATGCTATAACTCATACGTACGTGAAGCTCATCTAGTATGTGCACGTTCTTGTAAGGCGCATCGCAGCCTTCTGGTGTTAAGAATACTAGACAGCACTTTAGCACCATGCTTAGAGGCCATTTTAAACAGCTAAATTGCCAAAAAGAAGCACAAACATGTGAAAATCATGGCACTGAATAGATCACAGAAGGGACACTTGTTGACAGTTATGAGAGCTAAACAGGAAGGCAGTCACTTCATTCAACCTCAGCTGGAAACATGCAGTAGGTGACTTAAATTTTTTGTCACTCTGCTCTTATCTGTGAATGACTGCACACGCACTGCCAGTACTGATTTGGGGGTTACAAAGCAGGCAAATTCACAAATAGAGAATCCCGTGAATAATGAGGAGTGACTGTATATGTAGCAAGATTTATTGCAAGGAATTGGTGTACATGCTTGTGGGGACTGGCAAGTCTGAAATCTGTAGGGCAGGCCAGCAGGCTGGAAACTCTGGAGCAGAAGCCAAAACTGTATTTAACAGGTGGAATGTCGACTTCTTCGGGGAAACTTCAGTTTTGCTTTTAAGGCCCATCGAGTGATTGGATGAAGCCCACCCAGATTATCAAGAATGACTTCCTTTATGTAAAGTCAGCTGACTGCAGATATTAACCACATCTACAAAATGCAGCAACACCTACACTAGAGTTTAACTGTACAGCTGGGTGCAAGAGTCTAGCCAAACTTGACACGTTAAACTAACCATTGTAGCACCCAATTTAGAACCCAGGAAAGTGTCCCAGGAGGAGAGCTACCCTTTACATTTTCCTAGAAGGCAAGTGAGAGAGCAGTAACTCCTAAACCCCGCCCTCCAGTCTGGGTCAGTGTCTGTTCAATGTTCTCCAACTTCCACTCTGCAGAGGGACCTCATTGAGTCAGAGCACTGACCACAATGGGGGTGGGGAGCGATCCTTTAATGAGGTATTTAAAAAAGTACAAAGATTTAAGCCTCTCCCTTTGATTTGCCAGATATGACCCCTCTTTGTTTCCAATTAATTTTCTTATATCCAGTGATTCAGGTTCCTTCTTGCTGCTCTGAACCCCATCCTGCAGCCAGTTGCTTAGCCCCTGCCCTGAAATGAATAGAGGGCTTTGACTGCTCCCAGTCCATAGGCTAGTGTCAGCACTGTTACTGGGTAGCAGTGATGTTATTGCCTAACCTAGAGTACAAGACATCCCTATTTCTCCTGGCCCCATGATGGTTAGAAGAAGGGGGATGGATCTTGCCCAGTACATTAGCCTCTTGATATTTAAAATGTGATCCATGGACCAGCTACATCAGTATCACCTGAGAGTTCATTAGAAATGCAGAACCCTTTGGGGTGCCTGGGTGGCTCAGTTGGGTGAGCATCCAACTCTTGATTTCGGTTCAGGTCATGATCTCATGGTTCCTGAGTTCAAATCCCACATTAGTCTCAGTGCTGACAGTGCAGAGCCTGCTTGGGATTCTCTCTCCTCTCTCTTCCCCTCTCTCTCTCTCTCTCTCAAAATAAAGAAATAAACTTAAAAAAATGAAATGTAGAGCCCCAGACCTACTGAATCTGAATCTGCATTTTTAGCCAGATTCCAGACAATTCAAATGCACAGTGAATTTGTAAAGCATGCTCTAGGTAGCTATCTGGAGCCTATGGCCTGTCCTTCAACCCTCATTGTTTAGGTCTTGCGCCTTGACCTGTCTTTGCACCTATTTTGAATCGGATATCCCAGAATAACCTTGCTCCACCTGGCACTGGTGGATGGCTACCTCCATCCTGCTTCCAACAATTGGAAGTCCCTGAATAATGCCACCTGCCAAACCTGGCCAGCATTTTCCCTTCCCCTGTTTAGGCAGGACTCTATTTTTAGCACCTCCCCAGGAGCACTACTTCTGCCCTGCGCTTCTGCCAGCTCCCCTCCCTCTTGGACTCCAGTCAGGCTCTACACGCCAGACTATGGGGGGAGGAGTGACTGGAACTTCCTTTTCAGAAGTGACTTGGACAGATTCAAACACCGATTAGCACGGTTCAGAGGAAGTAGAATCAGCTGAGAGGTTCAGGGACCAGGGGTCAGTTCCTGGATGTCTCACTTCTGGAATGCACGGAGGTCAATGTGTGACCTCTATTTAAGACTCCATTTCTAAATTGATGGGAAAGCTACCTTTGAACACCTTCTGTGAAACCCATTAAACCAGTTTGGGATCCTAAAGGTTTTTTATACATGTGCTTTTCAGGACAGTTAACCAGGAGACCTGTGGCCAGCACAGAGTTAGAGTTGTCTTTACTAGAAGTCTGCTGGTCTCTTGTTTTTTATTAAGCATGGAATCCATTAACCTATCATTATAGAATATCACCATGCCATGTAGCAAATGGTTAATTGGGTGGCATGCCTTTAATAGTATAGTCTGTAATTATAAAAACTATTTTCAAAACCCCACATTTGATCATTCCTGAAGCGGGAGGATTTCTCACCATGAAAACTAGCTTTAGGCTTGGACAGCAATTACTCATATTTCCTTTTCCTGGCATTATGACTAGAGGAGTAGACAGTGGATTGGTTCCAAAAATAATCTCAAGCTTTTCTCACTTAAAGTCTGTCAGTTTCTAGGCTCATCTCCCATGTCTCCTTAAGTCGAGAACATATAGTCATAAGCTCATCAACTATAGCCTGCAATTTGCCGGGGGTCCTTTTCCTGAATCATCACATGGTTCCCGTGATTGCCATTGTAGCCAGATGGACGGAGTGCATGTTGATGGATATGCAAATCTACTTGAGCAAAGTAAATTAATTATACAAGTGAATTGACATACTCATGCTTGGAACATTAAGAACTACGGCACCACACAAATCCAGGGGACACCATTACGGTCCATGTAAAGGGAGTTCATATGCAGTGCACAACCTGCGGGACTGCGTGTAGGTGGTGCCTATTGGTTTCAGCCCAAATATCACTTCCTCAGAAGGCTTCATTGGCCATTTAACCTAACGGAGATACACCTTTACTCCCCATTCTATTTCCTTTCTGGTATTTATCATAGACTGAAATGATCTATTTCAGTCTCTGCCTCTCTACACTAAACTGGAAATTTCTGGAGGACGGGGATGTTGTCTGTCTTGTTAGAAGTCTGTTTAATACACAGTAGGTCCTTAATATATATATTAGTGGAATGGGAGAATGAGATACTCAATATGCACATTTAAAGCAATGCCTGTAAGATGGGAGATTTCTTTGGGAACCTTTTATCCCATCATTAAAATGCTGAAGTAAACTTTCTTCCATGGTTATTCCTTCTTAAAAATTTTTATTTTGTGTAATTTCTCCTGTCCTGTTTTACTTTGTCTTTTTTCTCCTGCTCTCTTAAGGTATAAATAATGACCTTAAACCTCTCTAAAATGAAAGAACCAGCTAGTATTTGAGAGCCTACGGAGTATCAGTCATGGTTACAAATACAACACATGATTACAAAATACAAAACCATGGTCCTTACATGACCAAGTAAGACATAAACATGAAACACAAATACATTTTGATTATTTAAGCTATACCTAGTTTCTTAAGGGTTGATAGGCAAGGGGACTATCTTGATTTTACATTTTTTGGCTCAATATCCTCAGAATCACAAAGGTAGGCCTTTATTTTTTTAAAAAAACTTTTGATGTTTATTTTTGAGAGAGAGAAACAGAGAGAGTTGGGGAAGGACAGAGAGAGAGGGGGAGACTCAGAATCTGTCAGCACAGAGCCCAATGCAGGGCTCAAACCCATGAACCACGAGATCCTGACCTGAGCTAAAATCTGAAGTTCAACCAACTGAGCCACCCAGGTGCCTACAAAGGTATTCCTTTAAAATACTTTTTTCTGGTACAATAATACTTTTAACAACAATTTAAGGAAAGAACAGAAAAGTTAACACAAGGAAACCCATGATTAATTACCAAATTAACTGTACAACCGTGGTTGTTACAGAGGACTGGGAGTTTATTTAGCCTGAGACAGAAAAGAGTTTATAAAGGTTTGTGCTGAGTCTGAGGTTCTTAAAGAGAATGCAGTGAGATTCCTGGTTTGAACCTAAACTCTTTCCACCAGCAAGATTAGAATATTTCTGAGTACCTCTGATGAGCCAGCTGGGAAAACAGCTCTTGGCTATCCATCTGCATGAGTAAATTGTCAAAAGTGCTTCTGGGGTGGGTCAGGGGCAGGAGAATGGGAAGGACTCTGGTCTGAGCCTGTAGAAAGAGAGCAGATGGGGGCGCCTGGGTGGCTTGGTCGGTTAAGCATCCGACTTTCGCTTAGGTCATGATCTCGCGGTTCGTGGGTTCGAGCCCCGCGTCGGGCTCTGTGCTGACTGCCAGCTCGGAGCCTGGAGCCTGTTTCAGTCTGTGACTCCCTCTCTCTCTGACCCTCCCCTACTCACGCTGTCTCTCTCTCTCTCTCTCTCCTAGAAATAAATAAAAAACATTTAAAAAATCATTTAAAAAAAAGAGAGCAGATGCCCTCTCAGCTGAGCTCCAAGTGACTGAGATCCGAGTCACTCAGCTGAGAGCAGTGTCTAGATGGAGGCTAACCTAGGATCTGACTTGAGGGCTCCAGGGGCTACAGTTCTGACACCTTGAGGGTTGAGCCTTGGCTTCTCAGGGAAAGGATATTGTGGTATTCATGGAGGGCATGGACAGGAGTGGTGGCCTCAGCAGGAAAGGAAGCGTAAATGTGGAGCATACGGGTGGCCAGAGCAGGAAAAGAACACGGCAGGGGCAACCTGTCTGTGGCACGTTGTGAGTCACACACTGCCTGGGGTGAAATTGCTGGGTGTGACTTTGAGAGGCCTCAAAGTCTTGCACCACTCAAGCTATGTAGGGAGTTGCTTTTGCTGTGATTCATAGGCCAATAAAGCTAGACAAACTCAGGCTGTAGAGTTTGAATGGGGACATTTGAAAGGAAGAGTTGGGTCTGCAGTTTTGTGAAAAAATGTGAGCAAAAACTTGGGAATAGTGTCATACATGTTGTATTCCAGAAACAGGGTGCTGTAGGGGGTGATGGGAAAACACAATGCAAGGATAGATTGTACCCAGAAGCAGAGGCCCTCAAATGGCCAAGCCAAGGAGGCACCACTGGAGGCTGAGCAGAAGGAAAATGAAGCAAAGAAAGCTGGTTTCAGGGAGAGTCACCTGGCCCAGGTGTTTAGCGGTAGTTTTTTAAACTTGCTTGAGCAGAGGTCCCTGGGTAGCTCAGTTGGTTGAGTGTTCAACTTTGGCTCAGGTCATGATCTTGCAGTTTGTGGGTTTGAGCCCTGTGTCAGGCTCTGGGCTGACAGCTCAGAGCCTGGAGCCTGCTTCAGATTTTGTCTCCCTCTCTGTGCCCCTCCCCCACTCGTGTTCTCTCTCTCTCTCTCTCTCTCTCTCTCTCTCTCTCAAAAATAAACATTAAACTTGCTTTAGCAGTAGAAACATTTTGTGAGCACCTGGGTGGCTCAGCTGGTTAAGTGTTCGACTTTAGCTCAGGTCATGATCTCATGGTTCGTGGGTTTGAGCCCCACATCGGGCTCTGTGCTAACAGCGAGCTCAGAGCCTGGAGCCTATTTCAGATTCTGTGTCTCCCTCTCTCTCTGCTCCTCCCCAACTCGTATTCTGTCTCTCTCTGTCTCAAAAATAAATAAAAAGCAAAAAAAGAAAGAAAGAAAAGAACAAAAGAAACATTGTATGAAATCGAATCTAATGAAGATGCTTTGTAGGTGTGAAGTAGATCAGACTGGAGAGATAGAAAGGGAGGAGGGCAGAAAGGTGAGGTCTTGGGTACAGGATGATTCCAACAGTTTACCTTTTGGTCATGGTACAGTCGGTGAGTTGAAACTTTTTTTTTTTAATCTGTGTTTTCTAAAATAAAACACTTGTTTTGGGATTTAAAATTCCAAGGCTATTTTAAAAACTAAAACAATTCATTGCATTGCTTTTAGAATTAATTCATAGATTATCTTGAACAAATGTCTCCTCTTATTCTGGGCCTCACAGATTTCCTTTTAGCATGTCTTATGTGCCCCTTGCTAATTGTGGGTAGAGTTGCAGAGTCCATTAGGCTGCTGTACCACTGCCATAGACTAGGTGACTTATAAACAACAGAAATTTATTTCTCATGGTTCTGGAGGCTGGAAGTCCAAGATCAAGGTGCTGGCATATCCAGTGTTTGCTGAGGCCTACTTCCTAGATGGCCATCTTCTCACTGTGTCTTCACATAGTAGAAGGGGTGGGGGAGCTCTCTGGAGTCTCTTGAATAAGGACACTGATCCTATTCTTGAGGGCTTCACCCTCATGACCAAATCACCTTCCAAAGGCCCCACCTCCAGATGCTGTTACATTGGGGATTTTCAACATATGAATTTTAGGGGGACATAAACATTCAGTCTATATAGAGCAGGTACCTACAGCCCTAAGTGTGCTAATGTTGCCTCCCCAACCAGTCTGTAAACTAAGGTCTGTAAACTTACTAAGGTCAACTTGTCATAATCCATGTATCGTTCCTGTTCATCATCGAGTGCTCAGTTAATGCCTGTTAGCTAAGGTCCTTCTGCTAAAGTAGGAGGGAGTAGGGCAGGAGCTACGAGAGTAGCCATTACAGCCTTCTTTGGAATATGGCCTACAGCTTTAGGAATGTTTACATATAACTTGAGTGGTGTCCTGTTTTTATTTATTTTAATTTTATTTATTTTATAAGGTTTATTCATTTCTGAGAGACAGAGCATGGATGGGAGAGGCACAAAGAGAGACAGGGAGACACAGAATCCGAAAAAGGTTCCAGGCTCTGAGCTGTCAGCACAGAGCCTGATATGAGGCTCAAACTCATGAACTGTGAGATCATGACCTGAGCTGAAGTCAGACTCTTAACCGACTGAGCCACCCAGGTGCCCCAGTGGTGTCCTGTTTTTAAACCAATTACAAGATTCCTTCTGCTATCTGAAATGACAGGGAGACTATTTTTTTTTTTTACAAATAGTTTATTGTCAAGTTGTTTTCCATATAACACCCAGTGCTCATCCCCACAAGTGCCCTCCTCCATGCCCATCACCTCCCTCCCCCTCACACCCATCAGTCCTCAGTTTATTCTCATCATTCAAGAGTCTCTTATGGTTTGCCTCTCTCCCTCTCCCCCACCATTTCCCCCCTTTTCCCCATGGTCCTTCGGTCCTAATCCTCCTATACGTGCAAACATATGATATCTGTCCTTCTCTGCCTGACTTATTTCGCTCAGCATAACACCCTCAAGGTCCATCCATGTTGCTACACATGGCCAGATTTCATTGTTTCTCATTGCCATGTAGCATTCCATGGTATAGATAAACCACATCTTCTTGATCCATTCGTCCGTTGATGGACACTTAGGCTCTTTCCATGTTTTGGCTATTGTGGAGAGTGCTGCTATGAACATTGGGGTACATGTGCTCCTATGCATCAGCATTCCTGTATCAGCGACACTATTTTTGAACCTTGCTAAAAGAGACTGTACCTGAAGAGATTCTGGCACCTACTCAGGAGAACTTAATCTTTTACTAATTATGTTAGGAGAAGACTCAGAAAAAAAGTGTGGGTGCCTGGATGCTAATACATCTTAGCCTTGAGGAAATGCCCAAGTGATGGGTAACAGGGAGCATGTGTTACTCTCAGGATTCAAACCTGACACTTGTGTGTCTGGTCATAGGTACTTCAAGTCACACCCCACGTGCCCATGCAAGAACACATTGTTCTCTTACCCTCTCTCTTTCTGACCTGGTGTCACCCTTCACACACACACATACACAATTTCAGTGTTATGCTTTCCTTGTTAACTCTTTCAGTAAGCCTTTGGTTTTGTAGATCTATAGCTTTCTGTTAAATCCTAGTCCCTTTTGGATCACTGAACTCACAGAGATTGTCCTCTGGTTCCAGTTCTTGGTTCTTCTGTTAAGTGCCTAAGGGGAAACAGCCATGAACCAAGAGACAAATGGCAAAAACGGACCCCCGAGGTCTTCATATTAAAGTCATTTCCTTATGTAACAATAACACAAATCCCTAAACAAGTGGAGACCAGGATGCAGATAGAGGACTTCTTCTGTTTGATATTAATAATGGCTGAAAGGAAGTTGTGGGTGGCAAGTGAGCGATTACAACTACCTTTTAACATGATGTGTGATCTGTCACTACCATGGGCTTGAATAGAAGGCAGTATTCTCAACCACTGGCATCACGTTACACATACAGTGTAATCAAGGATCGGTTTTGCAGTAGCTGAAGAACACAAAGGTGTAAAACCAGGGACTTCTAGCAGAGAGGAAAAAATGAGGCTTCCAGCTGGATGAAGCCCTCAACCCAAAGGAAGAGAGTAATAAGGGAAAGGTATTTCTCAGAGATGGACCCAAAGCTGCTCCTGTTTTCTTCTAACCTAGGCTGGGTCTAGCTTTTAGGACACTATGACCCGGAATGACTAGAGGGAATTAACTACATCCTCCCACAAGGCTTCTACCAAGCCAGGGCCAGAAACACTCATCTATTCCCATGTGGAACATCTCTCAGTCATGAGATCTGTGGTTTGCCTCATTCCCCACCTTTGGAAGCCAGCCAAGGCTAACTGGCCTGGGATTTCTATCTGGGATGATCAGAACCAGTCCCGGTGAGCTCTGACCTTCAGTCGATACTGGCTTTATGGGTGTTTCCAGGGAGATTCTGAGTTCTGGGGTCATCCCTAGAGCCATCCTTGGCTTTCGGGCTCTGCGAACCAGTGAATTGAGGCTGGGCCCCATTTCATCCTTCACTTCTACTCCCTTCACTTACCATCACTTCACCCCTACTGCTAAAAAACCTAGCCCAGACTTATTACCTTTCATTTGGACCTAAACTGAAAGCAGTCTCCATCTCCTGGGCCAATTTCAATTAGTTGATATAGGGTATTGGAGTCCTGTGTTGAAAAGAATTTTGAGTTTATCAGGAAAGAGTAGTTGTCCATTAATAGTGACCACTATGGGCCCAGGAGGGAAACTGCAATGTGCACCCTGATTTGGGCTATTACCTCAGCCTTCTGAGTGCTGTGCTTGCTTCTATTTTCTTCCAGAAAAAGATTAATCTTCTAGGAGCATTATTTGATAACATCGTATCAAAGACACTTCAACCCCACTCCACATTAGCAACGGAGTCCTGTTCTACCTCTGCGAGCTCTATCTAGTTACATATGTATACGGACACGTGTCTGTGTGTATGTATATAATCACACCCATCTCTTCTTCCAGCTCTATCATCCCCCTTCTCCTAGTCCATTGCCTGTTCAGCTCCACTCTTTTTTCCTAGCTCATCACTGACATCATGGCTGGATCCCAGGACACAACTCTTCGGTCACTCTTGACAGCAACCTCACTGCCCCCTCCACCCCCCTACTCTGGCTTCTTCCTTCTGCCGTGTCAGTTCTGCAAACCCTTTCCTGTGGAGCAACCTAACCATTTCCTGTCTTTCTTCCTATGTGAGGGCTCCTGAAGGTGGCCAGAGGAATTCACACTCTTGTGGTTTGTCCCCTGACCAACACAACCTGCATCCTCACTCAGCACAGCCACCTTTGATCAGCATCCTGTCCTCCTCTGTTTCTCCAGCTGCTGTCTTAAACCTTCACCATGGCACCCATGCCCTCTCCCCAACCGTGGCCATGCTTCTCTCAGAAAATGACCAAATCTTCTGTTTTAGTTCAGGCTGCTATAATGGAATACCATAGGCTAGGTAGCTTAAACAACAAACACTTATTTCTCATGGTTCTGGACACTGGGAAGTCCAAGACCACGCATTTGCAAATTCAGTGTCCAGTGAGAGCCCTCTTCCTGGTTTGCAAATGATTGTGTTCTTGCCTTGTCCTTCCATGGTAGAGAGAGGGAGGGCTCTGGTCTCTCATCTCTTGAGGATACTAATTCTCTCATGGGGCTCCACCTTCATGAGCTCATCTAAACCTAATCACCCCCACCCAAAGGCCCTACCTCCTGACACCATCACATTTGGGATTGGGGCTTCAACATAGGACTTTTGAGAGAACACAAACATTCAGCCCATAACAGCTTCTATTTTATGAACTCCCTCAACTCTTTCCCTCAGAACTTTGGGCTCCTCTGCCATCACATTTACCTTCCAGCCCTCCTCTCTACTTTCAAAGAAAAAGCTGAGTTGTCTCCTCCATACAGCCTCCTCTGGGACTCTGGATCCAATTTCTTTTGGCCCTTTATTCCCTCCTTTTTTCTTTTCCCCACTTCTGAACTCTTCCCAGCAGCCTAGAAATGTGGTCCTATCTCTCCCTTCTTAGAATGAAAAATCTCTCTCCCTAGCCAGTCTGCTACTATCCAGCTCCCTCACAGCTAAACTCCTGAAAAAGACCCATTCCTTCAAGGCCCTGTCCACCTACCTGTCTTACCTACTCACTTTACATAGAGCCAATCACTGTTCTTGGCTTTCTGGATCCCAGACCTTCCTGGTTATTCTCTTTTTCCCTTGATTTGTCCTCTTCAGGGACTACCCTTTAAATGATGACATGGCCTGGTGATTTGAAAGTGGGTTTAGTCTGCCTGAGTGGCTTAGTCGGTTGAGCATCCAACTCTTGATTTCGGCTCAGGTCATGATTCCAGGGTCATGGGACTAAGCCCCGTTGGGCTCCATGCTGAGTGTGGAGCCTGCTTAAGATCCTCTCTCTCCCTCTACCCCTCTCCCTGGCTCACACCTGTGCTCTCTCTCTCTGAAAATGGGAAGGGAAGGGAAGGGAAGGAGAGGGAAGGGAAGGGAAGGGAAGGGAAGAGAAGGGAAGAGAAAGTGGGTTTCTAATGCCAAAGGCTGATCCTGTGAGCACTATGCCATGCTCTAATTCCTTCCAAGCCATTAACAGGTGAAGAGACAACTAGCCTCCAGGGCAGGCCCTGGAAGGTGGGCTATTGTCACACCTGAGGATGAAGAGGACGGAGAAAGTAATATTGTTTCCAACACTGGAAAAAGTATGAAGAACATTCACATTGCACAAATTTCTAATCTGCTCTACTCTTTAGCTCAGGCTAAAGAATGTGAAAAATGTAAATTTCCTGTTTGAATAAGATGCCTCCATGTAACTGTATTGTCATGAAAAGGTACCTAAATACCGGTTTACAGTGAGGGCAGCAGCTAGAGCTAACCTGCCTGCCTGCTTCAGGGATCTGAAACATCTAAGAGACCACCAGGGCTTGCTTCAAAGAGAATCTGAAAGAGAAGACCTTTCTCCAAGTACTGGATATTGGGATTCGGACCCTCATCTAAAGGAGCAGAAAAAAGAGAAGACTTCCCTCAAACTCCTTTATAAGTTGGAGAACTTGCCCTGAATGGGAGGGGTTGAGCTCAGAGTCCCAAGTTTGAGAATCAAACCTTGCCTCTTCTGGGTTGAAACTGGTCCTTAGTTCACTGGACAGGGCAGTAGATCTGAAGCTGGGAGACCCATGCTTTCTGAGACCTGCAGAGCACACTTGCCTCCCCACAGAGCCAGAAAGCTCAGACCCTGGGCAGGAACTACCCAAGTAGCCTCTCTCAACTCTGGTGAAGTTTGACATCCTATGAAACCAGGAGGTGCCTGAAATCAAATACCTCTTTGTAACTTGGGATCCTTGCTTTCTCTTCCTGGAGCCGGTGAGGCCTGGGAAATAAGCCACCCTTAGAAACGAAGCTCAGAGGTAAACAACTGAGAAGCTCACCAACCAGTTGGAGAAGTTCCACTTCGTCTGCAGAATGTGGGTTTTGGAATAATAATGCTCTTCTTCATAAGCTGCATTCCAGTGTGAGAGCCCTGTGACTGTAACCATTCATATTCACAGACAATTAGTCTCTCAAAGTCCTTTTCAAGCTGGGGAGGCTCTTGTGTCTGCTCTACACCAGCTCTGGTGGGGGTGGGGGTGGGGGATTTGGGATGAGGCTGTGCCACAATGAGGCGGGTCCCAAGATGTGAATTTATAATCAGATCCACCATTTGACCAACCAGAGTGCTAATTTCCCAAAGCGCTTAGTCAGTTTTAGCCCCTGACTGCCTCCTCTGTGACTGGGCCCAGTATGGATCTGCGTGAGTCATTTGTGGGGGCAGGGCAAATGTGGAAGAGAAGAGCAGGACTTTTTACCAATCTCAGATTTACTGGCTAAATGAATTTGGCATCTGGTTGGTGCTCCTTGTACCTCAACACTTCATTTTTTCTTTTTTCTTCAAGAAAGAGCCTTAGGAAATAAGACTTCATCTGTTTTGGTGGAAGATCAGCAGCAGTAGCTCACCTACACTTGGTGCTACACATCCTTCTGGTATCTGTCCTGTGTGCAGAATCCCTACTTTTCCTCAGTTTCTAGTGGAATTATGGAGTCCAAAAGGAGATGGAGAGACAGCATTTGGGAGAGCTGCCCACCCAAAATGAACCCAACCCTATTCCAGATGACTTGGCTCCATGCTGAATAGGGCTTTCTTATTGTTTTCTTTTTTCCTTTGAGATTGGTTTTCATTATTCATTGTTTCCCTAAGTGGATGGAAACTGAAAACTATGGGTATTACATTTTAATTGGGGCCAGTGCTATCCTAACAATTAGGAATTTAACTGATGTTTTTTAGAAAACTCAAGTTTGCTGGCATGAAAACAAATCTTTTCTCACCAATTTTTCATCAGTTGATGCAGGAGGGTGGGGAAAGCCATTTATGTCCAAAATACAGTATTTTCCAATATGTTCAAATAGTAGACTATTACCCAGTTCTGCATTTATTTTATTACCTATAGATAATGGGATCCCTGTAAATGTCACCACCAAACTGGTTATTACAGATCTCATCTCATAGCATTCTTAGTTTCCTCATTAACTCTTGTTGAGTGGTTTGAGACAGAAAACCATTCTTTCCAATATTAGAACTTCCAAAAAGAATGGTGTTAAAGAATTAATCATCCTCATCATTAAAAGCAGAGCCAGAATAAATGTGATGTGATACATTATCATACATTCTCTGTGAATATAAAGACATCAACTAGGAATTAATGTGCTTGCTACAAACTTAGGGAAACAGATTAAAACCCCATTTTATATTAAAGAGCTAATTAATTTATCAACTATTTGCCTCATCACTTGAACATGTAAAAAATACCATTTATAGAAGTTATATAATTGTGGTCATATTTTATCTTCCAGACTATTTCTGTAATTATCTTACCCAGCAGATCTGCAGTGATTTTATGTCATTTGTTATTTATTATTGTTGTTTTTGTAACTTGGAATATACTACTGATTAAAATGTTTTTTAGAGTGTGTGAGCCATTTAGTGTAAAAAGTGGCCAGTTCAATAGTTCAGTACCTACCTACATCTAGGAAATAAATATCAGATCTCAATATCAGTTCTACACAGAACCTAGATGTAGTCTTCAGAATACTGGAGGGCAAAGTGGAGGGGGAAAGGAGCTTGCTTAGTTTTTAGTGGGACAGAACACAGATGTATCTACTGCCCCTAAATGGCCAAAAGTGAAGCCACATTGATCCATCAATCTGTGAAAGTTTAAAATCTGTCTAGTTCAATTCTTTCCAATCCCTGGAGCCTTCAGGAACACACACAAAAGAACAAACACAAACAATCCCCTCCCTCAACACACACACACTTTAAAAAATGTAGTAGCCTGTCTGGACATTCCTTGGAGGAGGAGTAAGAAAGCTGCTAATCATCTGACTAGTCCTTCTGTTTCCTTAAGAGCTCACAGGATATTCATGACCTTTTCATTCCTACCATACTTGTTTGTGTTCTAGACATCAGGGTGTTTGATCTTGTCAGTACATTTCACTATAAAGTAAGCAGGGTAAGGGAGACTCTGAGTGAAATCTAAAATCAGAATGGACTCATTCTTGCTATTTGGATACATAACATATAACATAAACAGAATTACTGTAGCTCCTTAGAATTTAAGCTAAAGCCCTCAAAGCAGAGTGGACCTTGAAGAGACTCATGTGATTAGTAAATGGACCCCAGTAGCTCTTATTAACTACTTCTTTAATTCCCATTTTTGCTTCCAGAGATTGTTAAAGGACTGGCCCTCAGCTCCTACTTGATCAACCTCTTAATCTCTTGACTATATATTGACTGCTATACAAATAATACTCCACTTTGCATAGAAGGGATCTGAAGATGCGAGTTATACTTATAAAGCTATCGCTCCAAGGACACAGCTGGAAAATACAACTGTAACCCTGTGCAACTGGACATCTGAGCTTTAGGAACATGGTCAGGACAGGACAAATGGCTGGCTGGTGCCTTGGGGATTCCACAGCTACAATGGCTACCTTAATCAGATGGGCTGGGGGGCTTCTAGCTTTTCCATTATGCTTATACCACCATTGAGTGAAGGTGCTGTAGAATCACCCCCAGAGCAGAAAAGCATGTGTTTTAGCCACTAGTAAAGCAAATGCCAATCTCTCCCTTTCCCTGCCCACCCAATCAGTTGAAGGTCTTAAGTGAAAACACTGAGAACCCCCAGAAGGAAGGAATTCTGTCTTTGGACTCAAGACTATAACATCAACTCTCCCTTGGGTCTTCATTCTGCCACACAGATTTCATGCTAATTCCCACCACACCATTGTGTGAGACAATCCCTTAAAATCTTTCTCTTTCTCTCTCTCTCTCTCTCATCTACCTCCTGTGGTGCTGTTTCTCTAGACAGCCATAACTAAAAAAGTAGGAAAGGTAGGCATGGAAACAATGGGCACAATAACATTCTTGAAATTTTAATAATGTTTCACTTTCCTATTATTTCTCCTTTTGCCCATCCCTCAAGCCAAGCTGCTTGGTACTCAGTGCCCATTGCTTTGAGGTAGATGTAATAGAAAGAAATGAATCTGGCTTTGGTTTCCAAAAACCTAATAGCCATTAGGGAACTGTAGAGGACTTTATTCACAACTAAAATATTTGGGAGATGTGGTGTTTCAGGGGAGCCTGTTTCCTCTGGACTAGGAGAGACACCCCAAGCATGTGGAAGGGTATGTGAAGGGGACATGAAGAGGCCACAAATGTTGTCAGTCCTGAAGATCCAGTGGAGGGTGTGGGTCAAGAGAAGACAAGACCCTGGCTACAGAATGGCTAGGCAGTTGAGTCTGGACAAATAGTTCTTTCACAAATAGAGTTGTTCCATTGTCTTCAGGCAGGTCCTATCTCCCAAATGAGACATGAAAGTCACAATGAGAGCCTACTACCACTTGTGAAGGGGCAAAAAGACTAGGAACTCCTTTCATCAGTGACCTGCATGTCTCCATGGCCTACAATTAGAAGAACAAAGGATGTCTCAGCAGTTGACACCCTTGTAGAAAGGTGGCTCAAGACCAGTGGGCCTTTCTTTAACAATACAATGACCTGGCACAACTTAAATGTTAGGAAGTTAGGCAACACCAGAAAAACTCCAAATTGGCTTAGAAAAGCTTCCACCACTCTGTAGAATGGGAACTCAATAGTTTAGAGAAAAGCGTATGTCTTAAGATTGTGACAAGCAACATACAAGAATGGGATGGCTTTGGGGAACTGGAAGATGGCCATGAGGGTGGAGCACAGTAAGTGAGTGGAAGATAGCCCTAGATGAAGTTGCAAAGATGGGCAGGGGTCAGATCATGTAGGACTGCACAGAATATGTCAGAGAATTTGTATTATAAGTGAATTGGAAACTGTTGAAGGATTGCAAACACTGCCCAATTTTTAAAGATCACACTGATTGCTGCATGGAGTAGATAGCCTGTGTGCAGCTTGGTAGAGTAGTTGAGAGGCTATTGCAAGACTTCTAGGGGAGAGGAGATGGTGGCTCAAACCAGACTGGGGGCAGTAGAGTAAGTAGATGGATCATCAAAATATTTTAGGGGTAGAACAAACAGGTCTCGGCATTGGGGGGAATTTGGGCAGTGAGGCAAAGTGAGAGGTCTCATGTTTCTGTCTGAGCAGGGGGTGGAAAATGAAGCCATTTACTAAAGAGAGGAAATATGGGGAGAAAACAAGTGTATGTAAAGAAATGCAAACTTCTGTTGTGGACATAATAAGTTTGAGGTACTTGAGAGACAACCAAATGGAAATCTCCAGAAGGTGTGAATGGTGTAGAACACAGAGAATGGGTCTGGCTTGGAGATAGGAATATGAAAATCATCAGCTAGCCTTTGCTGCTTTTTGTTTTGTTCTGTTTGCTTTTGCTTCTTCTCTTGAGCCTACACCTGCCCACTTTCATTCACCCTCACCTGTCAGCATTAACGTCGCTTCCTCAGATATGCCGCCTCTGAGGCATAAATCAATATAAATCAGTGTGAATCAGGCTATCCACTGAACTCTCTATTTAAAATTTTTAAAATGTTTTTATTTATTTCTGAGAAGAGAGAGAGACAGTATGAATAGAGGAGGGTCAGAGAGCGAGGGAGACACGGAATCAGTCTCCAGGCTCTGAGCTAGCTGTCAGCCCAGAGCCCGAGGCGGGGCTTGAACCCATGAACCTCGAGATCATGCCCTGAGCCGAAGTTGGACGCTCAACCGACTGAGCCACGCAGACACCCCTAGACTCTCTATTTAGGTGCTTTCTTTAAAGCACTTATCATGGTTTGAAATTAAAGACTTATGTTTATTAATTCCTTTAATAAAGAAAAGGACTTTATTTTTCTATAAATAAATCATTCTGGGCTCTAAATTTGAGGAAGAGAAGCAGGTAGCAAAGAAAAGAGGGCCCAGAGCTGAGTGTAGATAAATTGCCACATTTCCAGGTCATACAGAAGAGAAGAAGCTGACGAAACCAGCCAACAAGGAGGTAGGAAGAAAACAAAGAGTCTGGGCTGACATGGAGACAAGTGATGGGAGAGTGTTAGGACCCAGGGTGTGTCCCTGTACCAAAGACCACTGAGAAGTCAGGCATGAAAGGCTGGAATGACAAATGGATTTACAACATGGTGGGCATATGGTCCTTGGTAGGAACAGTCTGGGTGGAGCAGGGTGGGTAGAAGGCAAGCTGCATTGAGGAAAAGAACAAATGGAAAGGAGGAATGGGACAGAGTATGTGAAGCCAATTGTTCCAAGGAGTTGTATTGTTAGGGGAGAGAGAAGCAACACAGCAGCCAAAAGGGTCTATGGGGTTAAAGGAGATGTTAGAGCTATGAGGTGCGGAAGCAGGTCTATGTACAGGTGGCAACCACGACTGAGGGGTGGTGTGGGGAGAAATAGTAAGAGAAGGAACGAGAGATGAATAAGGAAAGCAGAGGAAGGGAAAGAGCAGGAAGTGGTGACACACAGAATGGAGCCCAGAAGGCTCCTAAGCCTGCCACCAGGGCAGCCCCCAGCCATGCCCAGATCCAGAGGAGACAGGAGGCTCCTTTGCAGCCTGCAGGGCAGAGAGGAGATGGTGGCGGCTGCTTGTGGAGAGGAGGCCATCATCACAGCTAAGTGGTTAGGGAGTCTGTCAGTGGCCAGACCCTGGCCCCCAGCCAGCTCCGTCTTGGGAGTGGAGTAACGAGTCTTTCGGCAGGCGATGTTGAAGAGGAAAGACAGTGTGGGTGAGCACTGAGCTGCAGGAGAGCAGCCAAGACCCAGCTCAGGAGCACGTTCAGCGGGACGCTGCAGGGAAAGGACTGCCCACCGCCCTTCGTTTTCACTCACCTACAGAGTCTATGGCCAAAGGGGTGGGGGTACGATTGAACTCATCTCTCTTATTACCTCTTGGTTGTGCCACTTCAGGGTGACTGCCCCTCCAGCCACCTGGCCCTTCTGCAGGAGCAGATGGGCACAGGTCCCAGCTGCCTGGGGAAGGAAAGCCAGAGGGGAGCCCCTGTGTGCCCAAGCTGACCTCACCCTGATGGGGGAGAGCCTGAAGCAAGGAGGTAGGGGGCAGCGATGGCTGTGGGAGGCCCAGGCTGGCTCAGCCACAGAAGCACACACGGGAGAGGAGCTGCAAGGCCCCAAAAGGGTGTCTGTGAAAACAACAGTAACCCAGTGTTCCCACCTGCCTTACAGCAGCGCTTTTCAAACTTAACGTGCAAGAGAATTACCAGGGAATTGTGTTAAAATGCAGGGTCTGAGTCCATGGATCTGGGGTGGGGCCTGGGAGTCAGCATTTCTAAAAGCACCGGAGTGATTCTTTGCTTCTGTTGCTCTGACCATACTCTGAATAGCAAGGCTTGAGAGACCCGAGGAGGAGGGAAGACTGCTCTTCCCTGAAAAATATGTATACGTTTCTAACCCAAACCCTTCAGACCACATAGGAGTCGCATAATTCATAGGAGGGCATTTTCTTTTGCCTTGACATCCCAAGACAGTGAGCCCTGACCCGCATGCTTATTGCCAAGTTGTTGCCCCGCCACTTAACCCTGTCCCAGAGGTTGTCAGAATTCAAAGGATATCAGAATCACCTAGGACACTGGTTGAAAATATGGGTAAGCTTCCCCCTTTCTCCTTCCCGTCATTCAACAGGTCTGGGGCAGCACGCATGAATACACGTTTTTATTAAGTTCCCTCAGCTGATTCTGATCTAGCTATTTGCATTGAACACACCTGAGAAACACTCAATGGGAACCCTTTCCAGGGATATGGTATTGAGATCTGCAAATCTGAAGTCTTGACAGAAAGAAGCTTTGATTCAGAAAGTTAAGGGGCTGAGGATGGTATTTTTGGGCAGGGGACTCTACTAAATATTCTGTCACATCACCCTAGAGTGGTTACTTTGACCACATGTTGGATTGATCTTATCTTTCAGCAGACCAGCTCCTGTCCCCCAGGTTGGTGAGAACTATTTTTCAAGCACTGGTGATGGATTTGAAAAGGCTGATAAGGTTCCCCTAGAAACTAGGGACACCTCCTTATTTAGCTGCTCCATCTCTCCGTTGAAGGAGGGCATGTGGGTCTTTTTATTGACCTCCAACTGGAACAGAGGTCAGACAAACAAACCTCTCACCTGCTAATGTAGTAGGCAGGGATCTTATCCCATCATCTAGGGTATGTGACAAATGTCACGTTAATTTGCTCTATTCTAGGTCTCAGATTTCCCAAATTTGAGCTCAGTAATAATTGGGGATCTTAATCCCTCCAGGGTGGTATAAGGATCCTCAAAGACCATCAGGCCTTTAACACACCGGTCCCTTTTCAAGAGTGTTAAGTATGTTCATGTGGCCCCTTTGATATAATGACTTTAATCAGAGCCCATGCTCTGTACCTGATCACTGTAGAGGCTGAGAACACAATGCCTAGGTGCCCTAGTCAGCACCTGCTTCTGGAAACCCTGTTAGTTTTCCAGGACTCTGTGAGAGAGCAGGCCAGGGGTCAACGTATGAACTTTAGAACCTGTGGGCCCATCACCTTCCCAGTTCAGAGGAATCTCCCCCACTCCATATTGCTGCTTCTGTCTTCTTTCCCTCCTCACTTAGTGTAAACGTGCCAAGAAGCTTTGGCTTTTGAGAAACAAAAGCCAGAAAGAGAAGTTGTCTGTAACATAAGCCAGTTTTAAAAGAATGTTAAATTTTCAAAAGTTTAAAAGCGTGACTCTCATGTAAATATAAAATGAACACATGTCGAAGATTCAACCCCAATTTATAAAGAAACTGGTGGGACACAAAGCTGCTCCAAACAGCATTTGAGAATCTTGTGTATGATTTCATAGATTGCTGGTTCAGATACAAAATGGGTTAAAATGTCCAACAGGACCATACACCATAACTTTGGGACAGAAATTATTTACATCTCTACTCAACAAAAATCTGTTAAGTTCACCACACCCTGAGAGTTGTGAAATAGGCTTAGTAAATTGACAGGTCCAACACTGCACTAAAACATCCTCATCTTATTCTCTCTTGCCTATTTCCAAGTTTGGGACAATTTTTCTCCTGGAAGGAACCTCAAAGGGCCCAGCTACCTTCTTGGAATAGGGGAGGAAAAAACTAGCAAGACTAAACCTCAAAATAATATCTTAATCATTCCATCACAGAAACATATAACCCCTATTAATATGACCCCATTCTTTTTAATTTTTTTAAATCTTTATTTCTGAAGGAGAGAGAGAGAGAGAGAGAGAGAGAGAGAGAGAGAGAATCTGAAGCAGGCTCCAGGCTCTTCACTGTCAGCACAAAGCCCAATGTGGAGCTCAAACTCACATACTGTGAGTTCATGATCTGAGTCAAAGACGGACACCCAAACGACTGAGCCACCCAGGCACCCCAATATGACCCCTTTCTTAAGCTAGCAAAGTATATCTTTGCTTAACCAAAAGACCCTTCCCACGAGGGGCGGGGGATGATAAAGACACAAAACTGCTTCTTGTATCATATTGAATACTCAAGTGGGGCCTCAGCCCTCTGGCCTGTCCCTGAAGCACATTTATAGACATGCACACTGCTTAAAAATCCACAAAGAGAGGGAAAGCCCACCCGTGAAATGTTAGCTCCTCATTCCAGTGCCAAAATATGCATGCTTTCTATATCTTGCTGCCTGCCCAAAGCCTGGCTTAGTTACAAGATGGAGGAGAAGAGCTGGGTACCTTGGGACAAATCACGCCTATGGCTACACATCATTACACAGAGGGGGCAGCCAGAGAAATGCACCTGTAGGGAGAATTCTCCTTCCTTAGGTCAACTGCCATAACCTCTCCCTCTTCCACAGGGCCCGCTCTGTGCATCT
Organism: Crocuta crocuta; assembly: GCF_008692635.1. NCBI lineage: Eukaryota > Metazoa > Chordata > Mammalia > Carnivora > Hyaenidae > Crocuta > Crocuta crocuta. Next base: position 9,915,362 of record NW_027530368.1, on the reverse strand, counting down.
GAGCCATAAAAAGGAAATTCACTTCCTATGAGCAGATAGTGTTTGCTTCCTTAGTTCTTCTTGGGTTGTGCCTTTGAGGCTCTGCAGCTGCTTTTTCTGCCCCATCTTTTCTTTATTTAATATGAAAATCATCCGGAAGTCAGCCTTTGGGCAGAAGTCGGCGTAGCCTCTGGCAGAGATCCTGAGAGGGGGATCAGAGAGATCGTGAGAAAAATGTCAAGCCATCGCTCCAACCAGATGTGTCCCAAGATGGAAGGAAGGTGGGTCTCACAGAGGAGAAACTATTATTTATTTATTCCAAATCTTTTGGAAGCCAAAGCTACACCAAGAGGTTAGAGAAGTGAGTTAACCCCCAAATCTCTAAAGTACTCAGCTGGCCAAATTCCCTAGTGAATTTGCAATCTGAAATTGTTGCTTTTTCCCTTTATAATTATGATTCTGAAACCATAATGGATGGACTGTTAAAACAGAATCCTGAGCCTCATCTCTCAGAGTTTCTGATTCAGTAGCCCATGAATTTGCATTTCTAACAAGTTCTTAAGTGATCGTGCTGTTGTTGCTCTAAGGAACACACTTCAAGAATTACTGCTCTAGACCAATGCTTCTCAAACTTCACTGTACATGCTAATCACTCAGGAAATATTTTTACAATACAGATTCTGAATCAGTAGGTCTGGGAAGAGCTTGAGATTCTGCATTTCCAACAAGTCTTCAGACCACACTGTGAGTGCCAAGTCTCACAGCAGTGAGACCCAGTGGTTCTCAACCCTGGTCACACATTATAAGCATCTGGAGAAGTTTTGAAAAATCCCTATGACAGAATTAAATCAGGATCTCTGGGAGTGAGGTCTAGGCATCAAAAGTTTTTAAAGCCCTGCAGTTGAATACAATGTGCACCCAAGATTAACGACTATTGTTTTAGAACAGTGGTTTCCAACCCTACTGCATATTTTAAATGCATGGGATACTTTTGCAAAATACCTATTCTTGAGTCATATGCCTAATATCCTGCTAACTGGTCTCTACAATCTGTTATCCAAATAAACATCAACGCGTGCACGCACACACACACAAACACACACACACACAAACACACATCCTTAAAACCTTCAATGGCTTCTCCTTGCCTTCAGGATGAAAACAAAATCAGAATTTCTGGACATGGAACTCAGTGCCTTTATATTTTAAAAACTACCCCCAGTGATTCAAACATGCAGCCAAAATTGAAAACCACTGCTTAATCACATTCTACCCGCTCTTTAACCTTTGACTATTAAATGCAGTCTGCTCTGCTCACTCAGGCAAGTAGTCACCTGCTTTGGGCAGCAGCCCCAGGGCTGCTGATCCCTCCAGTTTGCCCGCTCAGCCTGCTAGGCCGACTTTCATTGCTGTCATGGCCTGACCCTCTGCATTTGTTCTTTGCTTACCCAGAACTGTCTCGGGGCTCCTCCATGTTTTGCTCTGTGTTGGCCCATCTTCTCCGGTCCTGACCCAATTCCGCATTCTGCCATACCCTTGGCTCTACAAACTCTCTCATCTTCAGCCCTTCCCCCATCCTCCAATGCTGGCTGCCCGCTTTGCCTCCCATCTTCCTGGTCAGGTATGTAGACCTTTTGCAAGTATTTACCATGGGCCTCCGACATGCCAAGCACTGTGCTGGGCAGAGACTGCCATGTGAACCAAAGCACACATGGTCACTACCCTTGGGGAACTTTGCGTTCTGGTGTGGGAGACAGTGATCAAACATTGCCTGGGGAAATGGGGTACATCTACTGATTATTAGAGGAAGAAATAGGTACCATGGTTTATTTTAGCTCACCAGGCAGACTCAACATCTAGAAGAATGTTCAAGTCAGTCCTTTAGTTTAGATTCAAGTTGTGCATCTTTGAATCCATATGCTGTCCACAGGGGCTAGAGGGCTGGGAGGAACTCCTGTACCCCGTTCAGTTGCCTCCCATATCCTGAGAAGTTGGAGTGTCTCCCTCTGTCTTAGCTCCAGGAGGCCATTCCCATCTTGTCCAGCCACTGGAGAACAAGACCAAGAAGAGACCCTCCCTTTGGACCCATTTCACAATAAGGTGTCCTGGGAGGAGGTGACTGACAGCAGTGAAGAAGGGAGGGTCCCAAAGGACTTCATGATTCAGCAGGGAATTCCAGAGCATCTGACCTATGGGGTGTGCTCCTAAAGCACATCAGTGGGCTTTTGAGTGCCAAGAATTGATGAGAACTGGCCTCTTTGCCCTTGACCCAGTGAGAACAGCCTAGGGGAAGATGCTGAAAGAAACAACTGCAATTACAGGGAGAAAAAAGTGATGTGTCCTAAAAAGCTACAACTTCTTAAACTTGATAAAGACTATCTATAAAAACTTACAACTAACATCATACTTAATGGTAAGAAACTGAAGATTTCCCACTAAAATTAGGTACGTGACAAGGATGTCACCTCTCAAGTCTCCTTTTCTTTCTTTCTTTCTTTAACTTTTTAAATGTTGATTTATTTTTGAGAGAAAGAGACAGAGGGACAGAGTGTGAGCAAGGGAGAGACAGAGAGAGGGGGAACGCAGAGTCCGAAGCAGGCTCCAGGCTCTGAGCTGTTTGAGTCCATGGGGCTCAAACCCATGGACTACAAATCATGACCTGAGCTGAAGTGGGATGTTTAACCGACTGAGCCACCCAGGCACACCTCATGTCTCCTTTTCAATATAGTACTGGAAGTCCTTGTAAATGCAATAAGTCTTGCTTAATTAATTAATTAGAAGGTATACAGATTGGGAAGGAAGATATAAAATGTCTTTTTCACAGGGGACATGACCATTTATGTAGAACATACAAAAGAACTGTCCCAAAAGTTCCTAGAATTAGTGATTATGGCAAAGTTGAAGGCTTAGGTTTTATGTACAAACACCAGTTGCTTTCCTACATGCCAACAAGGAACAAGTAGAATTTGAAATTAAAAACATAATGCCATTTACATTAGCACCTCCCCACACACAAATGAAATACTGACAGATACATACAAGGCCTGAATACAAAATCTGATAAATGAAATCAAAGAACTAAATAAGTGGGGAGATAATCCCTATTTATGGATAGGAAAATAGTATTGTCAAGAGGTTAGTTCTTCCCAACTTGACCTTGTGTAATCCTAACAATAGCCTTGCAGAGAAAGTCAGTAGACAGAATGGGGAGACAAACAGGGCAAAGAAAGGTGATGTGTTTCTAGGTGGGGAGTGTGAAAATGGGGAGGGAGGGAGAGGAAGGGAAAGGGAAAGGGAGAGAGAGAGAGATTAAATTGGCTCTTATGAGATCCCCCCTCTTTATGATTCCCCCCCTTTTTTAGTTTCTTTAAATGTATTTCAGTATCTTATAACCAGAGTCTCAACGGAGACAAGTAGGAAATCAGAACCTCAGAGATAATCACAGTGCCTTACCCAGAAGAAACCCTAAAGAAGGCTACGAAGACAATGTGGTAGGAATCGCACTGTGTCTGCTGTGGGTTCTGCCTTTCTCTACTCAAAGGCTGTGTACATTACTTGGTTTCCAGAATCATACATTCAGTCCAAGAATTTCAGAGTAGCAAACAAGGTCTGGTGAGGAGATGCTGCATGCTTGGGATTTTGGACCATGCCAATTTATAGCTGACTTGCTGAGAGATCTGATAATCTGAGATTGTGATGCAAGTTTAACCAAGGTAAGAAAATCACCCAGAAATAACAGCTCTCTAACTTCACAATATCTCATTAATGATGTGCATTTAGATGGCTCTTGTGCTATGCAATTATTTTTTCTTTTATGTAGTTATCCATCCATCCATCCATCCATCCATCCATCCATCCATCTCTCCATTCTACAAATATTTATTTAGCATCTACTAAGTAACAGGCATTGACGATACCAGAACAAGTAAGACATACTCTATGTCCTCAAAGGGCAGTGTGTACTGTCCATTCATAGAACTTTTACAGCTTGTAATTACGTTGTTGTGGGATTCTTTGTTTAATCTCTCTCTACTCTGCTATGTCGGTTTTATAATGGCAGGAATCACGTCTCATATCTCTTTTGTTCATTCTTGTATCCTATCACCTGGCACACAATAAGCACTTAATACATATTTGGTGAGCAAATAATGAATAAAGGGCTTTCAGTTTATTCAAGACTTAGAGTTGTCTTCTGTTTTTACTTAACCCTTATTGTATCTCACCCCATAAAAGGATCTCTTTGTAGAAGATTCAGGCAATAATACATTTTGAAAGCTGGGTGACTAACGTCCCACAGTGTTTGAAAGTTGCAGACTCTGTGACAGGTGCCTAAGCTAACAGAACCTGGTAACTAGGAATCTTCCCTGTAACATACATCCTTGACGTGTCTAGGGACTTTTCCTTTCCTGGTAGCTCTCAGATTAAAACTGCTCGGGAGAAAGTATATAAAAATGCAGCCGATTCACTGACCTTGACCGAACTGACTCGGAAAAACAGAAGAGGATGTGAGAAATGACCATCTCTACACTGGCAGGAGGAGGGGGGCAGATAGGACAAGGGACTCCATGCACAGCTGTGCAGGTCGTACCCTGTGCAAGGGCATCCAACCAAGGGAGTGAGGAGGCTGAAATCTAACCGGGATCTTCTCCCTGGCTACGAACTTTGACAAAAGGCTGTGTCAAAGGAGCCCTCAGGACCAGACACGGCCTGGGATCTCTCCCAGTGAGGAGTCCTCAGGCTCTTAGGAAGACCAACAAAGAGGGATTGTATGGAGGGAACCTGCACTTAGCAGTCAATCAGAAGTCAGTGAGGGGGAGTGTTGCTCACTGTGATGGCCTGACGCTATGAACCATTGATTGCCACCCCACCTGCCCACACCCCTGTATCCCGCCCTGGCACATTCAGTTCTCAGAGTGATGAGGCCTGTCTCCTAGTAACAGCAGAAGAGATTCATAAGAAGACATTTAAGACCGAAGCTGTTAGAAACAGAGAAAGGCCTCCCTGCTTCCCTGGAGATGAAGGGAGATGGGATTGCAGAAAACAGAGCTGCTGACCTGCCTGCCCAGGTCTCTGTATCAGCTGGCAGCGTAAGGCTTCCTTGCCCCAAATGTGGATGGGTTCTGTTGATTCTGGAAAGACCTCGTGTGGCACAGCCTGATAGAAAAACAACAATCAAGTGCCAAATAGCTTGAAAAAAAGTTACCCACATCCATCTCTAGTCTCTTCTTCATGGTACATGGAAACTGCCGGGCTATTTCTAGCTCTAGTTGCAGGGGTGCTGATGAACAGTGGGGTTTCTGCAGCTAATCTCTGATAGGACCGAGCTGTTGCCACCCCGCAGAGGTGCTAGGGACAGGCAGCTTAGCTGCACATGGCCAGCACATGGTGGGTGGGCGGGAGGACGTCTGGCTGGCTGAGGAGAGGAGGAATGGAAGCGGCTCTGAAAAGGCATTTTGGAAGCAATAAGCTGAAACGATGCGGCTCTGTGTGCCTCTAACACCACCTTGCTTCCAGAGCTCTGTGCTTAAAAAAGGACCAAAGAGAGAAAATAGGAGAACACTAGGGATATCAGTGCAGCTTCTGGAGCTGTTTCTCTTGCTTCAAATCTGAAATGTCATTGCAGAGGTCAAAATGCCATTCCTGGGGCACCTGGGTGGCTCAATCAGTGACTCTTGGTTTGGGCTCAGGTCATGATCTCAGTTTGTGAGTTCAAGCCCCAAGTCAGGCTCTGCTCTGATGGCTGGGAGCCTGCTTGGGATTTCTCTCTCCCTCTCTCTCAGCCTCTCCCTGGCTTGCTCTCTCTCTCTCTCACTCCCTCTCTCTCTGTCTCTCTCTCTCAAAAAATAAATTAACATAATTTTTTAAGGCAGTTCTTTTTCCTGATGGAGAATCTTCAAAACATCATGGGAAGGGGAGGGAGGGGAAGGATTGACTCAAACTGTAAAATTAGATAGACTTTGACTTTGAAAAGTCAGATGACTTTCAGATGACTTTGAGTTCAATTTCTGTCTCTTTTATTATCAGCAGTGTGACCTTAGGCAGCTGGTTAATCAATCTTGCCTCATTTTCCTCATCTGTAAAGTGGGGATAATCCTAGACATAGCAGGCCTGAAGTATTTTATTTTGGTAGGGGCAACCCCTGCATGGTCAGGCCTCTGTCCATCCTTCAAATGCTCACTTCCTTTGAGTCAGTCAGTCTTTCCCAAACTGGCCCTGCTGACACTCCTTCAGCCTTTGCTAGGACACTACACATTGTTTGTCATTTTTATATTTTGTCAATGGAAAGCTTGCAGTTTTTGCACACTCACGTTTGTGTAAATGTTTTAAAATATGTTTGCCCCCTAGTATATAGGATGTCAGCCATTGGTCCCCATCAAAGCTATGTGTACAGCAATAGTAATACATACATTGAAATGATTTTCATAAGACCTAGGCATGTAAGTCTTATGCCTGGCATTTAAGTGGAGAAAAGTGGCTTTGGTGGCAGGTATGTATTTGTAAACACCCCACTTGGGCACACACACACACACAAATTACCTAAATACTTTGTAAATCAAATGACATCTTACCCTGAGCCTCTACTGTCTACATCTTGTTCATTATTGGGAACATTCCCCTCAAGATGTGAGAAGGTCTGAGGAAACTTACAAAAAGCAGAACGTTTGAGGAGGCTCTCTGGCCTTCGGCCCACACTGGACAGTTGCTGATGTGCTCACTGTCCAAGCACTCAGGGGGTGGGAGGCTGCTCTGCTGCTTTCACTCCTCACTTAGGTCCACAGTGTTTGCAGGGGCTAGAACCCCAGTTCCTAGCACCCGGTCCCCCCACCCCCCCCAGGCCTCCGGCTTACCACCTCATTATTTTCATCTGAGAGCAAGACATATCTCTGGTGACCGCAAAGAAGCAGACACTCCATTACCTGAAAGCCCTGGACTCCTGGAATCCAGGCAATCATTCTGTTGTCAGGCTTAAGAACTGTCTTCTTTTTCTGAAAGGGAAGAGGGGCCAGACAGGGCTACTTCAGCCTCTACTTCTCCAAGCACCAAGTAATCATCTTCCAAGGGGGCCACTTCTCTTTTACTGCATTATCATTATTATTTTTGAATAGTAATCACAGGATATATCATCTTATCATAGGAATTTAGGACTCTTTTGTCATATTTTATTTTGAGAATCATGAACACTCAGAATCCTATTTAATCTGATACCAAATGGAAACCTAAAGCCCAAGAGCAGAAATGAGCTCAGACCTGTTGTGAAATAGAGCTCCGTCTTCTAACTCTTTGTTTTCTGCTCCATTCAAGACAGAGCCATGCTAGGGGCGCCTGGGTGGCTCAGTCGGTTAAGAGTTCGACTTAGGCTCAGGTCACCATCTCACCATTCCAGAGTTCGAGCCCCGCGCCAGGTTCAGTTCTGACAGCCTCAGAACCTGGAGCCTGTTTCAGATTCTCTGTCTCCCTCTCTCTCTACACCTCCCCGGCTCATGCTCTGTCTCTCTCTCTCTCTCTCTCAAAAATAAATAACCATTAAAAAAAAAAAAAAAAGACAGTACCATGTTTAACCTCACTGCTAATCTCTGTGGAATACCCTCCACTTACCCTTCTCTGTAGAGGACATTTTCTACCTCATCTGTGAGTTGTTTTGCTTGACTGCCCTGTGTACCGGGGAGAGAGAGTGTGATTCTGTAGGCGTCTGATCCTCTCAAGAGAGGAAATGTGTTTGCCTGGGATCTCCCTGCAGAAGGCAGCCATCAGCATGATGCCGTGGCCTGTATGTAAAACCTCTGACTTTCTTACCAATATGGTTAAATCTTCCTTTTTCTTACCCAGCAGGAGCTTGCAGAACACTGACATTGTAGTTACTGGCTGAGAGGTCACAGCTCTGAAAATTATTTCTAAGGGTATGCAGTTTTTCTAAAAGGCGTCAAGCAAAGTCAACATGATGGACACCTATCTGATAGCCTCTGGGGTTAACGGGGGTTTTTGTTTACTTTGAGGAGGAAAGGAGAGGAAAGGATGAAGATCTGTAGTCTGCGATCCAGAAAAGCTTTGCTATTGGCTGCTACCACAGATGTTTCTAACTTTTTTCATCCATGAAAGAAATAACTAATAAATATTTGCAAGGTTAGCATTCACCTCTTAATAGGTTTACTTCTGCTATTATTGAGTGCTTCTTAAAAATCATCAGTGTTGAAAAACTAGATGTGCCTTGTTGACAATCCAAATATATTAGGAAGCCCAAAAGAAGAAGGGTGGGAATGGGCCCAGACAGTCATGGCCGAAGACAGAAAGCTACGCTGTCTTCTCTATCACAGGTTTTCCAACCTCTGATTCATTTGTAAAGCCAAGAAAGGGGTTCTACAGAGTTATCGGGAAGACTTCAGCCAAAGATGATAAACACTCTGGACGCCCTTCACTCACTCTGGACGCTTAAGAACTTTTAGATAAAATATAAGCAGAATGTTTTTAGTATATAACTAAGCATGAAGTCAAGAAAGGAAAATTGCCAAGTTACAGAAGCAAAAAGAAAAAATCAAAGCCAGAGGTGAATAGGAGTTGTACTGTGCATAAGGTGAGATCTGAACCCATACTATGTATAGAATATATATACTATGTAGAAACCCAGGCTATGATCCTAACTTTAAAAACTTGCCTTGGTCTTGGGGCACCTGGTGGTTCAGTTGGTTAAGTGTCTGACTTCAGCTCAGGTCATGAACTCACAGTTCATGGGTTTGAGCCCTGCATCTGGCTCTGTGCTGACAATGAAGAGCCTGCTTGGGATTCACTCTCTCCCTCTGTCTCTGCCTCTCTTTCTTTCCTTCTCTAAACAAACAAACAAACAAACAAACAAACAAACTTAAAGGAAAAAACTTGTCTCAGCCCTGATGTAAAATATGGATTCATTGCACACTTACTGTGATGATTACTGAGTCATGTATAGAATTGTTGAATCACTATATTGTACACCTGAAATTACTATAATGTATGTTAACTATACTTTGATTTTAAAAAAGTAAAAAAAAGAAAAAAGAGCTCATTGAAAGGTGGATTTAAAAGTTCCCAAAATGAGAAATACAAAACAAAACCACACTGAGATACCACCTCACACCAGTCAGAGTGGCTAAAATGAGCAAATCAGAGAACTCTAGATACTGGTGAGGATGTGGAGAAACGGGCACCCTCCTACATGGTTGGTGGGAATGTAAACTGGTACAGCCCCTCTGGAAAACAGTGTGGAGGTTCCTCAGGAAACTAACAATAGAACTCCCCTATGACCCAGCAATAGCACTGCTAGGAATTTACCCAAGGGATACAGAAATGCTGATGCATAGGAGCACATGGACCCCAATGTTCATAGCAGCACTCTCCACAATAGCTAAAACATGGAAAGAGCCTAAGTGTCCATCACCAGATGAATGGATCAAGAAGATGTGGTTTATCTATACCATGGAATACTCCATGGCAATGAGAAACAATGAAATCTGGCCATGTGTAGCAACATGGATGGACCTTGAGGGTGTTATGCTGAGCGAAATAAGTCAGGCAGAGAAGGACAAATACCATATGTTTGCACATATAGGAGGATTAGGAGGAACTTGACGGAGGAACAAGGGGGAGAAGAAGGGCGGAAATGGTGGGGGAAAGGGAGAGAGGCAAACCATGAGAGACTCTTGAATGCTGACAAAAACTGAGGACTGATGGATGTGGGGGGAGGGGGGGATGGGCATGGAGGAGGACACTTGTGGGGATGAGCACTGAGTGTTATGTGGAAACTAATTTGACAATAAACTATTTGTAAAAAAAAAATCTATCTATCTATATCTATATCTATATATCTATATATACACACATACTATGAGGAGGCAAAAAAAAAAAAAAGTTCCCAAAATGAGAGGTGCCTGGGTGGTTCAGTCAGTTAAGCATCAGACTTCAGCTTGGGTCATGATCTCACAGTTTGTGAGTTCAAGCCCTGCATTGGGCTCTCTGCTGTCAGGGTGAGCCCCCTTTGAATCCTGCCTCCCTCTCTCTCTCTGCTCCCTTCTCTCACATGTTTGCTCTCTCTCTTTCTGTCAAAAATATATTTATTTTTTTTACAAAAGACCAAGTCCCCAAAATGAAAAATAAGTTATGTTCAAAGGTACAAAGACCTAGTATAATGAAGATCAATTTGTCTCAAGTTTATCTTTAGTTTCAATCATTGGAAATATTTTGTGGATGTTCTTCAGAAAACCCCCCAACTACTTATAAAATGCATATGGAAAGGCAAAGGGCCAGGAAAAGGAGACCAAATTCTGAAGAGGGAGAAGTAGAAGAAGGAGGGAGAGAACTTGCCATGCCAGATATCAGGGTTTACTATAAAATCCTAGAAATTAGGACACGGTGGAGGGAAGAATTGATGAGGGATAGACACAGAGACCACTCCCACGGAATGGAAGAGAGCTTAGAAATAAATCTCACCGGGAAAAACTTGATCCATAATACAGCAAGCATTATAGATCAACCAAGAAGGGAATGGGGTAATCAACAATGAAGCTGGGGGTGGGGTGTGCTACCTGGCTCAGTCAGTTAAGTGTCCAACTTCATCTCAGGTCATGATCTCACAGTTCGTGGGTTCAGGCCCCGTGTGGAGCCTGGAGCCTGATTGAGATACTGTGTCTTCCTCTCTCTCTGCCCCTCCCCTGCTCGTACTCTGTCTCTCTCTGTCTCTCAAAAATGAATAAGCATTAAAAAATTTTTTTAAAACTGGATCTAGGATGATTGGTTAACCATTAAAAAAAAAAAAGGTGGGGGTGGGGGAGAAATTGAGCTCCTACATCGTACCACACATAGAAATCAATTCTAAATAGATTAAATATTTAAGTTTAACACTTAAGACAAAATTTAAACACTTTATAAAAAATGTAGAATGTTCTTATGACCATTGAGTGAGGAAAAGAAATAAAGAAACAAAGAAATCACAAAATGTGCAAAAATAGAAAAGAAACTATTTATAATTTGAGTACGTAAAAAAAGTAAAACTTTGGTTCATCATAACATGCTACTAAAAGAGTGAAAAAACAAAATACAAAATGAGAGGAGACAATTGCAACAAACATAACTAGCAAAAGATGAATATTTTGGATATATAAGGAACCTCTCTTAATAAGAAAAAGACAAGGTTCATAAGATTCCTGATATATTTGAACAGGCTAAGAAGAGGTTTAAACAACCCTCAGAGGGTTGGGATTCAATAAGCAATAAAGTCATTAAAAAAAAAAGCAGTTGAGGAAAAAAAGTATTGATTCCATGGGAAACAAAACTGTTATAGGAAAGGAAAAGTATTGTTACATGGCGCCGCAATCAAAGGTGTTTATATAATCACAACAATCTAAATACTGAGCAGTGATCTAATCAAACCAGAGAATAGCCTTTGGAAGGATAGAATGTGGGGAGACTGAGTGAATGTGGGGAGGCATGACTGGAGGCAAACTCAAGCCTTATTTTCCATAACAGGATTGCAATATAATGCCAGCCGCCCAAACTAATAAGCAGGCAAGAAACAACAATCCGGACATATTATTTAGAGAGAGAGCAGTAAATCCCAAATAATCAACTAATAGAGCTGAAAGCAACTTCTCTGGGGAGGAGAACACAGGATTCCCTCAGAGGACCATTTGTCTCCTTTAACAATGAGCACATGTCGCTTTATAAAAATAAAAATGGACTCCCTGACTGACTAATAATAACAAAGAACCAAACTGAAAGTCTAAGCCATTGGAATCAAAAGCTTGAGAGATGGATTAAACTGAAGAATAGACACAGCTCCCTCTGAAGTTTTTGGTCAAACCAATAAAGCAGGGAAATTAGGGTGAGACCTTATCAAGCGAGTCTCCACCAGGAAACAGGCCTACTGAGCAGATGGGGGTGATTTCTAAGCCAGTCAGCATGCCCAGCCCTGTCTTTCTTCTCTACAGTCTGGATAATGTCCCAAGAAGAGAGAGGACAACTAGTGGTACCACTTCCCCTCCTCCCTCTGTAGAGAGTCTGGATCTTCAGCGTTCCCTGCCCACCCCACACCAGCAATAACCATTGATAGAAATTGAGCACCTGTTCTAAGCACTTCTCATGTGTGAATGTATTAGCGTTTCATGCTTACAATCCTACTAGGAAGTATTATTCTCATAATTAAAGCTGAAGTACACAGAATTTAAAAAAAAAAAAAAAAAAACTTGCTTAAAGTCACCCAGCTAGTTAATAGTGGATTTGGGATTTGAACCCAGGCAGTCTTTCTTCAAAGCTCACATTCTCAGACATTCTGCTGTGTCTTCTTATACACGCACACACACGTACCTGAAGTCTTCAGTGAAATAGCAAGAGGTTTATCTTTGAAAACAGGTTGAGAATCCCTCCTATACCACAAATGAAAATAAGCTGAAAGCAGGATGGATTCATAAAACAGAGGACTGCAAAAGTGGTTACTGATTTTATTTATTCCCTACCTCATTTTTCAAAAAAATATATATGAAGTAGCTTCCAAAAATGTCATGTACAGGAAGTAAATAAAATAAGAGCAAAATTAAAAAAAAAAAAAAAAGAGTCAAAGAAAGTGGATAAAGACATATACCAACCAAAAAATTCAAGAAGTTTGCTGTATCTGAAAAGAAAACCCAAATATGAGCCTCCCAGAAGCCGACACAAAGAAAGAAATGCAAGCAATTGCAAGAATCTCATTATAAAATAGGAGAGAGTTGATTGAATGTTTACATGATATACAAGTTGAGTGCATGATAGAGAAGAAAGAGCAGGCGGAATAGCGTGTAATTACATATTGAGTCAGAATGATTTTGGAGAAAGTTACTACTTTCCTTCAACAATTGGGAAAGCAGATTTGGAAAAGCTTCGTGTGGCCCCTCTAACTGCCTTACAGCTATCTGGCTCCTTTTTTAGACCCCCAACATTAAAACAACACTGCAGATTGCTTTCATAAGTCATTAAAACCACCTTTAAGATGAATCAAGCTAAGGCAGGGTCAACAAAAAAAGCAGAGATCCAAATAGGACCTGAACCTGAACCCAGGGCTGGAAAAATAGAATGTGAATATATTTCCCATGTTCGTGGGGTTTGTTGGCAACCTTCTTTCTCTGCCGTGTGGAGGAATTGATCGTGCAGATTTTGGAGAGCTGTGGTGTTCCTAAGTCAAGCTGGGCTGGAGGCCAGCTGTGGACTGGCAGCCAAGTGCGCCAGACATTGGAGTCGAGAATAGAGTCCTTAGTTGCTCCTGGGATCCTGGGTGCGCTGAGAAGATATCAGCCACAGCCACGGTGATATTTAAGGGAAGATAACCAATCATCAAGCAGTTCAAGTTCTTGTACCCTTCCTTGTCTCCTTGACCTGATAGCCCAGGCATCCTGGGACTCCTCTCTTTTCTGGGAGATGAGCATTCACCCTAAGCACAAGGAGATTTGGAATGCAACAGAAATTCAGATAGGCATTTGAAGTTACCCAGGTGGCCTTCCCTTGCAGTGTTAAGTCCCTAGCTCAGCACACCTCCTCCACCAGCTCTTTTCTCTCTGCCACAGTCAAACTTCTGGAAGGAGTTGTCTACACTTGATGTCTCTCCTTCCTCATCTCTCATCCAATATTGCAGTGACACGGCTCTGGGCAGAGTAGCTAATGACCTTCTTGTTGCTAGTTGGGCATACCTCACCTCTTGTCTTACTTGGTCTCCTTGTAGCAGGGGATGATTCTTCGGCAACACTCACTTCCCTTGGCTTCCATAGCTCCACCATCTCCTGACTTTCTTCTCAGGGTCTTTGTCAGTGCCCTGAGTTCTTAGTGCCCCTCTCCTGCAGGTGAATCTGGTGCCCTGTGAGTTCTGTGAGGGGAGGGAAGATTGGTTTGCCCACCATTGTTTCTCTGTCTACAATGTGACTAAAGTCCCAAGAGGAGGGAAAGCAGCTAGTGGTGCCACCTCCTCTTCACATCTGGGGAGAAACTTGCCAAGGACTGAGCAAGTAGGAGGTGAGCAATAAATATTTTTGAAGGCATGAATAGATGCGAGTTTTCTCCATTTTTATTTAGGATTTATATCCTGATGACATAAAAAAAAGAAAGGATTGGAGGTGGTTTACGATGTTAAAATATACCCAAAAATACAGCAAAACTTTTCAAGAGAGAAAGAAATAGTGGAAACAATTAAAAATCAAATAAGTTAGATATACCAGCCTGGGAAATGGAGCATTCCCTTTCGTACTGAGCTTCCTGGTAGGCAGAGCAGAATGAGAAATACATCCAGTTATGAAGCTCTCATTAGCAAATAAAAGGACACAAGTTTGAGTACGGATACAAATATTTTCGAGTACTGAATTTTAGTAGGTACTTTAACATGCAGTTAACCTTTAGAAGGTGAAAGGAGTTGTGAAACGTTAAGTAATGTATCAGGCACTGTCTCTGATCATCATTTTCCAAAATGTCTAGATGCTTCTCCAAAGACTTGTTTTAAACACCCAGATGATACTAACAGAAAGGGGAGCCAATCCAAACTGTACCATGGTGGTCTTAATTAGGGAAGTAGACCTAGGTTGTGTGAGATAAACTCCTTCTGGGTACCAGGCACCCACAAGATGTATTCATAATGTGAACTCAAATACAACGGCTCTCGTGCCCTTGTTTGGAAAAGCCCAATTTTGGCAGAGGCCAGGAAGGTATTTTCACAGGGCGCACACACACACACACACACACACAGAGAAATCCTAATTCTATTTTCCTTCAGAGACTCAACACTATGGCATCATAAAAGCTCCTACTTGAAAGTGGGAAAAATCTGTGTTCTAACGATCAGGGCTCTTGGAAGCATGTGATGTTAAAGTCGCCAAGGGAGGCCAGCTAGGATTTCTGCTTGTGCTGCCCTCTCCCACAGGTTTGTGTTATAGCCAAAGAACTAGGAACAATAAAAACCGTGTTCAAAACGAGGTACAAAGAGATTATTCATAACGCCCTCTCTACATCCAACCTAAAAACAGAGTTGAGAGGCAAGATTTTCATTAAGGAATTTTGGAGAAGCCTGGTGGTATGCTGAGCTGAGCCCCCCCACCTTCCTTGCACCCACATGGGACAAACCCAGGATGTGCCTGCCTCCTTCCCCCAAACAGCAGAGGGGCTTATAGAGAACTTAATGTGTGTTGTCTTCAGTCTGGGGGTCCCTGTGGCTTGGATCAGCTTGGAAAACCTGAACGGACCGGCCAGTGGCCTGGCCGGCAGAGCCGGGGAGAGGGCTGGGCGAGCGCGTGCATGACAAAGAATGCAGTAGCATACCATGTATGTTTAGAGAACCAGTGTGGGGACATAGATGCTGTGCCCCATGGAGCCACCTTGATGGCAGGGTTGGAGGGCAGGGTGTAAAAGGACCTCAGCTGAGAGAAGCAGAGACACCACTGAAGTTCCAGGAATCAAGGAAGGGGAAGCAACCACTGGGATCTTGTCCCATTGACCACTGTCCCAGGGCACACAGCTGTGCGAGCCCAGTGATGCTGGTGAGCGGGTGGGCGATCTCTGAAGAAAAGTGAGCTGTCATATTGTACAAGTCCTGAGAGAGCCCACCCTGGAACTTTCCTGTTCTCTTTCCCGGTTCTCCCTTCTCCTCCAGCAGAGGTGGTGGTGGTGGGAAGGGGAGAGGCCTAGGGTGGAGGGTGGGGGTGGAGACAATGTGTCAGAAACTGGAGTCTGCGATTCAAGACAGGAGAAGTGGCAGAAAGAAAAGCAATCACATTGGCTCCCCACCGCCCCACCCCCCAACAGCTGGCCTGAGATGGAAGCCAGGAGAGGCCTCACCTTTCAACCCGGTTCAGAGTTTTTATTATTACGTAAGACTGGACTTTTAATTTCTGTATTGAGGTTGTCTTTTGTGACCTCAACGACCACAGGACTCTCTGTTTTGCTAAATGGGGCAAGAAAGGTCAAGAAAGGCAAGGGGGTTGTCTGGGGTTCCCTCCCGGGCCAGCGGAGGAGCCCACAATGCAAGTTCAAAGAGATCCTGGAAGACAACACAAAGCTGCCGTGTGATAGCTGGCCCCAGTCATCCGGGCACAAAGTAGCTGGGACATAAGGACGCCCAAACGCATTCCCGCCCTGAAGCTGGGCCAGCGAGGGCATAGAGTCCACGCAGGGCGGGATTAGGATCCCTGCGCCAGGAGGGGAAAGGCCCTTTCCTGGCGGTAGAGGCAGGAAGCGCGGCTCACTCCCTGGCCCCGCAGTCTGGGGAGCTAGGGCGGTGGTGGAGGGAGGCTCAAGCAGCAGGAAGGGAATGAGACCAGCC
>NW_027530368.1:9885637-9898559 GCF_008692635.1 Crocuta crocuta | reverse complement strand
CCCCACAGCTGAGAAAGCCTCCTCCATCAGATAACACCAGGTAGAGCGCAGGCCAGACACCCAGGAAAGTTAGCCGGGGTGATGCGCCTTCGTGCCTTGGCTTCTGGGAAGGAAGAGGAGTTTAGAACTAGACTCAAAAGAAGGTATAATTAGAATTTGCAGGTAGACACAAACGAACTTGTAATACCTGCCCTCGTAGCTGGGAATGCTCCGAGCACTTTGGAAGAAAGGCGCAGGGAAAATACAAAGTGATATTATTATTGCCTTAATTATAATTAGAACCTACAAGTTGAGTCTTGAAAGACATTTATAGCACATCCTTACTTGTTTGGGTCAGCTTCCCAGAAAGAGGGGAAAAAATAGACTTGGACATTTTTAATTTAGACAAGAAACAGGTCCGTGTGTCAGGGCTGCTATCTGGAGCTCCCCTATTTTAAGGATGTTCTTTGGGGCTCAGGTATATTACTGCGATGGCTAGCGCCTGAAAGCTCAACATGGTAGAAAATAGGCTTGTTTTGAAGCTTTGGAGGGCTGCAGGCCAATTGGAAGCTTCCACCCACTGTGAAGTAATAGAAATGGTAAAAGAGCTGGTAAATTATCCATGACGCAGGGCGTGTTGAGTGATCTGCAAAGCAGAGCATGAGGGAAGGATGCTGAAAAATTATCTAGGGGAACCCCAGGAGTTCTTGATGATCCCAGGGCTTATGGGGTGGGTTGAGGATAATTCAGACATGCTGACCTTTTCCCTTTCATCTCCCACACCTCCTAAAGGGTAGGAGATGGCAGAGTGGAGCGGGAGGGGAAATGCCACCTGCTTTTTTAGCTGTTGAGGGCAGCAATGGTGAAAAAGTCCATGAGAACAGGTTCAAGCTGATGGTTGTAATCAGACCTCTGCCTCTGTGGATTTCAGGCACCCACGCTGCTCCTGGATGCAGAGCATTTTGGGAGAGAACAATCCAGAAACGGCTGTGATTGGCCAAGTCAGTGAAACCACAGGTTTGTAGACATGATGGAAAGAGTCATTCAGCTGTGTGGTGCAGCTAGGTTTGCAGGCTTTGTGATGATTGAAGGCCAGTGTTGCATTACAGCTTATGAAAAACTGATTTAAAAAGATGTGTACCTGTGTCGTAGTCAATGAGGACTTACTGATGAGGCAGCCAGAGATTGTTTTGCTTCCAATCCACCCTATTCCCAAAATTTAGGCCCTCAGGACTCCGTTGGTGAGCCAGGGCCCCCCCTTCATGCCTGGCACCCCCCCACCTTACACTCTGAACCTATTTTTTGATCCCCTTTCCCTTCTCCACTCAGTTCCCAATTTCCAAATTTACCCAACCTTACTCTCTACCTTAGGGACTCTGAGAGTTTGAAAATCAGTAATGCCTGATTAATGTATCCCCTCTTCCGGATAACATTGTATTCTGCTTTGTAGAGCTGTACCTTCGCCTGAAAGGAGATTGGTGGGTGTGGTGGGCTATTGAGGCATCACATAGCCCATTGGGGCGAATTGTCGGGGACAAGCGCTTTCTCAACACCGCCAGACCCACACTGGTCTGAAAAGTCTTGGAGCAACAGGATTTTTCCCCCCAATTTTGCTCCAAATTTTTTGGCTACTATCCCTGTTCAGATAAGTTTTCCTCTTTCTGAGTTTCTAATCCCTAGGTTTGTCATGACTCACATTTAAAACAAACAAATTTTACTTTTTTCCCCCTAAGTGTTGTAGCAGTTTTTCCCTGGGTGGGAAGAAACTTACAAGCTGGCTCCAAAAACTTTGGAAAAGGAAACCCTGATCTCTCCAATGATCACTATATATTTTTCACTTACAGGAATGATTTACTGAAGTAAAATGCATTCTGTTATGCCTTCTGGATAATTTTGTGCAAAACTTCACAATGTTAAGAGGACATGGTTATGAGGAGCAAACCATACAACCCCCTTATCTGGTTCTCTATGGGCTCCAACCACAGGGGTCAGAGCCAAGTGCCAGCTCTTCATCCTAAAAATGTTCACAATTTGGTCTCTGCCAGCAGTGAGGACTACAGTGTGAATGTGTGAAGTCTTGCTCCAAACTGGCTCGACCCACACTTAGTAAATGTCATTTCTTGGGATCCTGTTTTATCTGAGAAGCCAGATTTCACCAGCCGCACCGAGAGTAGCTGATGGTGCTGTACACGTTCTGAATCCCGCAGGGAGAAGCTCTTTTGAGGCCCCTTTCAATACAGCTGACACACTTCTCATGTATGAGCCTCTTTAGCAGGAGGTTAAACTCCCAAAGCATTCTGTCAATCTGACCAAATGAAAATCAGATCCAGTGGTGTTACAGACTGCTCAAGTCTATCTTCTCTTTCATACATTTGATGTACCTGTTAACATAACAGAAAATCTAAAAACCCTCTTCTTGCTTTCTACCACTGGGATAATATGGGTTCAATATACACCAAAATACAGAACTACAAATGCATTCTGTATTTGAAATACAGATTTTTAAAAAAATGTATAACAGGATGATAACCCTGGAACTTCCCCTTTAAAAACTAACGTCAGGGCACCTGGGTGGCTCAGTCTGTTAAGCATCCAACTTCAGCTCAGGTCAGGATCTCATGGCTTGTGGGTTCAAGCGAGCCCTGCATCGGGCTCTGTGGTAACACCTCAGAGCCTGGAGCCTGCCTGGGATTCTCTCTCTCCCTGTCTCTCTGCCCCTCCCCCACTAGGACTCTGTCTCTCTCCTCTCTCTCTCTCAAAAATAAATAAAAACATTTTTAAAAAATCCACTAATGTCATAATACAAAAAAGTATTTCTGATTGAGCAAAGTCAGCATCAGAGAAACCTCAAATTCTTAATTCTAAGGTAAAAGATACTACCTCAAAATGGAAGAACTTGTCTTCTTCTAAAATTATTAAACTTATCCAATTACTTTATTCTTGGATAGGTTTGCAATAAAAGAATTAAGTTGGCAGTTAAACCGGTCCCTAGGTATTTATTAATTTAAGAAAGGATATAGAAGTGGTTGCCAGAGGCAGGAATGGGAGGGATGGGCAAAATGGGTAAAGAGTGTCAAAAAGCACAAACTTCCAGTTATAAAATGATGGGAATTATGTAATGTACAGCATAGCAACTATAGTTATTTTGTTTTGCATGCTTGAAAGTTGCTAAGAGAGTAGGTATGAAAAGGTCTCCTCACAAGAAGAAAAATTGTAACTATGTATGGTGATGGAATTTAACTAGATTTATTGTGGTAATCATTTCATACAACTATTGAATCATTATGTTGTATATCTGAAACTAATATAATATTTATGTCAATTATACCTAAATAAAAAAGGACATAGAGAAATGTATTGTGCATACAACCTTCAGATATTCTATGTTTTAAAATGAGCTTCATTAAGTTTTAACTCAGTAGAACTACTACACATGTGTATTCAAGCGAAATAGAATTTTCCTACTTAATGAAAGATTCAGGGAAACTGTGTGCCCTTATTTGGGCAGGCGATAAATAACAAAATGAGTGAGCTAATTGTTCAGTAAGGTTGGTGTTGAAAATGACCATTTATTGTTCACATTGCAATAAACTCTTTGCCTGGAATCCAAGCTACTAGAAGTGTCAAGTAGCAGAAATGTGTTGGAAACATTCTGATTTTATGTTTTTTCTGATGTAACTAGTAACTAGGTTGACAAAGAGATGTACGTAAGTAGCAAAAACAAAAACTTCTAGGGGGTACTTTCATAGCCATGTAACTTGAAGCCAGGATATTCACCATCTGAGGGTAGAGTCCTTTCCGTGAGGTTTTGCACTCAAGGAATGGCCCTGGATGGTTCTGAAGGGTGGTGTGTGCCCAAGGCCCAAGTGTGAGACCTACAGAACAAAGAGGCAGAACATGGTAGTGGCAAGTGTGTGGACTCTAATGGCAGCTGGCCTGGGTTCAAATCCCTGCCAGCCCACTTCTTGCTCTGTGACTTTGTGCCAATTATTAACCTCCTTAGCCTCACTTTCCATATCTGTTATATGCAAAAAAAAAAGTTGCATCACAGAATTGCTGTGAAGAATATATGAACAGAGTGTGCCTAGCATAATACTGGCACATAGAAGGCACTCAGTGGTTTTGAGTGATTATTACTCCCAAATGTTCTTTCCCCAGTGGATCCCAACCTTCAGTCTATTTCTTCTCATTTATTTTTATCTTTTTTCTTTCATAGTTTATTGTCAAGTCGGTTTCCATATAACACCCAGTGCTCATCCCAACAAGTGCCCTCCTCCATGCCCATCACCCCCCTTCAGTCTACTTCTTAACATGACTAAAGCTGTGGTAGGATCCTATTTAGGAGGTTGCCATAGAAACACCCAACCCCTTTCCCAAAATTCCATCACTTGAGCAAGTGTAAACAGAGTATACCCGGATGTTGAACACAAATGTCACTATTAGCAGTCATGACGGCAAACACCTTCGTGCACGAGTCACATGCTCTGCCTCAGGAGCCAGTTGAGAGATGAGTTCTGGCCCATCTTAAACTCAGAGTTCCCAATCTCCTGTTCCCTATGTCTCCAACCACCTGGCTCACTATTCCATCTTGGCCCTCGGACCGATGACAGATTTTCTCACTTCTCCTAAGGACTGTGTACTCTAGATTTAAGGGGGAGCAGATCTCCTTTAATGCAGACCAGGGCAGAGAAAGCATGAGGGAAACATTTGTTTCTCTTCCCATCTCAGCTGTCAGGTCTTTGAGAGCAGGCCAGGAGAAAGATGGTGCTGTAGGGAAGTGCAAATCCAAGTGTCAGCTGCCTGGATGTCGCAGGCTACATAGACTTGTTGGGGTGACACTTTTCTCTAACATTCAAGCAGGGTGGCAGAGTGGTGGAAGTCAGTATGCTCCTTGCCATGATGTCTCTGGGGACGCTAAAGGTGCTTATTTGTGTCATAGTCACCTCTCGCTCAGATTTCTGGCTTCCGTTGCATCTTTGAGCTAACCCTGTGTCTTGGCTCCTATGAGCCCATGATCATACTGCCTTGTCTCATGCTGGACACTGTTCTAATTCCTTCATTTTCTCCAAAGCCCCATCAACAAGAGGCTGTGGTGTGCAGCAGTATTTGGAAGGTCACAGCACAGCACAGGAACAACATCAATTATTGTCACTTTGGGAAATCCCCTGCTGGCCCTATCATCCTTCAGGCCCTTCCTGATTTTCTCAGGTCTCTCCTTGTTCCTTCTTTGGGCCCTCTTTCCCTCTCCAGAAGCCCGTCTTCCTCCAAACTCAAACTTCCTTCAGATGCATAGCCTCTAACTCTCTATCGCTTTCTCCTGGCTAAACTCAGGTCTACCTTTGCAGATCTGCCAGCTCACCAAAGTGCTTTGCTGAGCAGAGACCCCTTATTCTAGGGTTCTGCCCTTAAGCTGTATAAAGACCTGGCAGAAGCTTTGAAACCACATGATCAAAATCATAACTAGGACATTTGTTCCCCACAGTCTCTGTGAGAGAGAGGTGGGCAGTATATCAGTTAGGATAGGATATGTGGCTTAATGTCCGAGACCCAAAATGACAATGACTTAAATACAACAGAATTTTAGTTGCTCTCACATGTAGATATCTGAGCTGGAATTGAGGAACCGATACCTGATGTCATTCTCGGGGACACAGGTTCCTTTTATCTTATTGCTCTGCCACCCCTAAGGTGATGTCTTCATCACTCAGTTCCAGATGGTGCATGGCTACATCCCTGTCCGACCAGCAAGAAGGCACTGGGGGTGAGGGGGCATGCTTCTTCCCTTTCAGACATAACCTGGAAGTTGTCTGTCTTGACCCCCATTATTGGTCAAGACTTAATTATAGGCCTGCAAAAGAGGCTGTGAAGCATAGTTGTTATTTCAGATGACCGCATGCCCATCTAACACTTGAGGCTACTCTAAAACTCATTATTCAATACTGGCAGCCACTAGCCACGTGTGGCTATTTAAATCTAAATGAGTTAAAATTAAATAAGATTTCAAATTCAGGTCTTCAGTCAGTGAAGCCACATTTCAAGTACTCAATAGCCACATGTGGCTCATGGCAGCTGTACTGGACTATGTGGATACAGAACATTTTCATCATCACAGAAAATTCTACTGGACAGTGCTGCTATGGAAGAAAGGATGAAATCCTGGGGCACAATTGGCAGTCACTGTCACGGGCAATAGAAAGATTTATTCTGCCCCTATCAGGGGTAAGTCCCTTGGTTTGGGGACTTTTCCAGCCCTACAGTATGGCTCTGTGCTCCCTTGTTTGAGCGTGTCCTGTAAGCAATATCATGGAGAAGGGATCTAACACATACCTGGAACAGTCTATGCAGTCAGTAGATGTTGGCCCCTTCTCCTTGTGCCCCTTGCATGCCTTCTCGCATACTCACAGTCCCCCTCACCTTTATGGAACTTAGTTACAGAGACCTGTATTCCCTCCCTTGGTGGGGAGGGGGGCGAGACATTATTAATACCCTCCCCCATCACAAAAGAGTTACTGAGAATGTTTGACCTTTCTTTCCAAGGGGAGAGGGGAGTGAAATGTATGTCAGGGTGGAGGCTGCCATTCTTTCTCCCTCAGCTCAATGGGTGTCTGCTTTGATGCGGTGCAAAGCCTGAAGTGACAGATGACCACCTTGTCATGCCTTTGTAAGGATGCACGGAAAGAAAATAATCACATAAACTTGCAAAAGAGAGCAAGGTCATCCACTCTCACTGACCCAGTCCTTAGCCTGCAAGTATGTTAGTTTTGGACAGTGATGGTTAGGGACCCCCTAGGCCACCTGAAAGCCTGTGCTAGATCTTCAATTCTGAAGAACTGCTGGTCCTGGAACACTGGAATAACTTGGTCTCCTTGACCCTTGGCGTCTGGGAGCCCTGTGGCCGTAGATCCCCATTTCTGAGACCAGGAATTTGCATGTAGTGGCATTCCAGAGCCCCTACATGATGAAGGTTGAAGGTAGAGGAAGAGGTCAGAAATAAGAAAACAGTGAGGAAGGAGACCCAGTGTGTGTAGAAGTTGCAACATAAGTTTTTCATGTCGAACTTCATTGGACATGAAATTGCTAATTCTAAAATTTTGTGGAGTCACATACCCACCTGAGAGTGTGAGACTGTCCCCTCGGAAAAATGGAGGTACACACCAAAGTATATAAACATGTTTGAAAGTTCATGGGCCTACTTAATTAAGTTGCCATTTGGCTTGGAGTCCCAAATGCTCACCATGGTTTCTTAAAGTTTTATGAGAGAGCATTATCAGCCTTTCAAAAGTCCTCGGAGGCACCAAGGTCATTAAGGGGCAGGCTTAATGGAGGGCAGTCATAAACTGATGTCACGGCTTATGGGTCCCATTTTCTTTCTTTTCTTTTTTCAAATTTTTTGTTTGTTTCTGGGAACACGAGGAACTCCTTCTCTAGAATTATGCCCCAGGGATAAAGGCAGTCGCATCCACCAAGGCTGAGAAAATATCCGGAGGTTCAGCCAGGAGCAAAAATTACTCAGATTGGAAGAGAGGGGAATGAAAATGCATGAGGCTCAACTGCCCAAGCTTTCAAATGAGAAGATAAAATTCCTGATTTGAAATCTCCTTGGGGAAGAGACTTTTTTGCTATGCTCTGGGAACAAAAGGTTATTTTGTGGTGGATGTTTTCTCATTAGAGCATGGGTTCCTGAGGGGAACGACGCATGCATAGAGGGTGGAGTATAGTGTGGAGCAGGCCACACATGCAATGACTGTATTATTATGGCATGTGCGGGGTCACCTGGGGCTGCCCCCAATGACATTTTTGGTTCTTCCTGCTTTGTCCAGAGCGGCGGCTCCTGAAGCAGCTGGTGTCCATGGTCTCCTACAGGCTCTGTGCCCTTAAGTCAATGGTCCTCAACCCTGGCTGCATGTTAGAACCAACTGGAGAACTTTAAAACTACAGCTGCCTGGACACTGCCATTGACTGGTCTGGAGCAGGACCAGGGGTCCGTGGACATAAATGCTCCCAGGTGATTCCAGTGCACACTTAGGGTGGAGAAACCATTACTTCAAAGTGTTGCTAAACACTGTTGTAGGTATTCTGAGGACCTGTAGGGAATTTAGATACTTCATTATCAGAGAAAAGCTAAAAGGGCTGTTCTTTTAACAAACGTGACTGCCTTCAAGTTAGGAAAACTGTGTTGTCAAAGGAGGTTGACCAGAAAAACGGGTCTGGGTGTCTGACATTCATTCTCCTTTCAGTCATTAAATAACAGAATCCGATCAGCTCCCATAATGAAGCTGAACTTCTGTTAAGTACTTAATAAGATGAGATTTTCCAGAGAGAATTAATCAAGAATGAGTTTAATACTATTCCAATTAGGTGTGGGTTAAATAATGCACCACATAAAAACTCAAACCAAACATTGACAAAGAAGACTGTGGGAGGCCCTCTGGCTCAGGCTGGAGGTTACTGACATCACCAAGGTCGGGAATGTCGGCCCTGCACAGTACTGGGCAATCAGACCTAGTGATTTTGCACTTGGACAGGGTACAATACTATTAAAATGAGGTGTGGCTCAAGTGTGCTTTTCTTAACCCTCTGTGTCCTAAACAGAGGGTTAAGAGTGACACCTGGACAGTTTGGTCACACATACAGAGCAGTCAATGAGATGGGTGTCTTAGTTTGGTTCTCCAGAAGCTTATCCTAAAACACAGATTCAAGGGCAGTAGTTCATTTGGAAGATGATCCCAGGAAACAGTGGAAGAGCAAAGAAAGGCACTAAAGCATGTGTTACCAGTTATCACCGAAGGCAACTAGGGGTTAATCCCACTGTGTAGACATGCCCTGCCCCACCCCCCCGGTGATATGCAACTGAGCTGGTTACCCACCAAGTCCCCATCTACTATTGACTGAGGTCTACTTCCAGAACATTCACTCTCCTTTTCTGGCTCACTGGCCTCATATGCTCCCCCAGCCAGATAAAGGCTCACAGAGACAGAGTGGAAGGTATGTGAAATAAGTAGCCTTTTGGGTGTAGAAGAGAGAACAAAGAGAATACAGGCAAGGCACTAACAGTGTCTGCCACAGTTAATGAACACTGACAGTAGAGCTTCATGGTCCATCTACCAATCCACCCATCCACCCACCCGTCCATCCACCCGTCCACCCACCCATCCACCCATCCAGCCACCCATCCACCCATCCACCCACCCATCCAGCCACCCATCCACCCATCCATCCACCTATCCACCCATCCATCTACCCATCCACCCACCCATCCACTCATCCACCCACCCATCCATCCACCCGTCCATCTACCCTTCCAACCGTCTACCCGTCTACCCACTCATCCATCCACCCATCCACCCACCCATCCACCCACCCATCCACCCATCCAGCCATCCATCTAGCCATCCATCCACCCATCCACCCACCCATCCACTCATTGAACCACCCATCTACCCATCTATCTACCCATCCAACCAATAGAATATTTATCAAGTGGTAGATACATACACTTCAGAATAAGGGCTAGGCCCATGCTTGCATAACCAAGAGTAAACTGACCCACCTTGTGTCTTGTTATCTGCCTGCCAGTCTCCCAGTCCACCTAATCACTGAATATAGGAACTACTGTTTTCTCTGAGTTTCCAAAAATTTGTTGTGCTTAAAACTTTTTCCTTCCATTCCCCATGCCACTCCAACACTCAAAACTACTCAAATTACTGGTTCACAGGTAGGATCCCATTGGATCTGGTCCAGCAGAGGTAAAGAGAGAAAAATCACCTGAACGTGGCAGGATTCACCCAGCCAGAATCACCTGACTGAGTTGGGGCCGGTGAGTCCTGTGCCATTATTGAATGCTCTATTCCTGCCCAACAGAAAGCACAGATTCTTTAATAGCTCTCTGATGCTTTTTTCTAATAACCAAGCAACCAGAGATTCTCACCGGTGAGAAGCCAGAAGTGAGCCAAAATCTAGGTGCCTGCAGGGGGAGGGGAGGCACAGTCTCAGGTAAGTTAGATTAGTGCCATCATTTCAGACAGCAGTTCTTTGAAGTGGCCAAACCAAAACACACTAAATCTTTGGGTTTTAAAAAACCACCAGTGCTGTGAAAAACCAAATAATCTCATGCCATCGTTGGCCTTCCTTTCTGTACTGGGGGGCTAGGGTGAAGTAAGAGTTGGGGAAGGAAGTGGTGAGGGCTGGAGGGCTGGTACCACCTGGCATATAGGACCAGCCTCCTATTTGGGCTCCATTTACTTATCCCAGGAGACACCATCAATCAGACCAGCAGGCCATTGTCTTTCTCTGAGAATATACTTGTGTCTTTGTGGTCCACCTCTCAAATTCCCTGCTGGGTCCCTTAAAGTTAACAACACATTGTGGTGAGATGGAAACTGAAAGGATCCCATAAAAAAAAAAAAAAAAAGCCCGTTTTTTCCTTTGCTCCCCTTTCTGGCTTCGATTCTTGCCAGGACCCAGCACTCTGCCCCCCTCTACGCATGCCTTGTAATGCACATAGCATCTGTCCTCCTTGTAAGGGACACAGAGGTAATGATATCATTTGAGGCTTCCAGCACACTAGATGATATCTAAGGAATCACCCGGCAGACCCCTGGCTGGATATCCAGACCACTCTTCTAGTCTCAACACCAAGACCCCTGGCTTCAGGGAAGAAGGGACTTATAAAGGACACCGGGACACTGTCCTTGTTCTGATCAGTTCCAGATGCCTGAGAGGACACAGGCACCAGACCACAATCACCAATAAAAACCCCACACCCCAGGCAAAGGAGAGACTCCCTCCTTTCCTTTCTGAGTCTCTAGGACACTGAGTCCATCTGTCATCTGCTCTCTCTGTATCTTCAGTAAACTCCGCTTTCCCCTTCTGCTGGCTCACATTTGATTTCCATCCTACATGAAACCAAAGACCGTCTTGGCTGGTCCTATGGGGTCCACAGGGTCCTTAGACCTGGCCTGCTGGCATCAGCGGTATGAAGGTAATGAGGACATTTGAATCATAACATTATCTCTTTTTCTTAACTTTAGAATGCCCAGAAAACCTGCAATTACATTTCTAGCGCTTCCTTAAATACCGTCAATAAAAAACATACATTAACTACATTCTACTTCTTTCCAAATTATGATTTTTAGAGGTAGAATTAATGTCATCTTAGAGCCTTACCCAGTTCTTACAGACTTCAAATATTCTCTTTATGGCCTTTGCAGATTATAAACATAATTCTCCTCATAAAAATTCAAACAAAACAGAGATCAAGAAGACTGTGAGAGTCCCTCACGGTCAGGGTGGGGATTATGGGCTGCACAAAGTCGAGAGTGTCAGCTGTGCATGTTACTTGGCAATAAAACCTAGTGACTTTGCACTTTGACGGGGCACTGATGTTCAACTGGCTTCCTCAAACTGGCCTTTTAAAAACATCTTGCCTCCCGGCAATCAAGAGTTCCAGCAGGTTCCTGGCCCTTCCCGTCACACATATCCTACAACATCATCCCACACGTGTTCACTGAGCACCAAGCACTGAGAAGACACTGATGAGCAGGGCAGACACGGAGACATGGTCCCTGGTCTCCAGAAGCCCAGTGCTGGTGGGGAGGGAAGATAGACCTAAATAAAAGAACCACACCCTTCAGTGCACAATTACAGTCAGTGATGAGAACCACGAGAACCACCGAAGAAAGAGAAGATATTAAAAAGGACTCTGCCCTTGACTGGGAGTTGAGAAAGACTTCCCTGAAGAATAATGGTGAGATCAGAAGGAGGCAGTGGAGGGGCACCTGGGTGGCTCAGTCGGTTAAGTGTCCGACTTCGGCTCAGGTCATGATCTCATGGTTTGTGGGTTCGAGCCCCGCGTCGGGCTCTGTGCTGACTGCCAGCTCAGAGCCTGGAGCTTGTTTCAGTCTGTGACTCCCTCTCTCTCTGACCCTCCCCTGCTCACGCTGTCTCTCTCACTCTCTCAGAAATAAATTTAAAAAAAAAAAAAAGAAGAAGGAGGCGGTGGAGGAAGGGGTGGGGCAGTGGGATGGGGAGCCACAGGAGCAGGTACAAAAGCCCTGTGGTAGGAGGGAATCTCTGCAGTTCTAAAGAAGGCATGTGGGACTAGGGAACAGAGAATGGCAAATAATGCTGTTGGATCAGGCAGGGCTTATTGGCCAGGCTAAGGGTCTGGAAAAGCTCAGGAAGGTTTAAGTGGGGTTGTGAGCATGTGAGGAGGGGTGGGGCAAGCTCTTGCTGGTTGCATTTGGAGGGTGGATTGGATGGGGGAAGAGGAGTGGCAGCGTGGTTGATGGGTGGGGCCCCAGCTGGTGGGCTATGGCATTTGTCCTGGCTGGCATGTGCCTTCAAACCCTTTTCCAACCACAAACAAAGCATTACTGTTTCGGCTGCTGGCTTCCAGACGCCGGCTCACCATGCCAGCCTAACTGCACCGCTCCCCCCAGGGGACCTTCCTGGGAATCGATCTTGCACACATCGATTCTTACTTACAAGGTCTCAGGAGCTCAAGAAGTTTTAAAGCTTCTCCAGGGAATCCAGGCATCTGTATTTTTTCCATTTTCTCCACAAAGATTTCCAGAAAGATGGTGTTGACCTCTGAACCGACTGCTAGGTGCTATTTCTCTTTTTACCATTCCTAACGGTGTGACCTTAATCAAACGGCTTCACCTCAGGAGACTTCATCCGTGTCTCGATTTCACCATCTGTAAAATGGGCATGAGCATTTTCTTCTTGCGTGCTTCATGGGGTTGTTTTGAAAATCTAATGAGATAATGAATTTGAAAGCATAACAAAAATACCTGATACTGTGTACATGCAAAGAGAGTTTTCAGTGCTGGAAAAAGCATTCAGTTTTTATTATTTGGTATTTTGATCCTTTTAAACCTAGGCTACCTTGGATAAGTAAGGCTTTTATTCCAAACGCTCCCTTCCAATTTACTGAGGCGGG
>NW_027530368.1:9765061-9885579 GCF_008692635.1 Crocuta crocuta | reverse complement strand
CGGGGCGGGGGGGGGGGGGGCGCTCCTCTTGCCCTCCTCTGAGCATTTTCCTCCTTCCAGGCACTGGCTACCATTTCCCCTCGCAGTTGCTCATGTGCGCCTCACACTGTGACCTGTATTGACTCCTCCTGCCGCCTTTGGCTGTACTTGAGCTGATGTTTGCTATGTGCCACGAACTGAACTCAACTCTTTACACATATCATCAAAAATTACAGCTATCACTACCCCCTTTAAGGAAGGGGAGTGGCAAAATTGAGCCATAAAGAGGCTACATAATTCACCAGAGGTCATGTGGCCCAGAGAGCAAAGGGCTACTTGAACCCATTAACCACTCTGTTTGATCATCCTTGCAAGAGTGGAGAGTTTCCTTCCTCCCTGGGGTGTGACTCTCAAAGCTGGGGTGGCCTTTATTTCCACTTCCTACCTGACTTCTTAATCTCTTGTCCTAGAGGTCTGACCATCAGGATTAAACATGCCCCAAGAACTTGCAGAGGAGCAAGATACCATCAGGCAAGGGCAACTTTTGGGCTAAGTGTGCAGACCCAACCTTGAGTCTCATTACGTATGGAAATGCTCATAAGATTGTGAGCCTCTCTAGGGCAAGGGCCCTCTCTTGTTCATTTCTTTGTGAGTGGCACAAAGTAGGTGTTCGGGAAAGTGTATCAATGGCTGAAGCATTGGCAAAATGACCGAGGGAGGTGAGGGGAAGCATATATCAATCTAGTGCTGGCTTCTAATACTCTGCTTTGAATTGGAGCAATAGTAATACTAATTTAAAGGATGAGTGGTGCTTTACAGTTCCTGCGATGCATCAACATAACAATGTTCACCCCAAGAGATGAATTTTATCAGCCTTTGAAGGAAGACAAAACTGAGCCTTGGGAGGTCAAATAACTTGCAAAGCTGCAGCTTGATTTGAGAGCACTGGCACTGGAGTCAGACAGACAGGTTTGAGCCTCAAGGTAACTAGTTATCACATGGCTGTGTGGCATCGAAGGAGGTACATATGCTCTAGAAACCCTACTTTCCTCATAAGTGAAATAGAGATGGTAATAGCACCATTTACATAGGGTCTTCTTGAAGATTAGATGAAACCATGCATCAAAGTCCCAGACACATAGCAAGTGTCAGAACCACTGGTTTTTGCTAGTGGCTCTAGAGCTGGTGAATGCTGGTCGCCTGACTTCAGTTGAATGTCCTTTGCCTCAGATTTGAAGTCTCTAGTCAGAACTCTTCGAGGAGCAAATGCAGGGCTGAATATTACAGAAGGTCTGTGACAGCATTTTCCTAAGGTGTTGGCATTTACACTGATAACAACCAAAAGTAGAACTTTCAGGGCTGAGCAAGGAAAAAAATTGTAGGTGCTTTTGACAAACTCAGGCCATGATTTTGGGCCTAAAAAATGATGGTCTCTGCTGCATATAACTGCAGTGGCCAGCAGAGTGACCCTGGCTCATTGTCACCAACTGATTTCAATAGCTACCTGAGGGACTTCAGCTTGAGAATAGATTATTACTCATTTATTTGAAATACACTTATTGGGGACCTACTGGGCGTGGACCACCGTGCTGGGAGCGGGGATATAATGGCGAGCAGAGGAGGCAGACTCCGTAACTGCATGAAGTGTACAGCCTGGTGGGAACATTGGAAGGGCTTCCCTTAGGCCTGGAGCTGCACCTCTGGGGTGGCATGAGATTGCTCGGTCAGAGGGTGATCAGGGTCTGTTATGATCCATTGTCTCTTAGTGAGTTTTTTTAAGGGTTGTTTCTTCCTAGAGGAAATACAGGCAAGAGGTGGTCATAAAACTAAAGCCAGAGAGGAGTCCTTCTTTGGGTGGAATTTCAGGAGCCATGGAAACGTATCCTGATGGCTGATTCTCTGGCTGGAAGGAGAACCCCATGACTTATCCTGATTTAATTGGGCTGTCTCTCCTTTTAAATGTTATCCCAAAGCTATGCATATTCTTGGCTGAATGGGACAGGGAAGGAAGCCCCTTTGATTTCCCATGATGAGACTTATCTCCCTTCACTGTGGACACACAGAGAGATGGTGCCTCCCTAGAGAGACAGTAATTATCCAGAATTAACAACTGGAAACATAAAACAACATTTATGAGAGGCTAAACAACAGTGATGATCTTAGCCTCATAGCTACTGATATGGAGACAACCAGAGCTAACCGATGGTTTGTAGTCCTTCTTCCTAAGCCATGTGTTTTATTTCCAAAGAAAATGTATTCTCACATCCAAATCATATTTCCCGAGTGCCCCAAACCCAGCACTGGGGCTGGAAGAAAGGACCCGCATGTAATTTGTGTCATGCCTTCTCATTTATGAGACAGGCAAGTGTCGTGTTTAGGACCTGTATCATACAGTCAGCTTGCAGACCAAATGAGATCATGTATGTAAAACACCTCGCACAACGTCTGGCACATGATAAAGACTTGACATTTACTAACCATTTGTAGCGGACGTCTAGTTTGGGTCTGCCTGGTACCTACATCTCCTTTGGGGAACAGTCCCCCTCCCATCCCACATGCCCTTGGTGGGCACGGAGACTGGCCTGATCATAGTACCCTGTCTCTCACCTGCAGCAGGAAGGGTGAGCCCACATGCGAAGCCGAGCAGAAATGAGAGCCAGGGGGACAGAGAGAGGGTCCTGGCATACTTGGGACCAGCGTCGATCTCTCAACCCAGGTTCCTAGAGCTCCTTCTTCAGTTCCACGAGCTGTCCTGGGCCCCCCTGCAAAGGTAAGCACAAATTCCCTTTTTGCTTAAGCCTTCTGGGTGGAGCTTCCGTAACTTATGCCTGGAATCATGAGGATGAGAGGACATGAAGCTGGCGGCTCACATGACAGGGGATGGCGTGGGGTAATACCCTTTCAGGTGCCCACAGCTGAGAAGTGAGAATATTCTCAGTGCATTCCCTGCGTCTTAGTCACCGACATTTAAACAGGCTGCAGAACATTTCCTTTTATCCACCTCTCACGTGTCCAGGATGAGTTACCATCACATGGCTTACCACCGAAAGTCACACTTCCCTTCCAAGTCTCAAAGACAACACGTTGAGAACTTGGAACTGTGTTTTAGTGGCAGGAATATTTCACTCGTGTAGTCGAGGGAGGACGTCCAGCTGTCTGTGTAGGTCAGCCACGACCCTGGCCAGTGGCTGGAAGGAAGGCAGAGGGGGCCTAATGAGCACTGGAAGATAGACACCGATCCCAGGGCAAATCCCCCCGGGGCACAGGGCAGCACCGGATACTGTAAGTTTTCGATTAAGGTCTCCGTGAATGGAATGGAATGTGATCAGGCAAACAGTGCATCTTCAGCTCACAGCGGTGGTCATAAGACTGCGCTGGATGAGGTCCTGGGCGAGGTGCGTGAAAAGGTAGCAGCCCAGCTCCTGCCTTTGAGGAGCCCCAAACCGAGAGGGAGGGGGGTAAGTGCTGAGCTGGGGGAGCACAGAGTAGAAGAAACGGTCCCGTGTCCACCCGGGTGAGGTGTCCACTGGCCTTGCAGGGTTGGATTCCAAAACATGGAAGAGTGCAGTGGATGATCGGCAGCTATGAGTCCAGGGAAGCAGGAGCCTTAGACCCACAAGGTCTGAGAGATAGAGGTGAGCACACGCAGGGAGCCACAGCCAGCAGGGGGGTGGGGGGGTGGGGGACGGTGCATGAGGGCAGGGGCTTGAGTGCAGTTGTGCTGGCATGTTGAGGTCTTTGGCAAGGTAGCATTGGAGCCAGCCCTTGCCTCTGTAGGGTACAGAGTGCCCTTTGTGGAAACGGGCAAAGCCTGGTCTCCAACCAGCAGTGATCGGTATCACCTGGGACCTTGTTAGAAAGGCAAGCTCTGCACTGCACCCCAGACCTAGTGTTACTTCAGGAACTCTGGCAGTGACTGACCCAGCTGACTGTGTGTTCACAAGTCCTCCAGGTGATCACTAGCGGTGGGCAGGCAGCGTGCAGAAAGCTTCTGAAAGCAGGCATGGCATCTGATTGCAGGATCCTATGTACCAGATTTTAGAATTAGAGCATTTCTCCATACCATTGAGAAGCAACTGAAAGTTTTTGAACAAGAGCCATTCATTCCTCCCTCCCGTCCTTCCTTCCTTCCTTCCTTCCTTCCTTCCGTCCTTCCATCTGTTGTTATTGAGCACCTACCAGGTCCCAGCCCCTCTCAGACACCAGGATCCAACAGTAAACACACCCAAGTTAGTTCAGAACAGCGTTTTAAGTACATGCTTATCTGGAAACAAGATTGCTATTGTTTGTCTTTTTTTTTCTCTTTTAATCTGATTTACTAATGGAAGGCACACCTATTATGCTCTCCAGAAACAACTCGGCGACTTGTCTCTGCCATCAGAAGCTGTTCAGCTAGGCATTTCCTGAAGTTTCCAACGTGAGCGATGCGACCACGGGAGAGCAGTCACACACAAAATGGAAAGGGCGGGCTCAGGGGGAGAAGGCATTTTCCTCCAGGTCTGTGCTGCCGGCCTGAGAGCGGCTGTTTGCTGAGATCTTAGACCTCGCAGCCTTTGACTTTCCCCGGGTGAGGGTCAGTTAGCCCCGGCGTTTCTGCGCGCACCTCACAGTTTGGAGAGGCTGCAGGCCAGGAGGGTGGGGTGGAGGGGAGGAGAGGGAAGAGGTGGGTTGTGGCAGCTTCTCTCCCGGTCTCCCACACCAGCTCTACTGCCGCTCAAGGAAATTAGAGCATGATTTCAAAGACAAACAGATCTTTTCATCTGAATTAAGTGAAACGGACCGAAGTGCTCTTGTGGAAGGCCAGATGTCCTCAGGACAACTTTCAGCCCTCTTTCTGGTTTGCCCAGGGGACCACACTGGGGATGGGAATGGGGAGGCTGGGCCACCTCCTGGGTTCCCGGTCTCTGACCACCTGGCTTCTGGGGAATTCCTTCCAGCAGGCTGCGGTTAGTGGGCCTGGCCCTCTGCTGGGCCTGGTCAGGAGAAAAGAGTTCAGGCTGGTGATGGTCGCATCAGGCGGCAGAGGACAGAATTCAGAGTCCCAGGTTTGTTCTAGTTTGAGTCTGGCTCCCTGACCTTTAAGAATACAGAGATGGGTTCCTGGTGTCCCCTAACCCCTCTGTCTCCCCCTGTCTGCGCCTTGTCAGGATCCCAAAGAGATTCCACTTCCTCTCCTACCCCCACAGAACAATCGTTTACCTGTTCCTCTGAAAGATCCTCAGCTTGCACCTGATCGGAGGATGCAGAGGAAAGGAACACAAGAGAGAAACGGGGAACTCTCTCCCTGTGCAGCACTGCCCTGCCCCCAGCCCCATGTCCAGTGTCCTTGTCCTATGTGAGACAACAGCTGAGCCTGACTGATGCAACCCTCTTCTCATTCGCTCCCCGCGGAGTGCGTGTAGGAGACCAGCATTTCAGAGAGCAAGCGCCGCTTTACCGTATCTGTAGGCAGCACACCNGTGGGAGGGGGGCGAGGGGGTAATGATAATTGGGGAATTTTTTTTAAAGACCTAGTTTCAAAAACCTCAGACTTAATTTAGTAAATTTCAATTACAAGGGGAGTTACTAAGCCGAAGATCATTTGCATTATATCCTTAATTACCACTTCGTTTGTACCCGAGATCATCAATAGAGATTCTCAGGAATGTGTACTCAGAATAAGTGATTGATCCTAATGAGGCCTTTGTTCTTCCTGAGCCTCTCTTCCAAGCTATTTCCTCCCTGGTGGAGAGGCACAGAGTTTGCCAAAGTGGGTTGAGACATCTTAAATTAGAAATGGAGCCTGTGAAGAAATCAAGAGGTTTTCAAACTGGCTTTGCCACCAGGGAGAGAATGCCAAACTCAACTCCATCTCCCTAACAGCTCCTTATCACAGTTGTATTCCTCTCGCCTTGAATGCACCGGCTCCGCTGGCTTGCTGGGGATGATTCCCCCATGCACCGGCCACAAACGTCCATCTTTTTTAGCTGGCAGCAGAGGAAATAGCCTTCCGAGGCCTTCCTCTTGCAAATAATGATGCTGCCGTAGATCTTCCTGGTTCTGCTCTTCCTGTCTCCCCTGAAGAAAGACCCAGGGACCCCTGGGTCTTTATTGGAAAAGCTTTTTCCCAAGGTCATTTAGTTCTAAAACAGTGATGAGCCCATAGGGACCATGGGAGTGTGTGTGTGTGTCTGTGTGTGAGTTAATATCCATTTTGAAGAAGGAAACAGACTTTTGTTTTTAAGTGGGGAAGGTAGGAAAAGGGAAAAGTGAATAATAAAATCCACTACATAAATCCTGCATATTCCTGCTTTTCCTTCCTCCTGTGGTACCTTCCTCCCTGCAGGGTTTTGATGAAACACAAAGCATGTGTTCGTCTACTGCCTAGCATGTAAGAAAAGGATGGCCTCATTCTGCAAGTGAGGAGACTGAAGCTCAGAGAGATTAAGTGACTTGCCCCAAGTCACTCAGCTGGGATTTAAGTTCAGGTCTCTTAATCCTATACTCCTTCCATTACCTACTTCCCATGGGCTGCCAGTAGCCTTGAACATTTTCTCTGTTCGTGGAGGTTGGGGTCTGCATTCCACTGCAGCGTGTTACCCCATTTAAACTTCATTTCTAAATCTGTATATTTAAGCAACAATTTTGTTTCAGAGGAATCCAGAGGGTGGCCTGACTTAACCTTGCTCTGGAGGAGTGTCTACTTGGTGGAGAATGGTGGAGGGGGTCAAGAGGGAAGGGAAGGGAGTAGGCGGCAGGGAATTTTCCCGGTTTTCCACTGGATGAGGCCAAAGCCCAGGGAGTTAGAGACAAATCCAGGATTCTCCTGGCATTCTGAACATTTGCCAAATCCCTGCTCTTTGCTCTCATTATTCTTCTGGGGTGGTTTCCAAGTGTGAGGGAGTATTGGCTGTGGACGTGTTTGTGTTGGGGTGGGGAGAGCAGGACAGATGCTCGGAGGAAGGAGGGTGTTTATACCGACAGGCCAGCCAAGGCTCGGGGTCACAGGGACTGGTCCTGAGTAAGAAGTGTCCTCTGAGATAGAGCCGCGTTCGCCTTCTCCAGGACCTCCTGGATAATGTAGCTTCCTCTGCAATAGCTGGCCACCCCCACATGGAATACTCTAAATAAGTCACTTAACTTCCCCACGAATCAGTTTTCTCGTGTATAAAATGAGAATACCAATAATATCCACTCTCTGGCCTGCTCTGAATTTTTAAAAAATGTTTATCTATTTTTTAGGGAGAGAGAGAGAGAGAGAGCACGCACAAGCGGGGTAGGGGCAGAGAGAGGGAGAGAGAATCTCAAGCAGGCTCCACGCTGTCAGCACAGAGCCTGACGTGGGGCTCAAACCCACGAACTGTGAGATCATGACCTGAGCTCAGATCAAGAGTCCGACACTCAA
The DNA here is from genome assembly GCF_008692635.1 of Crocuta crocuta. Taxonomy (NCBI): domain Eukaryota; kingdom Metazoa; phylum Chordata; class Mammalia; order Carnivora; family Hyaenidae; genus Crocuta; species Crocuta crocuta. Next base: position 9,878,216 of record NW_027530368.1, on the reverse strand, counting down.
CCGACTGAACCGCCCGGGTGCCCCTGGGCTGCTCTGAATTTTAAATGAACTATGTAAAGCAACTAGCAAATGGTGACTTTGACTGGCAGAGGGTTCGAGGCAGTTAGGACACAGGACAATAAGAAAAGTGGGCTGCTTGGTCCATAAAGGCAATAGCGAGGAGCAGGAGTGGGTTCAGTGATGCAACAGCTTGCAAGGGCTTTTGTAAATAGTCCATATGCTAACTCTGGGCAAGTGCTAAGAAACTAGTTTGAAAAGCATAAAAGTCATAAAATAGCACCAGTGTTTTTTGTGGGTTTTTCTTCTTAGTGTGAGCAAAAATATTCAAGCAGACAAACCCAAGCCAATCTTTTGGGACTAAGACTCTAAATATTACTTGTGAGTCACCCCAGCTTCCTTCCAACAGAAAGACTCCCCCATGCCCTCACTCAACGCCCCCATCTGTGACGCATTAGGATTGTAGCTTTTCAGCTTCTCCTACCAAAACCCGAGTCCTCGTCGTGGGCAGGAGGACAGCCCTGTGCACAGGGAACGTGTTTCCTCATTTCAGTCCCTCTCCTGCTTAGAGAAGTTTCCCCAAAACACCTCATCAAAAGAGCAGGATTCACACCAAGCCCTGAAACAGACACTAGAGGGCGCTAGACCCCACGTTATCCAGGCAAGTCTAACACTGCACCCAGTTCTGGACAGTGTTTCTGCAGTGAGGCCCTCTCCTTCCCAGAGACCTGGGGGGCTATGTCAGCTTATACTACGAGCATAAAGCGCCACCAGGAGATGGCCCCCGGCTTTGCTGCTAACTGGGACTCTCTCTCGGTGTGACTGCACAGGGCAGTTCCCAGACCTTAGGCTGGAGACCTAGCAGTCTTCCGCTAAGCTATAAATAACATTAGGAATAAGTAACCCCTTTTCAACTTCCTCTCAGCCCAGAGAAGGAGGAAAGAAAAGACTTTTCTCCCTTTGGAGGAGGGAGTGGAGGAGAGGCAGATCCCTGAGGCTCCTTTGTGAGAGCTGCCCCCCCTCCTTTCCTCAGAGGCAGAGCCAAGGGCTTTCACCTGACACCAGGCCCCACTCCCTGAGGGTGAGAACAACCTCAGTGGCCTGGAGGAGCTGGGCTGTGGGTTTATTTTCTGTCCAGAGATCTGGGATGAGGTTGCCATTAAATACCTGTTTAATTCCGTTGTACTGAGAGTACACTGCCATTTATAACAAGAGCATATTGGGATTCTTATTGCTACAATCCCAAAGCTCTTATGAACAATAACAGTAAGTGGCAGTTATGAAGTGATTTCCAGTTTTCTAAGCATTATGAGCTCTCTTTATACCTGAAGAGGCAGGTGAGTTGCATTTTGTGTTTGCAGATAAAGCAACTGACACTCCAGGGCCTCATTGGCACTGATGTTGTCTCTTTGAAATGACGATGATCATTGTTGTTTATTATCATTTTCACTGTTATGTTTCCTTTGATGGCCAAACAGAACACTTGCTTAAATACGGCTTTTGGCTAATGAGTTCCCATTTGGCTGATAGTATCTGGACAGAGAAGGGCTGAATGTGGAGAACCACTGAAGAGAGATGAGTGCCTGGGCAGACCCTTGCCTTCTTGGCCCTGGGGGCGTTTCCTGCACTGGGAGCCTGGGCTCTGCAGAGTCAGAGGGCAGGCGCATTGGCAGCACTGCGGAGATGACTGGTGAGTCCCCATCAATCAGCCAATCAGCACGTTCATGGGCACCTACCACATAGAAAAGAAATGGTGTGCCTCCGTGAGGTCACAAAGACCTTTAGTCTTTGCCTCAAAGAGTTTATGGTGCAGTGACATTGGGGCAAGGACAATATATATAAATAGAAAGTAAAGTACTGACAGAGAAGTCCTAGCAAGAAACCAGAAACCCAGTACCAGAGCTTGGTTATACAGAACTTCCCTTTAGAGCAATGAGGAGGGAGGGCTGGGGGGCGCTGGGAGGGGGCAGGAGGAGAGGACCTGCTGGCCTCGGCTGGACCTTAGCATCTGCATAAGCAGGGGCTTGCCCGTAGGTCAGGTCCAGGCTAGAGAGGTCTTGCTGGGGTCAAAGCGGCATCCAAAGCCTAGGGCATCTCGGTGATAGTTTATGCCTACCGGAAGTTTGCGTTGTGACTCAGGGAGTCAGAGGGAAGTCACCCGGGGACAGGTGAACCTTGCACCCTCCAGTCTTCCTCCCCCACAAGTTTCTGTTTTCCAGGCCCTCAGGGGTGAGGGGCTGAGTACTGGACCCACCAGCCCCACTTCCACTGAGCCACTGAGTCCTGACATCCTGGCTCCTGACTTACATCCTTTCTCCCAACCCCCAACCACTGCCACAGTTCAGACCCTCCTCACACCTGCCCTGAAGGGCTTTTCTTTTAAAAATAAATGGTAGTATTTTTATAGGAAATAATGGAAGTGAAAACACACACAAAAATCCAACAATAGGATGTACAGTAAGAAGTAAGTCTCCCTTCCACTCTTGCCTCCAGCCCCTAGATCCTGTCCCAGAGGCAGCCCCTGAGCCCCACTTTCTAGCCCTCTCTCTCTCTCTCTCTCTTCCCACCCAAGCTTCTTTTGCCCACTCTTCTCTGGTTTCCAGAATAGCATTTTTAGGAGCACAAACATCCTGTTACTCCTCATTCTCCTCCAGATTTGCAAAAACGCAAACTGCATCAGGCCGTGCAGACAGCCCCAGACTCAACTGCCCTCAAAATACCACACTCTCAAACTCTATTCCCACCAGGCCCGACCGCTTGCGGTGGTGTATTTTAGCACAGCGTAGTTGTAAAATTAGTTTTTAATTTACTTTTTTGAGTAGACAACATGTTCACACACACACACACACACACACACACACACACTCCCCCAAAGGTAAGCACTATTGAATCATTTCTTGTATTTCCAATCAGATAGTTTTTATACATGTTCAAAAATACAACTATATCCTCTTCTTTTCTACCCAAAGAATAACAGGCAATTCACACTTTCTACATCTGCTTTTTCAAAATTCAATAATCATGTCCCAGGAAACTTTCCATGGGAATACGTGACCAGTTTCTCCTCAGATGTATCTCTGCAGGATTCCCTTGCACGGATACTCTGTGGATACTACGCAGTTCTCTCTTGTAGAGCAGAAGAACACTGATATTAGAATTTTATGCGACGTTCAAGTGTCACAAAAAATAATTCTGCTTTTGGCTTTTTGAACCTTTTAAAAATAAAACTGTTCTTGGGTGCAGGCCTTGCAGAAGCAGGCAGAGGGCCATTTGGACCCATTTGTTGACCCTTGATTTATTTAACTGGTTCTCTATTATGAATATTCATATCATTTCTAATCTTCTGCTGCGATTTATAATTGTCTGCATGTGACTTCATATGCATGCAAATATATCTACCTGTAGGGAAAGCTCTGAAAAGTGGGATTTCTTTGTCAGAAGGAAATCTTACTTCTTTTGATAAAAAGTGCTAAACTGGCCTTCGAGGGGCTGCGCTACTTCACACGCCCGCCAGCGATGTATGGCGATGTTATCCTCGCAGCCAACCGTGTATTTTCACACGTAGGTTTTTGCCAGTCTAATAGGCTTAATAAAAACAAAAAGAGCATCTCAGCACTGCTGGTGTGCATTTTTCTTTTCTTTTTCCTTTTTTTTTTTTTGAGAGAGAGAGAGAGCATGAGTGGGGGAGAGGGGCAGAGGGAGAGAAGGGGAGAATCCCAAGCAAGCTCCATGCTTAGCATGGAGTCCGACACAGGGCTTGATCCCACGACTTTGGGATCATGACCTGAGCTGAAATCAAGAGTCGGATGCTCCAACAATTGAGCCACCAGGCACCCCAAGCTGCACTGACCGCTCCCTGACAGAGGGTTTCCTATCTTTTCATATGTTAACAGCCATTTGTATTTCTTTTTTTCCTGTGAGTTAATTTTGCATATCCTTTGCTCACATTTTCATTGGTCTTTTCTTTAGAGATTTGTTTATATATCTTTGTAATTAAAGGGGATCGGCCCTTTGCTGCACTGCATGCATTCTTTCCAGGTTTTCATTTGGTTTTTACTTTGCTTATTTGTTTCCCTTGTTTGTTTGGTATGCACATGCTGTAAACATTTTTTTTTTTACTTTTATTCAGTATCAGTTTGTTATTTTATAGCCTGTGGTTTTTGAGTCAAAATTGGGAAGGGTTTTTTCACTCTAAGGTTGTAAAAGAATTCTCCCACATTTTTTCTTGGTACCTCTATGCTTTTTGGTTTGTGTACACGTAAACGGTTAGCGCATTTGGAGTTTATTCCAGTAGATGGTGTGAGTTACGGCTCCAACTTAATTTTTTTTCAGGCTGGCTGTCCAGGAATCTCAGCACCATTTATCATATAGTCAAATGGCATATAAGCCATAGCATATGGGATGTTGCCTTTAGCATATACGATATATATGTACATTCTTCCTGCTGTTCCATGGATCTCTCTACCTAATCATGCACTCGTACTGTGAAGTGCTATAATCTGTTTTTATATTTGTTGACCCAGTCCTGAGTTTCTCAACCTGGGCACTATTGACATCTGCCAGATATCATTCTTTGTAAGGGCTGTCTTGCTTTGTAAGATAGTTAGCAGCCTCCCTGACCTCTACCCATCAGATACCAATAGCAGATGCACCCCCCCCGACACAGTTACAATAAACAAAAAAGTAAAAGAAAAAGAAAGCTTTCCAGATGTTGCCACACGTCCCCTGGGGGACAAAATCATCCCTGTTGACAACCACTGGTCTAGCCATTCATGATTGTTGTTTTTCTTTCATGACTTCTTATTTATTTCATCACTGTGTGTTTGCACATGCTGTTCCCTCTACATGAAATGTCCTCCTCTTACTCACTTCCCCATCAGAGTTCAGCTCAGACACTGCCTCCAGGAAGCTTTCTTGGATGACCCTGCTTCATCCTGTACCCCTCAAACCCGGGTGCCGACCCCCATCATTCTCTATGAAAATGAGTCATTTGCTTGCCTCGCACCCTGACCAGGGCGTCAGCTCCAAGAAGATAGGGTTCTTGTTCATGTCTTTTTCTCCAGCTTCTGGTACTGAGCCCAGCACAGGATGGGTGTTCTATCAGCATCATTGGATGAAGAGATAAGTGAATATTTCTTTTACCCACCAGGAGCCACGAGTTCAGTTGAAGAAGACACGTGTCACGGATGGGATCTCAGCTGTTACCCAGAGTGAAGCCCTGGTGTTGACAAGCAGCAGGGGCTGGCGAGAGTCTCGTACACGTCCCTGCCATGTGCCGAGCACGGCGGCAGATGAGATGTACGCGATCTCCCGTTTAAACACCCGTCAGTCCCCGGCCCCAACAGGCGCCCAGCTGCTTTGAAATGGGAAAAGGAGAGCTGGGGAAACGCAAAGAGCCTCAGGAGTTTCTGGGAAACCTGGATAAATAGTGTTGACAGCATGAGCTCAGTTGTCAGACTCCTACCCAATTCATTTAGGAGGCACTTAACCACTTTAAGCCTCAGTTACCTCATTAGTAAAATGGGGATAATAATAGCATCCACCTCAGAAGGCTCCTGTGAGAATGCAAAGTGTTTGAGCTGCGCTGATACATAGTAAACATTCAATATACAATGCGCTCGTATTGCTGTTATTTCATCTGCTAACCTTGTACTTACCTGAAATTTTTTCCCAGCTGGCAGTTGGCTTAAAAGCCTCTGAGGCTACCAGAGACCCAGGGCAGGATGCTTTTCCAGGGGTGGATCCTTGCAAAGAGCTAGCAGATCCCTGACAGGAGCCTCCTCCGGGAAGCAGCAGCACCCCCTTGGGTTATTGGCTCGTGATCTGACAGGTTCTCCCACATCCCTCAACCCTGGGAGCCTTGGAGAAAGGAGAGAGAAAGAAAATGATTGCCCTGGGTACACCCAGACTGTCTGGGAGAGAATGATGGTGTTTGGGGGCCTCTGACTGACTTTCTAAGAGTCGCTGTGACCTCAGAGGCCAAGAAAGAACCAGCCACTAGGTAAGAAGTGTGCCTCTCCCTGCAAAAGTTAATACCAAAAGCACTTGCCCAAGATCTTAGATGAAGCAAAATTATTCAGGTACGCAACTAGTAGCATCTATTAAATCTCGGACACGGTGTGCTAACTGGTTCACACACAGTTATGTGAGCCATCCACACATCTCCCGCTCTTAGAGTGGGTCTGCATCTGGTGATGGGGGGATAGAATTGCGATACCCAGACCCCCACTCCCAGTACCAATTCTCTTATTAATTCTAGCTCTGTTTATCTCTAATCCCAATGCTGTCTCCTATCTGCCGTGCCCTGCTCCGCGTAGGGTTAGCTAGGAGCAAGAAACACACCAAAAGAACCACATGTGAACGCAGGTTTTTATTTCACAGCCACCTAGGGCTAGAGGAGAGGCTGTCCAATGTGGCATTGGCAGCCCAGCCTGCACGCTCAGACCTCCCGCCTACAGCACCATCAAGAGCATACATGCCCCTGGGGAGATGCTCCAAAGGAGAAAACGGACTTCATCTAAGGAAGAACACGTGCCCCTCTTTTGCATGTCCTCTGATGCCTGCTTGGAACCCACAGGTGCTGAGATGTTGCTGATGGGTTTGCCTGGGTCTTAGTTACATTTCTATGGATGTACCCCACGCCAGGCAGTCGGGCACATGGGCCTTGACCTTTCAGAGGTTCTTCCAAGAAGGAAAAATGTTGTCTCCCATTTATTCTGCTTCTACCACAATCTTTGTCCAGGCCATCTGTCACCTTTTCCCCCAGAATCTACATCACTTTCAGGCTACCTGGGTGGCTCCATTGGTTAAGCGTCCAACTTCAGCTCAGGTCATGATCTCACAGTTCATGGGGTCGAGCCCCTCTCAAAAATAAACATTAAAAAAAAAAAAAAGAATCTACATCACTGTCAAGGATGTCTCTGCTCCTAGCCTTCACCTGCCTGTGATATTGTGATTTATAATAAGAAATATATTGGGGCACCTGGGTGGCTCTGTCAGTTGAGCATCTGACTCTTGATTTCAGCTCAGGTCATGATCCCAGGGTCATGAGGTCATGAGATAAAGCCGCATGTTGGGCTCTGCCCTGGGCATGGAGCCTGCTTAAGATTCTCTCTCTCTCTCTCTCTCTCTCTCTCTCTCTCTCTCTGTCTCCCCCCTCTGCCCATCCCCCTCTCCCCCCCCCAAATAAAACAAACAAAGAAATATAGACTTGGTCTTTGTCCTCCCTTCTTTATCTAGTGAAACTTTACCTGGTGGACACATCGGACAGCATGTAAATGTCCCTTCCTCAGGAAGGAGTCATTACCAGCGCCCCTGGCCCCGGGTTCCACTGCTCCTCACAGCCTCAACTTCATATTGATTATTGATTAGTGTTTCCTCCCCTAGTCCATGTGGGCAAGTGGTATCCTTTTTACCTTAATCCTTATCCCCAGAACCTAGCATCATACCTAAACATAGTAGATCCTCAATATATATTTGAGTGACTAAGTAAAGGCTATCATAATTTAGTAGGTAATGCTACTATTTACATTCCAGCGAAGTCCTGAGCATGTTACAAATATAACAATCTTTGTAACAATCTGTGGGGGTGAGCAGTATTGCCCCTATTTTATACATGAGGAAATTCACCTATGATCTCAGAACTAGTAAGAGCCACAATTTGAACCCAGGGAGTCTGGCTCCAGAGTCTGAACCTTTAGCCACTATGTTATTCTGGCCTGTGTTGTTCTCACATGGTTGAATGAATCTGCAAATTTCATTTGGTGCTAGACTGTTATTGTGTCCTGCCTTACTCCTCTTACTTGTAATGAACTATACTCAGCGTGACACTGGAAAGTTTCTGTGAACAAAATGTTTTATCTGCCAGATAGCACTCTAGTAATATACATCCTAAATGTTAGCAAAAACAAATCGTACATATATTTTTTTAAGTTTTATTTATTTTTGAGAGACAAAACACAAGTGGGGAGGTCACTGAGAGAGGGAGAAGGAGACATAGAATCCAAAGGAGGCTCAAGGCTATGAGCTGTCAACACAGAGCCTGATGGGGGGCTCAAACTCACACACTGTGAGATCATGACCTGAGCTGCAGTTGGATGCTTAACCGACTGAGCCACCCAGGTGTCCCACAAATTATACGTATTAATCAAATTTTGGGGGCAAACCAATGAAGAATGGACACGTTAGCATGTGAGTTTGAGAATTGCTGGTATTGGGGCGCCTGGGTGGTTCAGTCGGTTGAACGTCCGACTTCGGCTCTGGTCATGATCTCACATTCGTGGGTTCGAGCCCCGCATCAGGCTCTGTGCTGACAGCTAGCTCAGAGCCTGGAGCCTGTCTTCAGATTCTGTGCTCCCTCTCTCTCTGACCCTCCCCTGCTCATGCCGTCTCTCTCTCTGTCTCAGAAATAAATAAAACACTAAAAAATTTTAAAAAAGAGAGAATTGCTGGTGTACTAGCTGATAATAAGTCTTTGATATACTCAATCGTTCCATCCTCTTTTATTTATTTATTTACTTTTTTTTTACAAATAGTTTATTGTCAAATTAGTTTCCACATAACACTCAGTGCTCATCCCCACAAGTGCCCTCCTCCATGCCCAACCCTCCTCCCCCCCACATCCATCAGTCCTCAGTTTTTGTCAGCATTCAAGAGTCTCTCATGGTTTGCCTCTCTCCCTTTCCCCCACCATTTCCGCCCTTCTTCTCCCCCTTGTTCCTCCGTCAAGTTCCTCCTAATCCTCCTATACGTGCAAACATATGATATTTGTCCTTCTCTGCCTGACTTATTTCGCTCAGCATAACACCCTCAAGGTCCATCCATGTTGCTACACATGGCCAGATTTCATTGTTTCTCATTGCCATGTAGTATTCCATGGTATAGATAAACCACATCTTCTTGATCCATTCATCTGTTGATGGACACTTAGGCTCTTTCCATGTTTTAGCTATTGTGGAGAGTGCTGCTAATCATTCCATCCTCTTTTATAGGTTATGTATAAAATTTTGCCCCCCAGTCTCTTGAGAAAAATGTCTTCCTGGAGTTGGTGGCATGCTTCATCTCTCTGCTTGGCAAACTTTTCATTCTGGGGAGAAGCAAGGCCTTCTTCTCTCCCTAATGACCTCAAAACCCCTTCTCTGTCATTTTCAATGATCAGAATCATGGGGCCCCTGTCTCAAAAGGGGAAGGGCCAGCTTATACTCAGAGATTTTGATTTCCTTACAGCTGCGTTCCTAGGTCCTTGGTACTTTGCAAAATCACCCTCATCCCCTTGCAGGGAAATGCCAGCAATATTAATCCAGGCCTTCTTAGGTAACCTGCACTTTTTCACTTCTATAGATGGAATTGGAGGTGGTCTACCATCCCTGAAGATGGTTTCTGTGCCTGTATCCTGGAGATTTGTTTGGCTCCTTTGCCAAGGTCAGTTCATGCAAACAAGTGGGCATGAGGGAGCTGGCCGTGTAGGCACAGGTTCATGGGACTCACTTAGGATGAACTTAGCCAGGGGCGCCTGGGTGGCTCAGTCGGTTGAGTGTCTGACTTCGGCTCAGGTCATGATCTCACAACTCGTGGGTTTGAGCCCCATGTCGGGCTCTGTGCTGACAGCTAGCTCAGAGCCTGGAGGCTGCTTCGGATTCTGTGTCTCCCTCTCTCTCTGACCCTCCCCTGCTCATGCTGTCTCTATCTCTCTCTCTCTCAGAAATAAATAAAACATTAAAAAAATTTAATAAACTTCTTAAAAAAAAAAAAAAGAATGAACTTAACCAGATCCTGCCTGAGCTCAGGCTACTGCCTTTCACCCCTGCCTCTGAAAACCCAAGCTTACTGTATATGTTGTATCTCTTCTGTTTGCCTCACCCACAGCCCCCAGCCCAGATCCATTTCCTACGCTTTGCACTCTGCTCTGTTTCCAGGCAGGCTTGGGCATTTGGATTCACTGCAGTCTGCAGAGGCTCTGGGGATGGGAAGAGAGGCGTGTCTACCTCCTCCTAATTGACCGGGTCCTGACAGTGGCTGAGGTCCTCTGTGGCCATAGTTCCCATGAGGCTGCCCTTCTACCGCAGGGGGGCTCCAGTAAAACCATTTCCTCTCCTCCCTGGCTTCCCACAGTTGCTAGTCCCTGGGCACCTCACCACCTTTTGTGGTCCTTTCGCCCTCACTTACCTCAATGAACAGTCTCCTCACTGAAGTCTCTTGAGTCAAACACTTTCAAGTGTGCCATCTTCCTACTGGTACTCTGGAGCTTTCCGGGTACATCTTTATGGCTTTCTTAATATGTTTATGGTCCTTGGCATTTCCGGAGGACTGCAGTAGCCTGGGCTAACCTCTGCTATGTCCAGCAGCCACTGCCATCTCCTGACCTGTGGAGATTACCCACGTCACTATGAGTACAACCGCTGTGACTGTCGGCCCCTGATCCCAGGACTCTCAGGGGAGGGAACCGAGGTGAAGGGGAACCCTGAGACGTCAGTGCCCATAATGCCCTCTGGGTCAGACTGGATCTTTATTTACTCAGGCCTTCTCATGGCCTCATCCTCACTCCACCTCTAGCCCCATTCACTCAATAGATCTTTATGGGAGACCTGCAACGTGTAGACACATGCTCATCACACTGCTCTGTCACCTGCTGTCATGTCAGCATTTCCCTCGAGTGATGTTCCTTTTTTGGTTTTGTGTGTATGCTCCTGGGCAATGACTCATACTTAAAATCTACATTTGCTCACATTTAAAACCTTCAAATTCTGGAGAAGTACAAATTGTCTATCACTTGTAATTCCTTGGCCGGTCTTTCAAAGAGACAAACCCAGTTGGAGGCAAGCTCTTTAAGGCGCGCTGCCCTTTCCTATTTCTGACTGTGGGACACTCAGGTTGTCTGGGTACCAGCCCTTTCATGTGGCCCCCGAGGAACTGGACCTTGATGACAGCCTCCAGCATGGCTCTAGGTGCGGCGGTACAAGGACCTGAATGACCTTAGGTCTTGTAGGGGTCCTTGCTCAGACCCAGGACACTGTTTCCCTGACAACATAGGAGATGACTTTGTCCAAACTGCACTGGGGACAGCTGCCGATATGGATGACAGCGAAGATGTTACTTGGTATTCAGCCTGCAGAGGTTAAATATATTCATTTGTATGACGATGAAACATTTTAAATAACCTAAATGTCTACCAATAGGAAATAAGTAAGTTGGAGTGCAGATATTATTACAGAATACTATATTGCTACTAAAAATATTTTAATGGATCTCTGGGTACTGACATGGAAAGATGTTGGAAACATATGGGTAAATACCAAAAAAAAAAAAAGCAGTTTCAGGATAGCAAATATAGTTGAATTCTGTGATATAAAAATGTTTGAGAGATGTATGTATTTTTAAAAAGTCTAAGTGTGTGTGTGTGTGTATTACATATATATAAATTATAGAACAGGGATGAAAAAAAGCTCTACCAAGAGTGGTTACTCCAGAGGCAGAAGTAAGAGTGAGTGAGGTGATGAAGGGGAATTTCTTCAAGTTCAGGGAGGTGGCATGTTTCTGAACATTTGGATCTTCACAGTAAGAGTGGATTTACATATCAGATAGTTAACTCCTTCTTCCTCCAAAAGAAGAGAGACAAAGAANATATTTCACTCTGTATACTTCTGTATTATTTGAATTTGTGCAGTAGAAACACACTCATGGATCTCTGGTGTAGCTTTTTTTTTTTTTTATCATGCAAAGGCTCATTGATGTACTCAACAGCTGATATTTTTGTCTTCACTCGGTGCTGGACACTGTGCTCTACCCTTGATTTGCTATAATCCTCACAGCATTCTGCGAGTCACATATTATCATCCCATTTCATAGAAGAGGAACCTGGGGCCCAAAGACTAATTGCATAATCTGCCCAACTGCCCATCTAGCTAGCATATAACAGGGCTGAGATCCCAATGGATCTGCCTGATTGCAAATCCCAGGTTCTCACCTCCTGCTGTAATCTACATGCCAGGCAGGGAGGTGGGTACCAGCAAAATGAGGGTTCCTGCTTTCATATAAGCCCCTTTAAGATGGAAAACGTGAGAGAAAGGCCAAAGAAATGAACAGACTGAGGAAAATAAGCAGAAACATTACCGGAAAGAAATGCTCAGAGAAATAGCCCTCATAAAGTTAAGTGACACCAGAAAGACAGTCCAGTCAGAGGTGGTTTGGTGTGCCAGAACACCCATAAACATTTTCATTTGGTTCTGCATACCCAGACGCCTCGTGTCACACTGCAGCTCTGTCCAGATGATTCTAATAATAGCCTAATGGAATTCTATGGTTGGAGGAGATGGGGAGAGATCACTGAAGTCTGTCTTCTGCCTGCAGAAGGGAGTAAGTACTCTTTTTGTGGGAAACAGGAGGCAAGGAGTAACTAAAATTGCTAGATCAAAGTCAGTTCCCCACCCTACCCCCTAAGCCAGCAAAGGAATAGAACCATGGACTGGAGTCCAGGGCACTGACAGTGTCGTGAGTCAGCACGTGGAAAATTGTATTCATACTGCAGCTCTTTGCGAAGGAAACAACTGCCCGCTCCTCCTTTCCAGCTGACAGACATCTGGTCGGGGACAGGGGTCCGCTGGGGAACTGAAGAGGAGTCACTAGAATACCCCTTCTCCCACAGTAGAGGCTGGAAGAGGAATGGGGGCCACTAGAAGGAGCTGGGTATTAGGTTTTCATGCATCGTTAGGTCCCTCTTCCCTCTTCATCAGGACATGGCTCCATCAAGCCACTGGATCAGGCAGAATGTGTGAGAGATTAAAAGAATTATATTTGTAGACTCCATCTAGCCAAAGGCTGAAGGGCAATTGCTGGTGATTCTCTGAATAGCTTTATGCATGAAAAATAGAAAATTACTGGAGCTGGTTCCAGGGCTTAGGGCTTTGAATAATGAGGCTATAATGCAGAAACAAGTTCTCTGAGAGAAAATGCTCCTCAGTCATGGGCATGGAGAGGACTGTTGAGTGGGATATGATTTGAATGAACATACAAGCCTGATAACAGCGATCCAGGAAGCAATCTGCAGGGCAAAGGTCAGCTTTGGGCCACTGTTGTTGATTAGGTCAGAGAGAGGGTGAGGTACTAACCTTCAGTGTAAAAAGAACCCCTCAGCAATCAAGAAAAATAATATTTTAATGCCATATTTTTTAAAAATCAGAATTATGCTCTCAAAATGCCACAAAACATCCATGATGAACAAAGTGTGCAAATTTTAAATTTAAAAAAAATTTTAGATAAAAAATGACAGACTGAGCCATAGTGCAGCAAGAGGCAAAAAGAAAAATGTGTGCCCCTGCTTTAGTGGAAGCAAACTCCACTTTTGGGTATTTTCCAAGCATGCTTCTTTGCTTGTCTAGTTTTTAATTGAGAGAATTGCCATGTTTGACAATTGCTCTTGACTAAGTGACAATCTTAAATAATTTTTAATTAATTCAAGAAGAACTAAAATGATAATAAATTCCACTTGGGTTTAAGCCAAATACCCAACATCATAAAATAATGTTATGAGTTTTAACACACCCACTTTTCAGTATTTCAACAATTTTTCAATTACTTTAATGTTCTGGGAAGAAATTCATCCTTAAAAAATGCATATGGAGGTCCAGAGTTTTCCTTCTGCCTCAGACTCCAACATGGCCCCGCATGGCTGTGGTGGTAAATATACCACATCAGATGGTCTCTACTTGAAACTGGGATATGTCTGTGTCAGACATGGTGGGGGGTTTTGCTGATTACTCCTCCCCTCAGTCTACAAAAGACCCTTCTACCTCTCTTGGGTCGCCCTTTGGGATTGGAAATGCAGGGAAGCATCTTCTCTCATTTCACAACTTTCTCAGAAGCCATGAGGTTATGGAAACTGGGGAGGCCATTATCTCATATCCTTTGCTTGTCATGCAGGAGTCCCTGTCCTTTGGGAAGAGGTCACCTTGAATCAAAGGTCAACGGCACATAGCACATGCCTGACAAAGACCTATAGGTGTGAATTTGTTACTCCAGGCAACTTTAAGAAACACTGGAAATTCTTGGCTAGAAGAAACTTCCTGAGATAATGACACTTTTTCTTATTATTAAAAAAACACACAACTGATGACATGCTTGCATGGTTCAAAATTCGAAAAGATACGAAAAGGTAAACATAAGGAGCCTGTCTCCCATTGTCGTTCCACACTCCCTTCCTTCCTCCATACAAACAGGCAGTAACATAGTAGTTTCTTGGCATTTAGGGCTTTTTTAAAAAAATAGTATTACAATAGGTTTTATGAGTTAGACTGGGGCCCACCCAGCTCTTTCTGGATAAGACTATCTAGCTGGTGCAGAGTACTAGGCAGAGCTGTCATATCTTGCATGTAGTTGACACTGGCAACTTAGAACCATTGTTGCACTCAGGTGACACCAGACCCCACTAGCAGGGACACCTGGGCCTCTCTTGCAGACTGGCATCGTGTCTAGTGCTGGTGCTACTGGATACCCCAGAGCCAAGCTAACGGGGAATAGTTCTGAGGCTGTCAGAATGGTTTGGGTTTTCCTCCTGTGACATCTTTGGTCTAATAATAATCCCCAAAGGAAAGGGTATCAGTGTTTCTTAGAAACACATGCTGGAGTTTGTAATCTGCCCCATGTTCAACCACAGGCAGACTTCTGCATACTCAGGATTACACACATCCCCACAATGGGAATGACATTCCAAACCACAAACACAACACTTTGTTTTTGTGGTCACCATGTACCCTTACGGTATCAGTTGCTCCAAAGGCAACTAATTTCCTTTGCTCTCTTGGTTTTGGTTGAGGATCTCACTGGGAGTTGGGGACGGAGTAGCCCTTTTATGAGCAAGGGTCCCCCAGGGTCCCTAGCTGGAGCAGAAGCAGAAGCTGGGCCAGGAGAGATCTCAGTACAAACTGGGAGAAATGCTGACTGGACCATGGTGCCACACTAACTTTATAATGTGTCGAAGGCGTCTTCTCTTCACGCCTCTCTTGGCCACATCTCTACTCATCACTCTTCTCTATAAAGTTGTTTCCCACTGACTCACCCTCTAGGGCTTGCTGGCCGGCTCCCCACTCCTTCTGGTGTTCAGCCGAGGGGCCCCTCCCAGACTTTCTTACTCATCCCTGCCCTTCACAAGGCCCTGGAAACTTAGTTGAAAACTTGAGCAATGTGTGATCTCCCAGGTGCCACAGGATGCCCTGAGCAAGGTGGGCAAGGAAAGCACACTGGACCCCATGGCTCCCTCGGGGCCCTCTGTCTCACATGAATCTGGAAGAGCACGGAGACCGTAAAGAAAAACCAAACAGAGACGGTGGTTCTACCCTAGCACAGCATGCCATTGCTTACCTAACCTAGAGCAGACATTTTTTGTTGTTGCTGTTCAGTTCAACGAGTATGAACGCGTTCTGCAAAGTGATGATGGCTGTGGGGGCAAATTTAAGAGCAGGAATCCTCTGGTGGGGAGGAAGGGCAAAGAGTGGTAGCCAGTGTTCAGAGAACAGGAAATGTCTAGAGAGCTCTGGAAAGATAGGCTGGGAAATGGTGGCAAGGACCAAATGCTTAAATGCTGAAGGAAATCACGGGAAGGAAGGGGGAGCTACAGGTTGGGTTCTGAAGGAAGGCTACACATAAGGCAAGATCCCGAGCACTTTCTCTGTTTTCCTCAAACCCACGGAAACCTCTCCATTCATGCAATATGTATCTGCACCTACTTCACTACAGGCGCTTAAGAATCAACCAAAATGATATATTTCTCTGCATATTTTTCTGTTTCCTTGGATTTCTCTTCCTCAATTTTTGAGAGGAAATCTAAGATTCTAAAATCCCAAATAGCTTTTTCTCTGGAAGATGAATTCCCCACTGGTAGTCCATTTCCGGAGATGTGTGCTATGTCCAAGGAACACTCTATACAGCAAACTTTCACAAACACCCATCACACATGTTCCTGAGAGTGACTGGCTGCTCTTCTGGTAGTGAGTGTGGGTAAAGACTAGATAATTATGTCATCAAGTTAGACAAAGCAGAGTAGAGTAGTGTTGTGTTGGCTGCCTTGACTATTTGACTGCAACTCTTGCTCTGTATGTATTTTTTAACTCTTCAATTTTGAGGCCACACTGATGGAATGTTCCTTTGTTCTCTTGCTGCTGTCTGGAAATATTTGTTTTCATCTTATGGATTAAAGAGAGCTCAGATTTCTATATTTTAATAAATGTGACCTAGATAGTGGTAAACAGCCCACACTTCACCCATGCCAGTTCTGATATAATACAGTACATCTAAATAAGCTTTTTGGAATTCTGATGAGCTCAGGCAGGCTTACACTCCACTGTCAGGATTCTTGCTGTTAAAGGAGACTTCTCCCAGGCCACCCATAAACACAAACAACCGGGGNGGGGCAAGAAAACTGAATAAACTTTAACTTCCTTCCTTCACAAGTAAAATGTTAGATAGCTCTCATCTTACCAAATGCCAGTTCCTCTCTCCTGTGGGATGATCTCCCCATCTTCCCAGGGACTTGGCATCACCCCTCTTTCTCCTTTCTGCTGCCTCGATCCCTCCCTTCTCTTCTGAATCATTCCCATGTGCATAAAAAATAAACATGAAAAACTCCCCTTCTCTCCCCTTCTCCCCTTCTCCCCCAGCTACAGCCCCATAGCTCTGGTCTCCATCACACCCAAATTTTTAGAATGACTTCTCTGCCCACTGCCTAGGTCTCTGCCTTCATGGTGCCACTGAAATGGACCTTGTCAAGACCTCCAGCGACTGCCATGTTTTTGTCCTAATCTTTTCAACCTGACCACTGCTTCCTCCTGGACCCTAGCTTGGTTTCTGGTCTGCTTCTTTCCTCCGTTTCTTCCTTCCTGCCCACATCTGCTTAGTCTGCCCAACCCAACTTTATACATTGGGGCAGTTCAAGGGTTTGGCCTCAGGTTCTTTTTTCTTCTGTCTACACCCTCCCCCTGGCACATCTCACCAGTACCCAGAAATTGGAATGCCCTCTTTCTGCTATTGACTCCCAAATTTCTCACCAACCCAGACCCCTCCAGCCTAAGGCTAGCCCACAGAACTACCTGCCTATATGGCTTTTCCTTATTCAATGTCTCCTGGATGTTCCAAGTCTGACCAATCCAAACAAGGGATAATATGCAGTTTTGAGCATTTGAGAATTAAAGGCACTTGTCCTTGTCTTCATCCTGGATGATGATGCCTGCTCATGAAATCTATGCATGTATGAAGTGTGGTTTAGGTGTGTGTATGTGAGTGTGTGTGTATGGCACCTAGAGTTCTACTCCCGGTCACAGTGTGTGCGGTGTCCAGATTGGTAGCTGTGTGTCATTTTTCCCGGGCTTATCTCTAGTGGACTGTCTTTCCCTGTTGATTCTACACTATTTTGAATTACGAGTCCAACACCAACAAATGCCTATATCCCATACATTTCCTGGAATGCTGGGAAATGTTCTATAAACTGTGATGATCAGCTTTCTGGGACCACAGGGCTGGGCCATACCCTTCCTGATGCAGTGGTGAGAGGGTTTATTGTGAAAGAAAGATATTCTCAATGCCATCAATCCCAGAAGAGGTGGGTCAGGGCCTTAGACGTAAGTGAGGGAAACCATAATCCCTCTCTGTGTTCAAGGTCTGGAGACACTGTAGGCAGGACCCTGAATTACATGAACATAAAACAACATTTAAATCTTTTTTGTTTAAATCAACTTACTTACAAGTCCATCTCCCACTCTGGCTGTCCTCTCAAATCCTGATGCATCAATCGTGAAGCTTCCCATCAAGGGGTGGTTCTCTGGAGCCAGAACACATAAAGGGCTGGGAAGTTCTGGCCAATAGCTCATCCTGTTGTACACTGGAGTTACTGGGGGAGTTCTAAAAAATGCTGATGGCGGGGCGCCTGGGTGGCTTAGTCGGATAAGCGTCCGACTTTCGCTTAGGTCGTGATCTCGCGGTTCGTGGGTTCGAGCCCCGCGTCGGGCTCTGTGCTGACTGCCAGCTCGGAGTCTGGAGCCTGTTTCAGAGTCAGTGTCTCCCTCTCTCTCTGACCCTCCCCTGCTCACGCTGTCTCTCTCTCTCTCTCTCTCCTAGAAATAAATAAAAAAATATTTTAAAAAAAATGCTGATGGCTGGGGCACCTGGGTAGCTCAATCAGGTGAGCATCCGACTTCAGCTCAGGTCGTGATCTTGCAGTCTGTGAAGTTCAAGCCCCACACTGGGCTCTAGGCTGACAGCTCAAAACCTGGAGCCTGCTTCAGATTCTGTGTCTCCCTCTTTCTCTGCCCCTGCTCATGCTCTGTCTCTCAAAAATAAATAAACATTAAATTTTTTTTTAAAAATCCTGATGGCTGAGACTTTCCCTGGAGATTCTAATTGATTTGCTCTGGGTGCGGCCTGGTCCTTGATAGTTTTCAAAGCTTGCCAGGTGATTCTAATGCACAGCCATGGTTGAGAGCTCTGCTCTGGACAGCGCTGGCACCAGCTTCACCACATTTTTCATCACAGCTGGTTTCCAGCAGTAGGATTTCAGCTCTAGAGAGCCCCAGGTTTGTATCTATCAAATGGCCCTTCCTGTAATGATCTCTCTCTCCAATAAACTGTGAGTCCTTGGAGGACTGGACTGAGGCTGTGTCATTGCATCTGTTTCTCTATGTCCACTACACAGTGGAGCTCAATAAATAAAGGCCCACTCGGTGCATGGATGAACATCCCAAGAGAGTGAAGTTGATGGTTGCTGCCAGTCCTCATGCCCTGGCATTCACCTTCAGAGACTCTGAACCATCAGGGCACATTGGGTGTGCACTTGGCATCACAATACATTCCACACTTGAGTCTCCCAGGTTCCCACACAGGGCACTCTCTGTGGAATTGTTCTCCCCGCTTTCATTGTTCTTCTGCTGCCTCCCCCATCAAGGCGGGGAAACACACTACAGGAGGCTAGTTTTCTATTTGCTATGGCTGGGACCATCATCTCAGAATGTTTCATCCAGCCACTCCAAACCTGCTCTCCCACTGGCCCAGGAATGTGGTACCCTAAGCGCTGAAAGGTCTAGAACCTAATGGGTGGTTCTGAGAAAGCTCCTGAGGGCCTTGGAAGCAAGTGTTCCATGAGGGATGATTTCTCTTTGGGATGTGACACCCAGTTGACATTGTCATCTGTCATTCTCTGAATCTCAGGATGACGTCATTTGGCTTGGGACTCTGGGTGTGCTGGATGTACGAGCATTGTCTGTGCCCTGCTCTTGTGCAGCTCTATTCCTTGTGACTAAATCCTTCAGGATGGGGTATCCTAACCCAGGGTCTTAGAGAGGGGGATCCATGACTTTCTAACATTGTAAGTAAAGTAGGGACACCTGGGTGGCTCAGCTAGTTGAGTGTCCAACTCTTGATTTCAGCTCAGGTCATGATCCCAGGGTGATGGAATAGAGCCCCAAGTCCAGCTCCATGATGAGTGTGAAGGCTAAGATTCTCCCTCTCCCTCTGTTTGGAGCCTGCTTTGGATTCTGTGTCTCCCTCTCTCTGCCCCTCCCCAACTCATGCTCTGTCTCAAAAATGAATAAATGTTTTAAAAATGCAAAAAAATAAATCTAAAAATAAGATAGTATGCAAAGTATTGCATCACCATGATTTAAGCACATCTCTCTAAAGTAAGAGCCCCTTAGTTTTCTTCAGACTTAAAGTTGCCCGAGAAACTGCAAAAGTTCTGGCCCATTGAACTCCCACTGTTTTTCCCACAATTTTAACTTCCTATTGACCCTAGAAGGTCTTGGGAGGGTGAGTTCTATCATTATTCTGCCACAAAGATCTGGAATGAGGTTGTCTAGATTAGGCTAGCCTCTATGGACATACAAGGAGACGGTGGGTTATTTGGTTTTCTGACAACTTGGAAGGTAGAGGAATGCGTTAGTGGCCATCCTTCATCCTCTATCTTGGACACTGATTGTGTGTGCATGTGCGTGTGTGTGTATGTGTGTGTGTGTGTGTGAGAGAGAGAGAGAGAGACCTCCTCACACTGAGCATGGAGTATAACAACCTGACAGGCAACCATGTCTCATTTTCCTGTGCCCATCCCTGTCAGCAGATCCTGGTTCTCCCAGGCTCTGTAATGCTTATTCAAAATGGCTGGAATCTCCGCAGGGAGTCCAACTTCCTGCCACCAACATTCCCACCCCCTGCCCACCCTGAACTCCTCATATAAGCCCCTATATCACCCCTTTCCCCAGGGTGGGTTTTGTTTCTTTCCAACAAGACGCAATACCCATCCCTCCCTGAGTAGTGGCTGTGGGTGAAGGGAAGCATTGTTTCCCACCCAGGACAGGAAGCAGCTGGTGGACAAACGCCCCCACTGCGTGCACAGCCCCATTCCCCTTGGCCGTGGAAAAAGGGACAAGTAAGGACTGAAACAGGGAAGCCAGTGCAGGGACTGCTAAGGCTCTAGAAGACCGACTCGGAGAGAAGCTGGAGTGACCACACCCAGGGCTGAGTAACATCCCGGTCAGCCTCGTCTGGCCTGGAGGCATATGGTCACACCTGCTCTCTGCTCTCTGACCAGCTGGGGACTCCAGTCCACGGCTGTTCTGGGGAAAACAGAATGTGTGGGAGCTTCTGTCACCGCCCTCCTTACTCCCCCCAGTGGGGTGATTTCCAGCCTTCATTTCTACTACCTTTTCCTACGTAGTCTTGTATATGTTTCTTCCTGCAGAGCTGGCAGGGGGTGTCCTTCATCAGGCTCTCAGTGCTGGTGGGGTGAAAATGGGGAGTAGTGCCAGGGGGCACTTTTCCTGGCAGGTGCTCCATCCTGAATTTGGGGAAGTCGCACCAGTGGGAGGAGCATGGATATCCTGGGCTTTGCTGTGAAACTGATCGTTTCACAGTTGGGGCCCCAAATCCATTGTCTTCTTGCCCAGAATTTTCTATGCATAAATCCCACATGTGTATGAACACCTACTAAAGTCCATAAGGTTCTGTAGCTGCTGTCTGTCCTGGACTGCAGCATAGTTTAGAAACAGCACCTGCATATAAGAATCATGACAATCATAAAACAATAACTGGCATTTATTGGGCATGGACCGTGCCAGATACATTGCTAAGCACTTCACATGGATTACCCATTTTAATCCTCACAGTACACCTGAAGTAGGTACTACTACTATGATATTTTACAGAGGAGAACAAAGCTCATAGAAGTTCAATAACTTGCCCTAGATCACAAAGTAGGTAAAGGTTTAAGCTGAGCATCAGATCCAAGTCCATCTCCAAAGCCTGTGCTCATAACCACTACCATGAGCCACCCCTAAAGGATGGCTAGAAAATCTGAGTAGTTCAGAGAGTAGATGATACAGGGATTCAACTGTAGATGATACAGGAGTTCAGAAGAACGAAAAAAAGTCAGGTAATAAGAGAAAGGGGGAATGGAGTGGAAATAAGAAGTGTGATAATTCTAGAAAAGAAAGCCTTGAACTCTGCCATGAAAATCCGTCAGTTCCACAAAAAGGAATATTGAAGAACTTTGAGGGGATGTCCACTCTGATCTCAGAAACATACTCCATCTCTCCACTCTGATAGGCCACCCTGCCCACAGCACGGGAGCCCTTGGCCTTCTGCTCCAAACCCCAGCCCATGTTGGCTGGCTCCCACCGGTGCTAACCACCTTCGCCTCCTACTCTGGCGATGCTCCACCCAGATCCTCTCAGATCCCTACTCCTGGCTCTGTGCACTTTGCCTGTGAACAGCCTGCACCTGCGGCTTCCTCCCAGGCCTGGCCTTGTGCTGAGGGAGACACCTTCCCCTCCAGGAGCAGGAAGAGCCTGGGAATGTGTAAACCCCAAGTCAAGGACTGATGACAGATGAAAGCTCAGCAGCCCTGCATCAAAGTGTACAAAGGCTAAGGTGTAATTTCTACTCTGGAGCTCCTCAGGACCCGGGCTGGTGCCGGATGTCCTTGGAGGTCACATCCTTGCTGGGCTCCTTCCCTGCCTTGTGTACTTCCCCACTCGCCTGGGGTTTCTCACGCCTTCAGAATTGCATGTGCACAAACCCCATGTCAGGCTCTGTTCTTGGGAGCCAGACTGAAGACAGTGTGGCTATGACGTCCCACCAACATCTCTGGAAAGACCAATGTGACTTGAGCTGACTGGACATCACACCAAGCCTGAGGCTCTGGAGACATTTGTGGGTCAAAGAGTCCCTCAAGGAAGAGGGCAGGGCAGTGACGTGGACCAACATTCACTCCTCCCGCAGAAATGCCATTTGTGCATAGTGACCCCTGGGTTGACAGTGGCCCTTGCTTTCAGAGATGAAACTCTGGTTTATGCTCCATTCATTTCCACATCACAAGCCTGTGAGGGGCTAGAGTCGTCAGGAGCAGAAGAGAAATGAAGTGATTTCTGGACGACAAACAGGGCGAGAGAGAACATTCTTGGGGTGAGGAACAAGATGAGCCATGAGGACAAGGGCCTCTTGGGACTTCCATTGCTCAATGGGGCCGGAACTGCAGCTGTTCACGGAAGGTCAGACTTCTCCTTCCACCTGCAGAGCTCTCACCCCGTGGCAGGGACAGCCACTGAATAGGGAGCTTTTCCTTCCTTCAGCGACTCCTACAAACCACAGCATAGTAAGGGTGAGAGTAGGTGGCGATTCCCACAGGGGTTACCTCACCTGAGGAGCCTTGTTCTCCGAGTTCCACGTAAGAAGGCTCTAATGAGAAGACACACAGTGCATAGAACTCTCTCGGAGGAGATTCAACATCACCTCCTACACACCACACACACACACACACACACACACACACACACACACACACACACACACATCCCTGCTCTATTCTCTCATGTGTGCATTGCCCTCAACCAGGGCCTACTGGGTCAAGGCAAGTGACCAGTTTGAGGCCCACCTTAAAGCCAGACTCCAGGGATCATGATTTTTCCTGCTTGAGTAAACCCTCACTGGCAGCCTGGCAAAGATAACTACCAGCTCAGGTCACAGGAAGAGTGGTGGGGTTGAGAGAAAGAAAGTGAAGCACCGCAGGGCGTTGGGACCTGCCTGAGAGCAACGCGCCACTCGCCAACCCAAGACTCATTTCGACTCTCTCCCTCCACACCTGCTCAGAGAGTATGACATGCCACCTGGGGAATGCAGGTGCATCCCTCCCTCCACTGCCTGGCCACAGGGAACAGCTGTTCAACCTCTGTGGAAAAGGAGTCTCTCTTTGGGCTGCAAAGGGGTGCCCTCTCCTGCCTTCTTCCTCATTCCTGAAGTTGTGACAGTTCTTCCTCCCTGGGTGGTGCCAGGCGTGGACTTCACTGGAGTTCATCCCCCACTCACAGGTGTTCATCCATCATGAAGCAGGAATGTGCTCCCTTCTGTCCGCCTGGGAAGGTCCTGAGGTAGTTCGCAATTCCTCCTGTCTCCATAGAACTCACGCCCATACTTCTCCCCATGGCCTCCTCAGGCACCAAAGTAGGCTGAGAAAATCTTCAGCAGCAAAGGTAGAGTTCCTAGGGGTATATTTGCGTCCTCTCAGGAAAGGCAGCACATTCAGATTCTCTCAGTAGTAACTCAACCAGCCCTCCAGGCCACTGTGGACGGTTGTGTAGGTTATATATACCGCATAAATATAGCCTGGTGAGGCGGTGAGTGGAGGCTGAAATCCAACCAGAGCCTTATCTGCCAAGCTGTGTGCTCTGGTGCTAGATGCACTCTTGTTTTCTTTGCACAAAAGCGCCCCTTGCTCACTGGGCTTTGTACCCACAAGCGGCACATTTTCCTAATTCATGCCAAGACTCCCTATCATCTAGCCTCTGACCTGGCAACCCTGTTTCCCTGACCACCTTCTGCCTAGAAATGCTCTCATCTTTGCAGTCCCCAAAGGCAGTTTTTCCCTTTTCGTCTCTTCCTCTTCTGTCTGGGATGCTGTAATGGAACCAGAGACCTACAGTCCACCATCGCCGTTGAGAAAGTAACAACCACGTGCCTTTATAAATTCTGCCTCGGCAATGAATGGCAGCCTCCGTCAGTCTGGACAAAACTGTCAATGCCAGTTGCCCGTCCACTCAGCCTGGTCTTCCTTCTTTCCTCCCAGTGTCCAGCAAGATTATTTCTTATGAGGCTTTGAGGAAGTGAACAGAGACAAACCTGAAAAGACCTCCTGCCCATGCAGCAGCCTTAAGAAATGCCAGGTGGAGCTGACGATCAGGCCTGGCTCCGGTTCCCCCTTGCTCTTCTATGTGATGTTTATTTCCCTTTTTTGGGTCTTTCTCTGCTGAGCTGTGAGCTAGAACGAAGCACCCCAGCTAGAGGCGGTGACCAGCCAGACAGCAGCTTAAGCAGAGCTCATGGAAAGCTCCTGTTGTGCTAAATGACCCTTGCCGGCCTCAGTCTGTCTGATGGGGTGGAGGCATACGTACACCCCCACAGATGCTCCCTGAACCTGTCCTTCCCAATGTTCTCTTTGCAACTTTTCTCCTCAGCTGTTCGCAGGAAGCGCAAAGTAAGAGTTTGTTCTTGAATTGTTGTAACCCCTCAAGATTGACTCCGAAGCCCTCAACTGGGCAGATCTCCTTGGGCCCCTCTAGGCATGGAGGCTGGATAGAGGACTTGGAGCTAGTCTGATCTTACGGGTTTGGACACACCCTGCAAACCCAGGCTTTACCAGGTGCACAGGACAGTGTGACTGAACATACGTGTGCCCTAGGTGCCTGTTCCTGTCGTGTTGGGGGCCTCAGCACAGCTTAGAGGGATGGAAGGAGAGGCTGAGACAGATCCAGGACTTGGTGTGTTAACACCATTCTCCTCTAAGAGGAATTAGTGCCTCTTGGAAAAATAGCCAGTTCTAGGACTAGAGTGGAGAAAGTACACAAGCCTGGAGAAACTTGTGCCAGAAAGCAAGGAAGTGCTCACAGAATAATGGGAACATGTCAAAGAGACACAGGAGCCAACTTTAGGAAGCTCCCACTGGACATGTCTGGAATAATTTGAGCACCACAATAATGATGGTAATGAATTATAATCCATTTGATAAGATCGGAATCTTTGAGTCCACTTATAAATAAGTGAAAGAATAAATTGATGAAAAACAGGGTATTTACACAATAAAAGCTGGAAGTACTTTCATATAAAATACTTGTTCATTACAAGGGGAAGATGATAGTTTACAGTGGAGAAACTGGGAGACCTCACTTTACTCAAGTGATCCAAGTTAACATCGCCAGCTAAGAGGACAACTTGAAATTGTGTGCCACCTGATAAAATGCAATGCCAAGAACACAGTGTCAGTGCTCTGTTATGACTACTCAAGAGACATAACATGAATTTGTTTGTGTGGAAGCATGAGACAAAGTTAAATTCTACAAAATAAATGGCCTGTGATCTTCAAAAGTGTCAAAGGCATGAAAATCAAGGGAAGTTATAAATTATAAAGAGACTCAAGAGACTTGACCATTAAGTGCAGTGTGTGATCTTCATCCAAATCATGTCACTGTAAAGAACACATCTGGGCTGGGGCGTCTGGGGTGGCTCAGTCAGTTAAGCATCCAACTTCGGCTCAGGTCATAATCTCGCCATTCACATGTTCGAGCTCTATGTCGGGCTCTGTGCTGACAGCTCAGAACGTGGAGCCTGCTTCAGATTCTCTGCCCCTCCCCTGCTTATGCTCCGTCTCTCTCTCTCTCTCTCTCTCTCTCTCTCAAAAAAGAAATAAAATAAATACTAAAATTAAAAAAGAACATATCTGGGACAAGCAGCAAAACTCAACCATTGTGTAATAATTAGACCGCAATAATATATCAGTCTTCATTTACTGATGTCAACAGTTGCGATTATGGAAAAGAATAACCTTGTTTCCAGGATGTACTCAATAAAGCATTCAGGAGTGGTAGAGTGTCGTGTTGTGAACATACTCTCAACTGTTTCAGGGTAAAACAATACTGTTCTTGCATCTATTCTGTAAATTTGAGATTGCTTCAAAAGTTAAAAAAAAAATGTTTAATTACATGAAACTTCACCTCCAATAAACTTCAGGATGAAGACAACTATTTTCTCAGAAGTTCAGGTGGAACGCATTTGGGGATTTTATTTGGACACAAGCCCAATATGTACAAAAATGGCAATGATCATCTATAGCTTGACGTGTTGCTAGGATGAAGAATAAATGCACTAGGCTGTGAGGGCAGGAATTTGTTTTATTTACTACTATATTCTAAGTACAGTGTCTGACATTTATAAATATTTGCTGAACAAATGAATACTATGTTGCAAATACTAATTCCTCAACAAATGGTAGTTTCAACTGTCATCATTATGAGTAAGAATGCAAGTCAACCACATGAGGCTGCCGAAATGTTGGTCTTCAGGGGGTTCAAGGTAGACAGTAGCTCACACACACACTATTATGGTCACCCAATCTGGAACATCTTAGTTCTGAATGCAACATTTTGAGGAGTGTCAGATATAATTGCTTTCTGTTGCAAATAATGTAAAACTTACTTTACAATGTCCTAAACAAATGAGGATTTGCTTTTCTCATGAAGCTGAATGTCTGCAAGTCGGCAGTTGGTGGCATGAATTTTATACTTTGAAAATTTCATTCCTGGGGCACCGAGGTGGCCCAGTCGGTTAAGCCTCTGACTCTTGATTTTGGCTCAGGTCATGATCTCACAGTTGGTGAGTTTGAGCCCCAAGTTGGGCTCTGCACTGACGGTGCAGAGCCTATTTGGGATTCTCTCTCTCCACCCCTCCCCCAATTGCATGTTCTCTCTCTCTCTCTCTCTCTCTCTCTCTCTCTCTCAAAATAAATAAGTAAACTTAAAAAAAATTTTCATTCCTGGAGTCTCTAAGATATTTTTTACCCCCCCTCATGGTCATAAGATGGCTAACCTAACTCTAGGCATCACAACCACTTGCAAGCAAGCAAGAAAGGATAAAGAGACTGTGCCAGTAACATCTATTACTTCAATTAAAAAAGCAAAAGCTTTCCCGTTAGCCCTCCATTAGGTTTCTGCTATGCGTCATTGGCTAGAACTGGGTCACGGGGATATTCCTGGTCACAGGAAAGCCTGGGAAAGTGAGCACTTAGTTTCTCCATCTTTTACCTTGGAGGTGGCCAAGGAGAAAGGATTGCAAACGATTGCCGGGTTAGTCAGTGAATAATATCTGCCATAGATGGACACTGACAAACCTACATATGTCCAGGGAGCACAGGACGCCAAGGAGTGTGAATAGCATGTCCTATTAAGAATGGTGGAGGAAACGGAAGATGTTTGGACTGAAACAGAAACAAATTAGGTGAATGTGACATGGACGGAAAACTTGCTTCTGCACTACTATGGAGCACAAGAGTAAGAAAACAGATGGAAAATAAAAAGAGGCGCCCCACGCCTTAGGCTGGCCCTGCCTGTGCCTGGAGCTGGCCCTGCAAGGCAGGACTGTTTTGTGGGGAGGCGAGGGCCCCTGGTCCGGGAGTGGCCAGCAGTGGCTAGCCCAGCGCAATGTGGGACATCCTCCATCTCATGGGGGAATGTGACAAACCTCTAGGGCCCCTTGCAATGCAAAGAGTCACTGGTTTTCCTGTGACCCAGTTAGAAGCAGCTCACACACACACACAAATGAGCTGATTTCTCACTGTGTTTTGTCATCACCACAGCGTAGCTTTGTTTTCAATAGCTTCTTGGTGAACGAGAGCAGCTCGCTTCTGAAGAAGTCAAAGCACTCATTTGTCTCTTTCGTCCCACCCTCCTGGGCCTTTTCTCTCCTGTTTATAGCTTCAGGGATGTTTTATCTATTTACCCACTTAAGCTCGGCAAACAACTGAGAAAGGAACAATTCTTCCTAACCAATGAACGCAGTGAGAACTTACGCCGGTACAGCAGAGAGGGTGACATTTTGACACCAGGGCTCAAGTGTTTCTTGGGGCTAAAGATAATACATGGATACATGATGTGTTTGATTCACATAGTGGTAGGACCAAGTGCAGTTAAAATGCTTTGGTAGACCTTCAAGGGCGGAACTAATGACAGTCATTATTACAATAGTCTAATCATTCTATCTTCTGTCCTGCCCTACCATGGAGAGAATATTGAGCCTAGAGAACCTTTATATTCCAAGAGAAGTCTGTCTCCCCCAAACATAATGGTTTTCTCTTCCTTGGTCCTTCATTAGCAGTTGTTTGAAAGGTTCGTAAGCTTTGCACTTTATTTTTTAAATTTTATTTATTTTGAGAGAGAGAGAGAAAGTGTGTGTGTGTGTGTGTGTGTGTGAGAGAGAGAGAGAGAGAGAGAGAGAGAGCAAGCATGAGTTGGGGAGGGGACAGAGAGGGAGAATCCCATGCAGATTTCGAGCTGCCAGCACAGAGCCTGACCTGGGGCTTGAACTCACAAAACCACGAGATCATGACCTGAGCTGAAATCAGGAGTCAGACGCTTCACCGACTGAGCCACCCAGGGGCCCCTGCACTTTCTATATTTATTAGCAGTGATTTTTCTGCTTCTGTCCCAGGAGTCTTCAGCAACAGTGACCAGTCTGGGCTTGTTTTCCTTGGCCCTCCTAGCTACTCCCCCGATTCTGCCACCCAGGACTCGCTTTCGTACTTGACCCAGAGGCTCCAGAAAATATAAAACACCTCCAGGGAAAAGTGTGCTCTTCATGATCCAAATAGGGAAACAGCAGCGGCTGGGCAGCCATGTAAGTTGTTGTTGCTAAAGAGAAGGAAGACAAGGGAACTGATGCGAATTGCACATCCAGCATTCTCTGTCAGGCACTGTGTTAGGTACTTTAGTGTTCACACATTTAATTCTCAAACCAACTTGTACAAAATAAAGAGAAACATCCTTAAATGATATAAAGGGGAATGAAAGCTTTAGTGAAGTAGCTTGCCTGAGTTGACATACCTTACAAGATGGTGATCAGGTTTGAAACAAGTGTTCTGACTTCAAGGCTTGTCGATACACACCTGTCATACACAGAGGGCTGAGAGCCTAAAAAAATGACCATTATTTTAAAGATGCCGGGAAATTTTTAGCTTTAGATGTGGACACTTCTATTCACCTTCAGGGATGGGGACCCTCACCACCGGAATGGGCTTTCTGGTCCTGAGAACCACTTGCAAGAGTTGAAGGGAATAGTTTCATGAAAGATTTGGTAACCTGGCTGTCAGTAGCTCAAGGGAGCAAAGTTGGCACAAATAAAAGAAGATACCAGAGCCACCATTAGGGTGTGTGAGGTCCCAGGCAAATATTTCTTGGAGTCTCTGTCTATATTTGACTTTTTAAAATTTTAATGTTTATTTATTTATTATTTTTTTGAGAGAGAGAGAGAGCAAGGGAGGGGCAGAAAGAGAAGGAGACACAGAATCCGAAGCAGGCTCCAGGCTCTGAGCTGTCACCACAGAGTCCCATGTGGGGTTCAATTCCATGAACCATGAGATCGTGACCTGAGGAGAAGTTGGATGCTTAACTGACTGAGCCACCCAGGCGCTCCTATACATGATTTTAAAATGTATTACCAAATTCAGAGGTCCATATTAAATGTAGCCATTTATCGATAAAGGTTTAGAATAATGGGTAGAAAAGAGGAACTTCTGAATGTGTTTACTGTTCCATCACTGTACCTGAAGATTCTTTATAAAGTCCAAGCCCCCCAAAAAGTAGCGATGTTGTTGTTCCTCACAGTACCAAGGACCTTTGGAACCCTCTGTACTTAAACAGTATGGCTCTTCCAACCTCTGCAGTTCCCTAATACCGTTATTTAATACTGGTTATATCATTACTCATGAGGCTGCATTGCCCACTGTCAGTCACTCTGTCAAAGGTGGTTCTGTGCTTCCTTGATAATGACCACAAATGGTAGTCTTACTCAGAGCGTGCAGGAAAATGTGAACTGTAATTTGCTTTCCAGTCGTGTCAAATTTACCGATAGAATTTTATAGCAAAAGCATAGAAGATCTTCTGATTTTGTCTTCTCTTAAACTCATGAGGCCGTAATTACTAGATTCCTAGAATGTGATCTCTTTCAAGAGAAGGCACCCCTACCTTCTAAACATCACCACCAGCAGGAGGATAAGTGAAGGACCCAGGGGTGGGGCCAGAAGATTGGCCTTATTAGTGCAGAACAGTCAGTCTCTTGTCCCTCAAGACTTAAGACCATTTGGGAGACCACGATGTCATTGGTCGGAAAGACGCTAGTAGCACAGCAGAGCAACTGCCCGCAATTCATTATCAGCCCTCTGTCCTGGAGGCAAGGCTCGACACGGGTCCCAGAAACTCAGATTTTGAGAACGGTGGTCCAAAGCAGGGGGAGAGTGGGTATGAGGGAACGGGCCTCCAATCGCCTGGATCTCAGGGTGGTAGGAAAACACTCTTCCTGCGTCTGCCTGAAACTGAGCACCTCTGGGAAGATACAGAGGCGCTCTGTGCACTGAAGCACCGTGACTGGAGGGTAGGGGCCACAGCCAGGGGTAGCTGGAAGGGAGAAGGAAATCCCATAGATTCTGCACAGTGACAGACTGGTCTGTAGGCACATGGGTGGTGTCTTTGTGAGGACTTCCAGAAATTCTTAGCAGACACTTTGGAGTGGGCAGAAGTGATTGGGCCATAAGGCTAACTGACATCCAACAATCCCCTCTCATCTGGGGAATTGAAAATTTGATCTTGTTTTACAATCACAAGTGAGGGGACCCAAAAGTTCAGTTAGGTGGTTTGAAAAAAAATCTTACTTGCTATGGATATTCAGATATACCTATATAAGTAATTATAGAGCACAAGACATTTCAAACCTGCTTTGATCCTAAGATCAATGAACACTTGTTAATTTTATTATTTTAATTTTGGAAGTAAAATCTACATATGGTGACATGCATGGATCAGAAATGTCCCATCTTATAAGTTTTACCAGATATGTACAGCTGTGTAGGCACCACTCAGTCAAGATATAGACTGTTTCCATTACCCCAGAAAGTTCTTTCATCTCCTGCCAGTCAAACCCAATTCCATGGGCAACCACTGTCCTGATTTCTATAACCAGGGATTGTCTATAGGTTCTAGAACTTCCATATAAATGGAATCATACATTCTTCACTGTTCTATGGCTGGCTTCTTTCACTGAATATGTTTCTGAGATTCATCCATAGTACGATGTACAATAATAGCTAATTTTTTTTATTGCTGAGCTTATTATTCTTTTATTATTCCATTGTATAGATAAATACAGTTTATTCTCCTGTGGATGGGCTTTGGGTTGTCTCCATTACCTACAATTGGAAACCATGTTCCAAGGCATCTGGGGGTCATTGGAGGGGTCCATTTAGGATTAGCTGCTAAAGTGGAGTTCAAAACCACTGTGTTACACCTTGCTAGGAAAGAGTTGCTTAGCTTTCTAGGGGCTGGGATTCCCTTGGTTTATATGTCCTTGGTGTGGCTTCATGTTAAAGGGGAGCCAACCAAGGCAGGTGAGAACAGCAAACCAGGTACAGCCACAGCTGCCAGACGACTGACTGCCAAATAGACCTGTCCAGATATGTCACTTCAGCTCACCCGGTGAGTAACTCTGCTCCTGGAACAAAGGCCCCTCTGTAATAAACTAAGTCTGCCAAATGAGTTAGACTCTGACTGTCTACTACATTCCAAAACAGTGAACTAACTGAAGGCTAAGCTGGGAAACTCAGCTTCAGCTCAAATTTGGGACAGACCTATAAATATAAGGGGTTAAGACAAAAAGTAGCTGCCTGGAGTGTCTCCAACTTGTCATTCATCCAGAAAGTGGCAATAAGGGTGATGTAGCTGTCATTGGAGGAACGGGGAGACTGACAAGGTTGAGGTTCTCGATGGGCCCATCAGCTGGGTTTGCTGAGGCCCAGCCCGGAGGCAGACAAAACAGGAGATGTGGCCGTCTGCAGAGTTGGGGTTTCTAGGTGAATCCTCCCTCCTGGCCCTCTGTACCTCTCCACTCCTAAGTATTGAACCAAGAGAAGATGTAAGACAGTCCCCGAACCCAGCCAGCCCCTCTAATGAGAGCCACGGTGAGCCACCTACATTCTCCCATCAGCCATGATCCTCTGCTTTTGTGTCCTCACCTAGCTTCCTACAAACTCAGATGTATTTACCACTCAAATATCTCTTGCCTGGAGCACCTGTTATGAGTTTCCTCACTCCATTTTTTTGAGTTTATTTATTTTGAGAGAAAGAGAGAGAGCACGCATGTGAGCAGGGAAGGGGAAGGGGCAGGGAGAGAGAGAGAATCCCAAGCAGGCTCCGTGTTGTCAGTACAGAACCTGACATAGGGCTTGAACTCAAGAACCGCGAGATCATGACCCGAGCTGAAATCAAGAGTCAAAGGCTTAACTGACTGAGCCACAGGTGCCCCTCCCTCACTCTAATTTTGTTCTGTATTTATGTTTCATTAATGCACTGTGTATTTCCTATGAGCCATACCTAATCCTTTGTGGAATGAGGTGGGGTATGAATAAATAAATAAGTCAGAGATAAGCTGAAAAAACCAGCATCTCTTGTGTACCCCCACCCAGCAGGGGCGGCGAACACAATGGCTCCCACTTGCTACAGAAAGAGTGAGCAAACAGGGGTTTAGCTTCTTCTGCAGGTCATGCTATCCAAGCTTCTCACCACTCATTCAACAAGTATCTCGTGGGCACCTAATATATGTCAAGACCTGGGGGAAATAAGCAAGCTCCCTGCTTTTATGGAATCTACATGGTAGTAGGAGAGACAGAGATGAGCCAGCAAAAAAGCCAATGACATGATTTCAGACAAGGGCTACAAACAAAGGAAATGGGGTAGGGTGATTTATTGTTTTAGCTAGGATGGATAGGAAAGGCCTCTGGGAGCAAAGATATTTGAATAAAGAGGAGATGGGCCAGAGAATGTTCTGTGAGAAGGGTTTTCCAGGCAGAGGGAACAGCCATGCAAAGCTCCCGTGATGAGAAAGTGCTTGATCCATTCTGGGAATTGCCAGAAAGTCCCA
Organism: Crocuta crocuta; assembly: GCF_008692635.1. Taxonomy (NCBI): domain Eukaryota; kingdom Metazoa; phylum Chordata; class Mammalia; order Carnivora; family Hyaenidae; genus Crocuta; species Crocuta crocuta. The sequence goes on along the minus strand of NW_027530368.1, from coordinate 9,845,246 downwards.
GGGAGTGGCTGGCATGTGGCAAGTAAGGGGGTAGGCAGTGTTGGCAGATGAGGAGCCTGGTCATGTAGGGTTTCATATACATATAATACATGGGATGATGAAGCCTTTTGAACAACAGAGTGGGTGAACTGACATGATTTTAGAGATCTTCCTGGCTGTCGTATGTTGAACAGACTGAAGTAGAGCCAGAGGGGAAGCAGGGCGCTTGGTCAGGAGTCTTCTGCAGGTGTGTAGGGAGGAGACCTCTGGGCTTGGCCAAAATGTTAGTAGAGGAGACAGTGAGCACAGTCAGATTTCACTAAAGAAGGAAGATGCATTAATTACACTGTGGTGTCCCATTAACTGCAAGGTGCATTCTGCATTCATAGATGCTATCAAAGGGGGGAAGGTGTGTCTTGGAATTAATGAAGTATACTCTTCAGGAAATAGAACCCAAGAGCCTTGCTAACAGATTGGAGGTAGAGGGTTGAGGAGAAAAGAAGAACCAAGGGTGATTCCTAGGTTTGGGGAGCAAATAGGTGAGTAATGCACTATCAGCAAGGAATGGGAAGGAGGCACGGGAAGTGGGAAAGGGCAGGGGAGGTGGGGGTGTGTCGGGCCATAATATATTTGAGCCTCCTATCAGACAGACAGGTGGAGAGGTGAGGCAGGTGAGTCTGAACCTTGGGAGAGCTAAGGGCTGGGAATCTAGCTGGGGCTAGAAATCTGGGAATCTTCAGCATTGGAATGGTATTTATAGCCATAAAACAGGGTATACTCTTTTCCCCTTTTCTGGCACCCCACCCAGCGACCCTCTCAGTCCCGCCATGCTATGGAGAGCAGAGGGCAAGAACAGAAAGATCTTAGGTCATGTTGCACCCTGGTCTTCTCCCAGGGACCCTCCAGTGTACCTGTCCTTCCTGGGTTTCCTCTAGAAAAACAAAGCCCCAGTCAAGGGCTTTTATGCGAGTAGTTTATTATGGGAGTGAATCCAATGGGCCACAGTGCAAACACTTGTGCGATGAAAGGAGGAAGGATGGAAAGCCAATCCAAAGGTCCTTGATGATGTTGGTCACCCACTGTGGGCAGCTTGATCCCACCGAGGACCTTCTGAGGAATCACATTAAATGCACCTGAGAGTTTTCCACCTGAGACTCAGGAGAGGGGGTAATTCATCCATTCTGTCCATCTCCCATCGGTCAGCATCACCTCAGGACTGTTAAGCTTCTCAAAGCCTCAAGATAGTGCATGTCCCAGCAAGGGTAGGCCACTCTCATTGGCACCCCCCCTTAGCAGTGGCAGGAAGTCCTAGGGTAGAAGCAACACACACAAGAGCAGCTGAAGCGGGGTGCTACCACAGGACACTTGCACACAGCTGGTTGCCCCAGCAGCCAGAGCAAAGAACAGGCCAACAGATCTGAGATGGGCTTTGAAGTATCTGTCAGGGTCACCTTGAACCCTGTTGTAAATCCAAGTCAATGTTTGAAGGCATGTGTCCACGAGGGCCTAGGGTACATGGGACATAGAAATGCATGTAAAATGAGACAACTAGTCAAGGTCACCCGGATTTTAATATTTTGTCTGTTAAAATTTCTGGAGGCAGGAGGCCTTTCAGAGCTGATTCACTTGTTACTATGAAATGGGACTGCAGTGCTTCATTCCAACCCTGTCTCCTTCCTGTTTTAGACACAGGAAACTCTTTTTTCAGGATGGAAGGTCTCATAGAGTTTGACAGAAATCCCAGGTCCTGTTCATCTGCGTTTGTGACTGAGGTGGAGACGGATGACTATTGTTCCTGCTTTAGGAGTCTTTGGCCTCTCACCTACAAGTGAGGAGGTGACATCTTCCTTGACCCTGAAGTGGTTTCAGGTTTGGCTCAGATGAAGGTCGTATTGCCCAGTAATTGACACTATCAGCCCAGTGGCTCTGTGCCAGGACCTACAGCAGTCAAAGTGGGACTCATTACTGGTAGGCATCTCCAGGATGCCCTGGGTCCTCGAGATGAGCTCAACCCTGGAGTGCAAGGCCATGTATCAGCAATAGAAGATTTCTCAGAGGGCCATGATCTTGTCTTCACGAGCTCTTATAGTAGTAACAGCACCACCATCACCACCACCATCACTACCACCACTTCATGTTACATCAAGGATTCCACAATAATTATACTAGTTATTATATACGTACACACTAGTTAATATTATATATAAGATAACATATATATGGCACCTATTGTGTGGCAGACACCATTCTTAGCACTTCCCACATAGTAGCTCACTTAAGCTTCACAACTAATACATAAGTTTTTATATAATTTATGTAAGTTTAATTTATATATAAAGGTAAAGCCCACATTTTCATGTAACAGCCCATTTAAGCTTTAATAATACTGAAGGGAGAGTATTATTCTTATCATCTTCATCCCCATTTGACAGATTAGGAAACTGAGGTATAGACTGGACCAATAAATTGTGCAAGGTTAACTAGTTAGTGATTGGTAGAGCCAAGATTCAAACCAAGGTCTGGCCCTGGAGTCTCTCTATGGCCATATTCCTTCAATGCACCTGCCCCTCCTATGCCAGGGTTGACGGATGCACTACCTAGTCAAGGTGTTGAAGGGAGGGGCATGCCCTCCTGACCCGTTCCCCCATATTCCCAGTTGGGATGTAGATGTGGCGGTGAGCCATCTTGGAGAAAGCAGATGAAAGCAAGAACTGAAATTTAACAAAGCAACAAAATAGAAGGAACCTAGGTCCCCTGTTAGGATGGAGCCCCTCTATCAGTCCTGCACTGCTTAGGGGAAAAAGAAATCAACTTTTGCTTGGTTAAGCCTCTTGGTTAATGACAATATCTGTATTGATACAGTGGGCAAAGCCAGGCTGGAAAGCAGAGGTTTGCCAGCAGCTGAGCAGCCTGTCCGCATCTCAGAAGCTACTGCCTGCAGCTATGACATGCCAAGGGGCCAATTCTGTCTCTGTGGAAGGTTGGAGCTTTCTGAAGATTGTGCACGAGGCAGCACAAACCAGCCTCACAGGCTGAAGGTGGGGAGCGGCCCATCTCCACGACAACAAAGTGGTAATGTTTTTATTTATGTAGAACCATAAATGCCCCAGTAGTTTTTATGAGCGTAAAGCAGAAAATTACCAAACCAGAGTGAGGCTTCCTAAGCAAAGAGCTGACACTCCAAAAAGAGTCTCATCTCACAAAATAGGGTGTGTGTTTATTTGGAGAATGTAAGATCACAGGAGAAACTAGATAGGCAATCTAATCTGATTTGAAGTCTGGGAAAGAGACAAGCAGAGCAAGGCGAAGGAGGCCAAACTGAAAGGTTTGAGCATGGTGGTTTGGGAGGTACAGAGAAGGATTCAAAGTGTTTTTTCATCACCTTTCATTGAAAAATCAATATAATAATGAAAGAATTTTTAAAGTTTCTATAATCACTAATCTTTAACAGAATTTAAAACAATATTTCATATATCCATCCCTTCTAGTCTTTGTACCCATAATTATCATGCTTATCTACAAATTTATTCAACTTTTTTCACTTCTAACTACATGTTGCCATATTTCTACATACTCATTGCAGTAGTTGGGAAAGTCACTTAATTCGCACAGCCTCAGTTTCCTCATCTTTAAAATGGGGCTAAACATACCTAGAGGAGTTGTTTTAAGGATTAATTGAAGAAAAGAGGTTTTGAAGAGCATGCCAAGACTCATTCCTTTTCTCCAGAGAGTTAAAATTTCCCCCAAACTCCAATTCAAGGCCCTGGGTGTTCAAAACACCCTGTGCAATTCTGTGAATTCCTACCAATAAATTTCTTCACTTCTCTCTGCCTCTATGCTTGTACTTTTCATCTGTTCACATCAGACCTGATAACTTCAGTGAAGTTGGGTATATAAACCAATAATGGAAAAGTTGTTTGATGAGGTACTAGACAGCAATAAGAAAGAACAAGCCATTGCTACACACAACAATACGAGCATAGCTCACTTTCATAAAGTTGGGTGGAAGGCGTTAGATCCCTTTACGGGCAAAACTAGTCTATGGGATGTTGGAATAGTGGTTACCTTTGGGTGAAATGACTGGGAGGGGGGATAAGGGCAGTTTCTGGGGTTCAGCTAATGTCCTATATCTTGATCTATGAGGTGGTTACACAGGTATGTTTACTCTATAAAAGTACATCACACAGCTCATCCCTGATTTGCAAATTTTATTGTATGTTCATAATCATAGCTAACATTTTTGAACACTTATTAAGTGCCTGGCATGGTTCTGTTTCATGTATATAAACTCATTGAATCTTCACAATGATCCTATAAATAGGCACTATTATTATCTCTACTACACAGATGAGGAAGCTGAAGCACAGAGTGGTTGAGTCACTTACTCAAAGTCACACAGGTAGGGCATATTAGAGGCAGGATTCAATTGCGGAATCTAGGGCCTACACTCTCTTCTAACTGTCCGTCCCAGAGAAAGGGACAAAACCTGCTTTCCACTAATGCCATGGCACCGGCCAAGCATGTCCCTAAGCTAATCCCAAAGGTGAGATGTGGACCATTCTTCTCAGGATGAGATGGGTTAAAAGGAGACAGGCATGTTGGGTCCAGAGGCTGCTTTGTGGAACCAGTCGGAAATATACAGTATGGATAAAGTCTTACAGGACATTTCTGGGGGTATATGGGGTCTGGCTATGGCTCAAGAATCCCTTTCTTTGTCCCTTTCTTTCTCATTTCTCACAGTGGCCATCCCAAAGTGCCCTTGTCCTCAGGGCCCCATTTCCCTCACTCTCAGCTAATGGCCTTTACCGCTTGCTCCACCAAGGAAAGAAGATAGGGGTCCCTCAAAGTCCTGCTTCCATAAATTCACCAGTATCTCCAAACAGTCCTGGGTTCCTGCGTTCAGATTAAGAGGATGTGTCCCTCATCTCATCCAGGGCCTCCCCCTCACTCCTGATCCCATTCCTCGCTCCCTCTGCAGATTTTTCAGACCTGTCCCAAGTCCCTCCCAACCTAAAACAAAAACAAAATAGAAACACCCAACTACCACCTCCTTTTAATTACCATGCTTTATGAGGGAGGTCTACAGCAGGGTTTTCTGCTTCCCCAAAGCCAGTCCCCCCTCAGACCAATGCCATCTGCTTTGTGCCCGCCGCATCCCTCTGTTTTACACACTGTTCCCGTGACAGTGCCAGATGACCTAATCTTATTTGACATCCCTACAAGGTTGGAAGACTCCTTCTCCTTTTATGAGCATGAGTAGTAGAGTGTAGCAGTACAGAGTACTGGCTCAAGAGACAGCTACCTGAGTCTAAATCCCAACTTCCATCTGTGTGAGCGTGGGCAAGTGACTTAGTCTCTCTGAGCTTCACGTCCCTCAGCTGCACCATGGCACTGATAACCGTGTCTCACAGGGCTGCTTAGGGATGAGGGATGACAGAAGGAGTGTAAGCCAGGCATCTGGATGTGCCGTGCGCTCCTCCTCCATCCATGGCTGGCTACCTCCCTCCTCCCCTTGGTGCTGACTTCAGAACCGGCAGACAGCATCTACAGAATTGTGTGGCCGCCTTCCAGGGGGCCTTCAGGGACACACGCTCTAGCCGGAGAATATGTCTCCTGGGGCCCTTGGCAGGTACGTGTTGCACTGCATACCAGTTACATTCTCTTAAGTCAGGTCCTGAGGTCTTATCATTTGGGGGTACAAACAAGGTCAGATTTCTGGGGCTACAAAAGGTGTCTGAGTGAGGTACCAGTAACCTAGGGGTAAGCCTCCCGATCCACAACCAGGAGTGAGGGAGAAGGAAGCATCTAGAACAACTCTTGGTTTCACCACAAGAGGTGGGGCCGACCCAGGGAAGGGGAGCTCCCTGGCTGTTCAGTGTTGGAGGCACTGAGAAGTCCAGCAGCCAGTCTCAGGATAGAGACTCAGAGTGCCTAGCATGAGAATGACCCCGGAGGAGGTCCCACTTTCTGCTGTCTCTCCAAATTGCTGCCGGTTCCCCTCTCCTTGATCCACATCAAAGCCAGTTTTCTACCCCCTGACAAGTACTGTTGTGCTTGCTTCCACCATCACACCTGAGATCCATTTACATCTTCTGCTTCATGTTTCTCAGGCCACAGTGGTGGTGTGACTTCAGACCTCAGAACTTGAGTGAGCGCCATTCACGGTGCAAGTGCCCAGGGGAGACTTGTGCGTTCCACCTGGTGCCAAGGTCGAGGCGTTCAGGCTTCCTTGTTAGCCCTTCCTGCAATGTACGTCCGCTTCTTGTTTACCCTTCCGCTGAGAGGGGAGCCCTTTGGTGTCCTACTGTGTCTTTCCCCACCTAGGGTGTGTTTTCTTTCTTAGAGGCACATATAATAACGGTGGGTCTTACAATCAGGTGCCTAGGATTAGATACACCTAAATACAGGGAAAGTGTTTCTCCCTATTAAACACCTTCGTGAATCTTTTGCTTGGAGTATGAAGTCCAGCTCCTTAGCCACAAATGCATGACCCATTCTCCCTGAACACTCTCCCCCAACACCACAGAAGCCTCGAGCCTACTGACACCAGATCATAGTGATTCCCTAACAAACTATACTCTCCATTTCCAGGGGCCAGTTCAGAGGGAAATATGTGGGATGTTGCTAGAGCCAGTTGGACCTGCCTTCTGAGCTTCAATGAGAAATAAAAATAAATAAAATTGGTAAATTTTGAGGTTTTAACTTATAAAGATAGAACAGTTTGGGAAAAAAGAAGCATTTAAAGCTAGGATTGAATTTGGGAAATAAAGAAAGAGAACATGTTTGGAGAAAATAATGTTATGTGATAGATGCAGAGCTCAATATACACGTATTTTTAGTTCAATATTTAAATGATTACTATGTCTGTAATACAAAGAGTTGATTTTAGCAAGAAATGTAATACTGAACTCAAGCACAATTCTACAATAAACATTTGCTATACTGTTCTTGAGCTTGGTTGTTTTTTGTTTGTTACTCTGTATTTTGAAATACTTTCAGACACAGGAAATCGTAAAAACAGTAAAGGCACTTCTGTGTACCCCTGAGACTTGGTAACAGATGCTAGAAACGCGTACCATAAAATAGGTCCATAACATTTGACAGTTCAAGGAAAATTTATTAAGGAGGGGTTTTATGCCTGTTACATAATAAACTTGATAGTGAAGTTTTTTCCTAATTCAGTGCCCACTATCTCCCACTTCCCCCAGGGCTGGGGTGAGCCTAAGAATTCAACAATTCACTAGGTTTTAAAAATGAAATATCAAATCTCTAATAAGTTGAAAGCAAATAATCAAATCTAATAATGATCTGGTGGAATCATGGAAAGTGTGTGAATAGAAACTTACTATTTTACAAAAAGAGCTCTACACACCCCTGGGTCTGTGTGAATTCCCTGTTCCTGCTTCCTTGGTCTGGCTAGACTGTTCTGAGGATGATCAGGCAATCCTTTCTCTGGGAAGCCTCGGCTAGATCTTCTTTCTACAGAACCCCTTCATCTGGGTTCCCCAGAAGACCAGAATCATTCTTCCCAACCATGGTACAGTGAATTGTGTGTCTTGCTTGCTTGGCGGATTGTAGATGGTGGGAAATACAAGTTTTAGAAAAGAAAAATTGTATTTTCAAGTCCCAGCTATTCCATGCCTCCCTCAGAGATTCAAACTTCTCATTTGTAAAATAAGGACAACCTTAGCTCAGAGTTGCTAAAACAGGGAAAATATGTGTCTGTCATTTGGCACAGAGAAAGACTGTTAACATTACTGACAGTGAGAAGAATTTTTAAAAAATGATTATTATTTTAAAAATTAGCAGTTGTTTTAATAAATGGCCTTAGCAGAATAAGAGAATTTCTCTTAGAGAGAGAACTGTCTTTTTATATAAGAAAATTCTATAGTTTTCCTTCCTCCTCCCCAACTTAGTTGCAAAAGTTAAGGCTCCCCAGGACACAGTTTTGATGGGAAAAGATGAACTTAAATTATAAAATAATAATAATAATAATAAGCAAGAATGAAATTCATCCCTTGCTTTTCCTCTTCTATTTGTTGCTTCCTTTTCCTTTCTGAACCATTTGGTCTTAAAGCCAAGAGAGGGCAAGCCAAGGTAGGTGTCCACCGTGGGGGGTCTCTCTCTGCTCCTCCCTTGCTCATGCTCTGTCTCCCTCTGTCTCTGTCTCTGTCTCTCTCTCAAATAAAACATTAAGAAAAGAAGAAGTTTTGCCTTATCTCAGGAAGATATTCTATGCTTTATTTTGAAGCTCTAGAATTTTAGCTTTTGCAAACAGGTCAGTGTTCTGTATTAAACTTTACATGTGATGTGATGTAGTAAATATTGAGATTTGTTTTATCTAGTTTAGTTTATCTAGCTATTCCAGAAGCATTTATTAAAAAGATTATTCTTCCTCCATTGAAAGTTCATGATGCCTTTGTCACAAATCAATAAACCATATTTTTATGGGTGTATTTCTGTATTCCCCATTCTGTTCAATTGACTTGTGTATTTGTGTATCCTTACCTAAATAATTCCTTATCCTGATTACAGTAGCTTCATCAGAAGTACTGATATCAAGGAGTGTGAGTGCTCCAGCTTGGGGTTTGTTTTCTTCCCAAAATTGTTTTGTCTATTCTAGGTCCTTTGTATTTCCATATCAATTATAGGGTCAACCTGTAAATTTCTACAAAAGCCTCTTAGGATTGTAACTGAAATTGTAGTGAATCTTTAGGTCATTTTGAATAACTTTTAAATTATAACTACATTGTATCTTCCAGTCAATGACATGTATCTTTCAATTTTGTAGGTCTCTCCTTTCTCTCAATACTCTCTTATAGCTTTAAACATAAACTTATTATACATCTTTTATTAAATTAATTCCCATTTTATATTTTTAAATATTATTTTCCAATTGTTGGTTGCTATTATATAGATCTATAATTTATTTTTGTATATCGACCTTTTATCCTTAGCTACATAAGGAATTCTGTCATCTGCAACGACAGTTTCTTCTGTATTTCCAAACTTCAGTTATTTTATTTATTTTCTTGTCTTATTGCACTGGCTAAGACCTCCAGTTATAAGTTAAACAGAAGTTCTAGAAATGGACAGCCTTTCATTTCTTTCTAATTTTAGAAGGGAAATATTCAATATTTCACCATTATATAAGATGTTAACAATAGATTTTTCATTAACTATAGATTTTTCATAGATACACTTTATCAGATTGAAAAAGTTCCCTTCTATTTTTAAATTTCTGTGTTTTTTTCCTATCATGAATGGGTTTCTTAATTTGTCATATACTTTTTCTGTCTCTACTGAAATGATTATACAGTTTTTCTCCTTTATTCTGTTACTATCGTGAATTAAATGTATTTGTTTTCAAATGTTAAACTATATTTTTAGAATAAACTCTAACTCCACTTGGTCACAATGTATAATTTTTATGTGTTGCTGAACTCTATTTGCTAATATTTTGTAAGGATTTTTGTGTCTATATTCATGGGAATATTGACCTGTCATTTTTATTTCTGTAAACATCTTTGTCAAATCTTGATATCAAGGTTATGCTAAGGTCATAAAATAAACTGGGAAAAATGTCCCTTCTTCCCCCTTTTTGAAAGAGTTTATGCAAGGTTTGTATTTTTTTTCTCTTAAATGAATCAAATTTACAAATGAAATCATCTATGTAGAGTTTTCTTTGTGAGAAGGTTTTGATAGTGAATTCAGTTTCTTTATAAAATAAAAGTGATTTAGATTTTTTATTTCTTCCCAAGTCAATTTTGGTAAGTTGTATTTTTCAAAGAATTTGTTTATTTCATCTAAGTTACCAACTTTATTAGCATTAAGTTATTTATAGCATTTTCCTATTGTCATTATAATGCCTGTAAGATTATTAATCATATCCCTTTTTCCATCCCATTTATTGGTCATTTGTATTTTCTTTTTTTTTTAATTCAGCACTCTTGCTATGGGTTACAAATTTTATGAAATTTTTTAAAATGCCAATTTTTAACTTTGTTAAAAATCCCTCCAGTTTGTTTTCCAATATACTGATTTCTGCTTTTGGTTATTATGATAGTTATTATTTCCTTTTACTTTCTTTGGGTTTAATTTCCTTACCTTTTTATTTTTCCTCCTTTTTAAAGTGGAAGTTTGGATAATTAATTTTAAAACTTCCTTCTTTTCTAATATGACCATGTTAGTGGTATTAACTTCACTCTAAGCATTGCTTTACCTGCACCCTACACATTTTGAAATGTAATATTCAATTTTCATTATCATTTAATTTGACTATTTTCTTTTGTTAAGTTTTATTTTGAGAGAGAGAGAGTATGGGAGAGTGGAAGAGGGAGAAGGAAAGAGAGAGAATCTTAAACAGGCTCCACGCCCAGTGCAGAGCCCAATGCAGGGCTCAATCTCATGACTGTGAGATCATGACCTGGGCTGAAATCAAGAGTCAGTCACTTAACTGACTAAACCACCAGGCACCCCTCAATTTGACTATTTTCTGATTTCTTTTAAAATTTCTTCTTTGACCCTTGGTTATTTCTAAGTGTATTATTTAACTTGCAGGTATTTAGGATTATCTAGGTAGTTTATTAATTTGCAGTTTAATTCTATTGTGCTCAAAGAACATATTCTATAAGAATGCAATTTTTTGAAACTTACTGATATAAAATAAGGGTGCAATTTACCTTACAAAAAGTGGAAAGTGGATATCAGAGAAGTGTAGATAAAGTTCAGTAGGAGTAAGAGAAAGGAGAGGTAATTTCCAACTGAGGTCAATCATGGCAAACTTATGAAAGGAGGTGGCATTTGAACTCGGTCTTCAAGGATGGAAAGAATTGGGAAATAGGGAGACAGAGGACAGTGCCTCAGGCAGAAAAAGCAACTACACTAAATTTCCCTAAAAGGAGGAATTGTGGTTATCTTTTCTGAAACCCAAGACCTGAGAGCACTTCTGAGAAAGTAACTACAGACTCATGGCCCCAATATTCTCCTCTAAGCTGCCTTGAAACAACTGCTGCCAAACAGCCACTTAGAATTTTTTAACTCTGGGTCTGGCCGCCTCCTGTTTTAGACACTGACAGCACCACATACTTTAAAGTAGCCAGGTTCCATAACTTGAAAAGCATTTTTCATTTTCTTTTTAGTATACTCAACATTCAAAAGTTTCTTTTTCTGCCTACAGATCTGGGATATCACAAGTGAGATACACTGGGAAGTCTATTCCCAATCACAATCTCTCCCTTCTGGGACATTTAGAATTCTTAATGACGTCATTAGAGAAAAGCTTCACATGTCTTATAGTCATGTGTGAAGACTCACTCTTAGAGGTGTCCCAGGCAGGAGGTAAGTGTCCCTCATGGATCTATGTCATCTGAAAATAGCTCCTAATCAGAGTCCCCTGGGTGAATAATGCAAATGAGTTTAGGCTTGACACCATTACCCTTCAGCCAAGCACTTGTAGGCCACCATTCAGCTTCACGGGCTTCTTGGGGGCCTTACAGCCACCATCCCAGAACTCAGGACAGGGATGGTATTTTATTTCCCCCCTTCACATGCTCTAGTCTCTAGAGTAGCATTTGTGGAAGTCTATCAAGTGAGCTGAGCCTCCCTCTTCCCTGAGTACTGGCACATAGCAGGCCTGACCTTTACCATTCATTTCCCACCGTGAGGTGGGACAGTTGACCTTATCCTGATCGTTTCTCAGGGGTTGAGTTCCTACTGTGGAAGAGTTGGTTTGGAATGTTTTCTCAGATCTACTTTGATATGCTAACACCCACATTCCCACCTCAACTTAATACTCCTACCAGCCCTGCCACATGTCACAGTCATATCTGTGTCACAGGTGCCCCAGAAGGAAGGGGGTGAAGGGCTGGTCTGGAATAAAAACAAGCGTTTGATAGCTACCTCTCAAGACTGAGAACATAACATCCATCAAGACCTTCAGCTCCAGATAGAATTATTTAATATAATTTCTGGCAAGAATAACCCTAGCCAGGCCTAGGGTTAGTCCTCTGTGGGTCTAATGAATCAACTTGCTGTTTCCTTTGGCCGTGTTGAAGACAGTGTCCTCTGGCCAGAGGCTATACACAGGGCACACTGGCACGTCTGCCCACAAGTGGCACATTTCAGCCATGTGTCTGCAGTGAAAACTATCCCAAGGACCCCACCTCCAATGATTCTTCCCTCCTCGAGTTTTGCAACTCCAAGTCTATAAGGACTTCCTAGCCAGGATGGTGGTGAAGATGAAACTCTCTCTGGAATGTCCCTCTTTAGGGACATCGCCTGACAACTTTGTGTCAGAGTCTAAGACAAAGTGTGAGAGCAGAGAGTGCTTCCTCTAGGAGCATGTCATCTTCAGAGATGGCATCTGGTGGTGTTTCAAGGCTGGGCAATCTCAACAAAGCTTACCAGGTCACTTAACACTGGACAGAGACTGGGCATTTGGTCCATCACTCTCCAAGTGAGAAGGGTAGAATATATGAGGAACCTATGGGCTAGAGGATCCCCTGAGGCTGTGTAGCCTGGGTGAGTCTTAGAAAGTTAAGGAACAAACACTTCAAACTCGAGTCTTACACTTTCTTTTTTTTTTTTTTTAATGTTTTTATTTATTTTTGAGAGAGAGAGAGAGATAGAGAGAAAGAGCATGAGCAGGGGAGGGTCAGAGAGAGAGGGAGACACAGAATCTGAAACAGGCTCCAGGCTCTGAGCTGGCTGTCAGCACAGAGCCCGACGCGGGGCTCCAACCCACAAACCGTGAGATGGTGACCTAAGCAAAAGTCGGACGCTTAACCGACTAAGCCACCCAGGCGTCCCGCTTACACTTTCTTTCTTGATGCAATGCTTTATGTTGCTTGTCCTCATACAACTCATCAATGACTTTTCCACTGCTTCCTCCCTGCTTTCCTCTTCCTTTGCATAGGCAGCCAATATTTGAGGAGTGCAAGATATAGAGGCATCAGGGCTGAGACTAGAAACTAGAAAGAAACCCAAGTGAAAAATCTAAATGCCTAATTAGGCAGATCTTTGTCAAGGGAAAGGATGAGGGAATGCCAATAACCACCAGAAAGGCCAAGAGAGGACTCCTCGCAAACACTTCCTACAGATTCTGATAATATATTTATAAACTAAGTCAAATGCTACAGGGAGACATGTTCCAAATGTAATGGGTTCGATGAACTGGGGTAACATCAATGTCATACTTGTTTGAGATGTTTCCAGCATCTTTCCAGAATATGCCCAGAGAAATAAGTATTACAACAACCTCATCGAAACAGGAGTGCCCAAGAATACTCCACCTTCCACTTTAAGGGTTAGGCTTTGTGCATTAGCATACATTCCTGCCACATATTAGAGCTCCTTCCTTTTGTGTAAGATGCTTGGGCTCTGAAATAATTGGTTTGCATTTAAATGCCCAAATGTGATTATATAACCCTGATTCAATTAACAGGTCTGACTTGATTCAAGCCTTGCTCAGGAATGAGCCAAATAGCCATCTAAATAATAATTAGAACAAGACAAACCAGTCTTGCTGGTCTCTGATGTTGAGGATTGAAGGAACTTCCAAGTCATCAGATGGAGTTGATGGATCTGGAGGTCCAACTCCCAGGACTGGGCTCACTTGCCTTTGAGGTCAGGGATATAGGTCTGGGGTTCTCCGACAGTGGCCATCAAGGGATCTGACAACTGCTCCCTCTTTTCAACTTAGCAATGATAAAATGGAGCCCAGGAGAGGTGGCATTGCTGGCCCAGGGTTATTCCATCAGCTGAAAGCAAGCAAGGACTTAAGTTCAGCACAAAGGGCTGTTGAGTTCATCTGATCCAACTTCCTGCCCAGTTTGGGAATCCCTGATTGTCATCACACCTCTGCTTGGTCTCTGTCAACAGCAGGAAGCCCGCTGTATCCACAGGTCTTGGATGGCTCCAACTATGATAAACTCTTCCTTGCTCTGATCCCTGACCCACTTTCCTATAACTTTCATCCAAAGATCCTTTTATCCTTTGCCTCCCAATGTCATATCTTCACTTAGTCATCTTCACTCCTTCAGAATAAGTTCTGGATCTTGTTCTGCTGAGATATTTTGACAGCCGCTTGGACTCACGGTTTCTCACAAAACTCAACCATGGGCTCTGCCTTCACTTTTGAGTGCTTCAGTTTCCTCACCACTGAACACCAGAGCACCAGGCCTGGCAGGAGTCAGAGGAATTAAGGAATCCAGCATATTGTTGTACAAAGCCATTCCAAAGACTAGAACAAAATTAGAGAGGAAAATGAAACCAGAAATTCGAGCTTATGTCAATATAGTGATATCTGTTGATGAGAGAACCTGAATTTTTTCCCAAAGAGATTTTTGTATCAAACCGATAACATCATTTATAATTAGTTCATAAATGGTACTGTGCAATTTTAATAATATTAGACATGGTTCCCACTGAGTGCCAGCTTTTAGAAGGGAAAGCCAGATAACCCAGTATTTTGATTAGATGTTCAACATGAAGAGATTAGAATCAATCACAGTTTACACATGCATGGCACCTGGTATACAGTACTATAGTGAGCTATATGCCTGCCATTGCCACTAGACTGGGAAGTCCTTGGAGGCAGGAAATGTCCCCTTCATCACTGTACCTTCAGGATTGGCACAGCTGGCTTCTCAGCAAATATTTATTTATTGGATAAACTGATCCATGAAAGGTTTTCATTCCTGGCTGGTTTGCCAGTCTGGGGGAGTTAGTCAGTGGCATATTCTGATGTCACCCTCATACTGTGCATCTCAGTACACCTGTGAACACATCCTATACTGGAAATCCCAACATCTAGATTAGGAAGCAATTTATAGTACAAGAGAATTACTTACATTAAGAGATGGATTTGCTTCATAGCCCTTCTAACCAATAAACTCCCCTACAACTTTTAAACAATCCAATTTCCAAAACTTTGTTCAGCATTTCTTGGGAGCATCTATCACAAGTGAATGACAGCCTGTGTAGCTACTAAAGCTATATCAGTACATATCGAATGATATGTTTGAGTTCGGCTCTGCCAAACCCAGGCATCAACCTTAACACCATTTTGATCTTTTCCACCCCCCTGCTGGCATCTCCATCAAATCAAAGGGCCTGGTGGAAAAGCAGGAGGTCAGCTCCTTTCTACATTTCTGAGCTCTGGGCAGGCAAAGTTTGGAGAGTGTGGCCAAGAAGGCCTAGGCTTCCTAACCTTGGGAACTTATAAGTCACAATATTATAAATTCAAAGGGTCTCTAGAGTTAAGGAAAGGAGACCTACATTTAAAATGCTGTTATTTAGGGGCCCCTGGGTAGCTCAGTCAGTTAAACGTCTGAATTTGGCTTAGGTCATGATCTTGCAGTTTGTGGGTACAAGCCCCACGTTGGGCTCTGTGCTGACAGCTCAGAGCCTGGAGCCTGCTTCAGATTCTGTCTCCTTCTCTCTCTGCCCCCCTCCCCCACCACACTCTGTCTGTCTCTCTCTCAAGAGTAAACATTTTTTTTAATTAAGAAAATATAAATGCTATTATTTAATCAGAACAGCCATCCTATGAGGCACTTTTCCGATAGTAAACCTGAAGCTTAGCAAGAGTGCCTCCCAAAGTCCCACAGAAGGGAGGAGTTGGGCCTCAGACACAGGCCTACCTGTGCACACACGGCAAAGACTCAGGCTTCCAAGGCCCTTCCGAGAGCAAGTGCGTCTGGCCCACAGCCTCCTGTGAGAGAAGGGGCTTCGGCTTCCTGGGCAGGGCAGTGTTGCCTTCAGGTTTTGACTTCTCACCGTGACCCTCTGTCCACCTAGAACCCCCCACTTCTTCCTTGTTTGTAAATTACTTAGAAAAACATGCCTGGGAATCCCATTGTGATGTCAGGGGGCTGGGAGGCCAGCTCTCGTGTGACTGGTCACTTGTGACTACCGGCCGTGGATGTGAACTGCGTTCTGACACCATTCCACTATCACTTCTCCCACCTTCGTTCCCTGTTTCCCTCTGCCTCAATCTTCACACTTTCTGTGGGAGATGGGACAAGCCACAGCAGTCTTGGCATCATGCCCAGGCTTCAGTTCTGCCTTTGCAGGTGTCAGATGGAGACCCTGGCTTCCAGGTAACCAACTTGGGGTTCAGCTCAGTCTGGCCCTGTAATCCAAAAGGGAGAGAGAAAGCCTATCACGAGTCCCTTATCACCTACACTCTAGGGGAGAAGTATCATTATGGCAATATGGAAGCCCTCAGGTGGTCCCTTTTCTGGCCTTTGCCTAGGGTGGCCCTGTTCTGCGGCATTAGGGATGACCCCAGGATGGCTTGGGTAAGGCTGCTCTCTGGGAATGAGTGGGGTTGGAACAAGATGGATAATCAGTTTGGTTTTCCATTGTTTACCCCAGCCAGAGGAAGCTTTGGTAAGATAGCTGTGGTTGTATTAGCCCCCAGTTAATAATAATCGTCTTGCCTCATCTGTGGAGTCGTGGCCCTTTGCCCTGGCCACACCCAGCCTACTCAAGCCTCTCTCTGCCCTGTCTCTACCCACGTTTTGCCCTCACTCTACCTACTCTTTATCCTTCAACACACTATGCTCTTTCACACCATTGAGACTTTGTTGTCCCTTCGATCTAAAATAACATTCCCTCAATCCTCCTTACCTGTCTACACCCAGTTAGGATGTTACTGCCTCGCTATAGGTTGCCACAACATGTCAGGCAAAATTAATAACTCCTCCGAATTCCCATAGCACTCTGTATGTCACTTTACATCACTCGTCACATGATTTGAGAGTATTCATCTGTCTCACTGTTGGATGATGCACTCTTTGGAGGGGAGGGGTCATTGCTTATCTCTACACACACCTCCTAGAACACAAGAGGGGCTCCTGAGCGTAAGACCTCTTCTCCCTCTCTCACCACATTCTGCAGGGGGCTCAGCTTGGGTCCTAGAAGAGATCATCCACCAGCTCTCGTGCAAGGAGGGTGTGCAACAGAGCAGAGTGTTGGTTGGAGGATCAAAGCATCTTTGAAAGACATCAAGGTTGCTTTCCAAACCCCTGATGATGGCTCCCCAGGAAAGGAGGGTAGATAGAGAGATGGGATCTTTGTTTCTGATCTGGGTAGCTTTGAACAAGTTACTTAATCTTCTCTGGGTCTCAATATCTTCATCTATCCAGATAGGGAGATAATGCATAAACCTCGTGTTGTTGTGAAGACTAAGAATTACTATTTAGTGAATTTATTGTAGTGCTAAGGGCTTTACAAACATCACCCAGTGAGAAAGCAACAGAGACAGAGTCAGAACTCAAACCACAATACCATATCAAAGGGACAAGGAAAGCTACCAAAAAAATGACACAATGGTAGTGATCACTATCTATTGAAAGTGTTTTTAGACTTCAAAATCTTTGTCCTGTTAGAAACTGAAACTGGAAACAAACAAACAAAAAGACATGTTTTCCCTGAGCCATGGTAAAAAGCTATTACAGGAAGTACAAAGATAAGGGGGTAGCAGGGACACCAATAAATTGTGCCTTACCTTCCATAGGCTGACTTATTTCTGGGAAGTGGCTTCCCAGCCAGAAATTACATTTCCCGGCCACGCTTGCATGTAGGTGGGGCTATGCAATGGGTTCTCCTATGGAATGCAATTAGAAATGACACGTGTCACTTGTAGGTCAAGATGGTTATGAAGAGGGTGTGAAAAGCCAAAAGGTAAAAAACAACCAAAGTGTCCCTTAATAGAAGAATGGATAAATAAAGTGTTATGTCTACTTATTTTTTTAAGTTTATTTATTTATTTCAAGAGAAACAGAGACAGCATGAGCAGGGGAGGGTCAGAGAGCTGGAGAGAGTCCCAAGTAGGCTCCACACTGCCAGCACAGAGCCCTACCCAGGGCTCGAACGCATGAACCACGAGATTGTGACCGGAGTTGAAACTAAGAGTCCAACGTTTCACCAACTAAGCCACCCAGGCACCCCTTATGATAGAATATTAGTCGGCCTGCCAAAGGAAGGAAATTCTAACATGTGATGTCATGGTTCCCTAAGAACAAGATGGGGGAGTACTTTCAGAGCTTGGCTTGCTTTGGGGCTGAGTAGACGTGTGTGCTGAGGGCCTACCTTAAAGTTCAGAAGTTCTCCAAAACTGAGTCATAACCTCATGGTGGCAAGATGGATTTCAAGGACTTTGCTCCTGAGGAAACCCAGAGAAGTTTGCCTCGCTGAAAGACACATCCCTCGCTCAGTGCTAGGAACCGGGTATGAGCTTAGGGTATAGCCATGCAGAGGGAGAAGGGACCTGTGGTCCTCAGTCAGCTGAGGCAGACATGGGAACCGGTCCCCACATGCTCTCCTAGGCTCCTCGTGGTTCCAGATGGGACACTGCATTAGCTGAGCACAGCCCGGGAGGGGCCAGGGTGGTCTGTCTTGTACTGATACTCTAAAGTGGGTCCTGCACCAGGGCTACTGGTTCCAGGACTGGCAACATGAGGGGCCCCAGCCTCAGTGGTGCAGAGGAGACGGGAGCAACCAGGACAGGCTCTGGGGCTCCAATGGGGTCACGGAATTATGAACTGACAGCAACTACAGCAACTGTGCTGCTGGCTGGGTGTCCCGGCTCTGGCCCCTCTGGCGCTGTGGCCAGCCAGGAGCCCCGGCGATGACAGAGGAGGCACCCAGCCAGAAGACATGCATCCCAGGGGGCTCTGGTGACCCAAAAGACCAAGAGTGATGTGGGTTTTGTATCATCATTCCAGGACCCTGGATTCTTGGGCTTATCACGGGACAGTGACCCGGGAAAGAAAGAAGGTCATGCCTATAATAGAGGGATGAAGCTGGAGCCGAGCTGAGGAGCTGATAAAAGAGACACAACCTCATCTCATTATCAGTTTTGCAAAGAATTTCCTGTTGTAATGAATGAGAGCAATTCAAGGTTACCCTATAATGACAATACTCTTACACGCATACTTCCTGTGGTCCTTCCTGGAGAAGCAGAGATGGAATGAGGGCCAGGGAGTCATGGATTGCACACAAATCTGACAGTTGTGTCAAAATCTGGCACTGCCCATAGGGGTGAGTCATGCTGGTAAAGGTCATGTGAGTTGCATTAAAATAAACACTGAGAATGATTGGTTTTTAATGTTTCTTAAATGCATGAATGCTCTCCTCTCCCTTCTAAGATCTCCAGAATTCTCCTGCAGTGGCCATCAACACTACTGTTGACTCTTAGCTCCCTTGCCCCAGGCATTCAGTGTGTGATGTGCCACCAGAACCTGAGGCATTCGGAGATGACAGACAGCTGAACACTTAAAGAAAACATAAACTGCCGACGCTGCCTTTTTTTTGCATCTCCTGTCTCTTGGAGTCATTCCCCCATCTTCCTACATGGTGGCAGCTGGCTTTTCTTTTCTCCAGCTCTGGACTAATGTTTGCATTTTCTTTCACTGAGCTCACAGGGGTGTGTAAGTACCCTGCCTCTGGTCTGAGCCCTATTCAAAGCAAGGTGTTTTAGCTTTCCTGGCATTTTCCGAATTCTTATACAACCTCAGCCTGAGCCTTGTACAGAATCCAGCTGATAAAGACCTGAAGCCAGCCTTTGAAATGGTGCCGAGGCCACCTGGGTCTTTTGCTGCTTCCTGGGACCTGGTCCCAGCGCCAGCGCTGAGCTCAGACCCCTCCTGCCTGCCAGAACTGGGCAGGGTTCTACGAGAGGAGAGACCCTTAGGAAAGGGAGGCCTGTCCCTCACCAATCAGAGGGTGACTCAGAGCTGCCAGTCCGGAATCCCAGTTCTCACAACGTGACTAACACTGTCCTCCCCACCCGCTGGCCAGGATGACGCACCCCTCTTGGGCTGTCAGCGCTCACCTTTGTGGGAAGCGCTCCCTGGGCTGCAGGAATAGTTTGCTATTCCCTGTAGCACCAGGCTGCTTGGTGGCTGTGGTGACCTGAGGCATTCAGACACCTGCCTGCTGTCTCTCCTGTGCCTCCTGCCCTCTTGCCGCCACTGAGCTCAACTATTCCTGACGCCTGGGGTTGAGCATCCCTGCAGAGAGGCCGAGCTGGAATGAGGGTAACCAGGCAGGGCGCATGCCTCACGCTCGAACCCCAACCTCAGGCCCACTTCCATGGAAGGGCTAATGTAATGCCCCCAGATGCCTGTATATTCCAGGCGGGAAGGGTGAGAGTGGATTCGCGTTCTCAGAATCACTTCTGGCTCCCGCTTTCTTTCTGCTTCCATCTGAGGCACTTTGCCATCTATGTGTGCTGTCCCGGGTCTGCACTTGGACTTGGAACTCAAGCCCTTGCCTTGATGTCTACCAAAACCAAACAAAACACCCATGCAAGACCTTTGTGGGTGTAGCAGACTCCGTCAAGGGCTGCTGCCAGAATGCAAACCACTTCAAACAGAATATTTGATCTTTAATAATCCTCTTTAAGGCCACCCTCCCCTCTGGAGATGTCACTCAGTCCGGACCACCCCACGTTGTTAACTGAGCATATGTTTCTCAAGACGGGTTCATGAACCACCTGCACCTGAATCACCAGTGTAGGACCAGGGGTCTCCTAGGGGGATAGTGTGTGTGTGTGTGTGTGTGTGTGTGTGTGTGTGTGTAAAAGAGATGGGTCCAAGTGTGTATTTTGGATTGTTTATTCAGATTTCTATTAGAACACTTGTTTATAAGTGAACTTTTATATTTGGGGATGTTTTCCTATGCTATTTACAGTGCCCACTCACAAGAGTGACCCTTTAGATCATATCTACAAGAGCCAAAGAGTTGGAAGGAACAATGAATGCCTTCTAGAGCAGAGGTCTTCAGGCATTTTGCTTCCATATACCTCTACAGAATTTTGAAACTTTATGCACTCCCCTTAAACACTCATGTGTTGGTATCTAAAAATTTTTCATCTTAAGTTTAAATAGCTGCAAAAGATTAAAGTCCACTATAAATGTGAAGTATTTTAACATATTAACAGCTTAAATATTTTGAAATAACTATTGTTACTCATTTAAATATATATAAGTAGAATTTACATGTTACAGCTACTGACATCCTCCATTATCCTTTTTAAAATACCATGAATAAACTCTTCATTAGATTAGAAATTTTATATTATTTCTTTTTCTCCTTGCATTTATGTTTCCATTTCTCTTCCCCTATAGAACTTTATCCTGATATAATATACATTATGCTTTTATTAATCACCTTGTCACATTTCTATTAAATATATATATAAATGCAAATTTAATTTTTTCTTTTTCTGGGGCCATAAAGCTCTAAAGCGATGCTATCCAGTACTGTTGCCACTAGTCACATATGGCTATATAAGTTTTTTAATGAACTAAAATTTAAAATTCAGTTCTTCATTCACACAAGTCATGTCTCAGGTGCTCAATAGCCATGTGTGGCTTATGAGACTGCACTGGACAGAGCAAATAGAAAACACTTCCCTCACTGCAGAAAGTTACTGGACAGAAAAAGTAGAAAACATTTCCATCACTGCAGAAAGTTCTTTTGAACAATGCTGGTCTACAACACAAAAAGACTGTCTCCCAGAGTTAGTCATCATTACAATTAGTAGTAACACACAATTCATCAAAAATAGCATAAATGTATCGCCCATTTATTGAACATTTGGGTGAGATAAGTCTTATCCAAAAAGGTAAAAGTTTATTAGAAATGCTTTTTTCTTAATGTTTATTTATGTCTGAGAGAGAGAGAGTAAGCGATCATGTGAGGAGGGGAGGGGCAGAGAGAGATGGAGACACAGAATCCAAAGCAGGCTCCAGGCCCTGAGTTGTCAGCACAGAGCCCAATGCAGGGCTCAAACCCACCAACCATGAGATCATGACCTGAGCCAAAGTCAGATGCTTAACCCACCGAGCCACCAAGGCTCCCCTAGAAATGCCTTTTAATGAGATGGTTAGTGCTCCCCCCCCCACATATCCATGAATGAATATTACTTTCTATTGAATGAGAACAGTTTCCACATCAATTTTTATCCTTAATGTTCACCTTTAAAAATATAAATGCCAAGAAACAGGCTCATACTGGAAGTGTTTTATTGTAGTGGTATTATTTGATTGTCTGAACTCTTTCTGAGGAGTGTGCCAAAAATCACACATAATGACAAGATTATTGTTAGTGGTTTATCATCTGATATTATTAAAAGTTCATTAGTTTCTCCTTCACCTTTGTTAAAATGATGAGATAATGCCTGATTTGCTAAAGGATTTGTCGTCCAGGCATTAAAGTAGTTCACTGATTCAGCCTTAACCAATACTTGGAATTGTCTCTTTGATCAGTGTCAAGATTTTTACAAATGACAAGATGACAAGATGGGCCACATCCTCCTTCTGCAAAACATGGGAAGAGGAGACCTTCTGAAAAATGAAAGGGGAAGAGAGAGCCGCTCAAACACGGGAGTATTTGCAGGGAGACCAGCTTTAGTAGAGAGGACACCTGAAAGTGTCCTGGAAATGGGTGTCTTTAATAGCATCTGCACTGCAACCCCTTAGAATGTCTTCGGGGTCCCCAGTTTACAGACAACTGCTCCAGGAATCACAAAAGTTCTTCATTCAGCCTCCCCTCTCTTGGCCCCCGAGTTTCTTTTTAAATCCAAATAAGTGAGTTTGTTCAGCACAATTACAGGCCTATTCTTTTTTTCTCCCTTTTCTTTCTTTCTTTCCTTCCAATATTTTATACCTAAAAATGATACACTTACATATGTATTTGAATAAGATATATTACATAATAACAGCATACATTGATCTATAAATATATATAGTATATAATAACCCACCCCCCAACTTAGAAAGTGGAACAATACCAAATGACCCTGATGTCTCAGTATCCTTCCTGGGCACATGATCACATGGTACCTCCCCCACGCCCTTCAGGTTACGCATGGCCGTGTGACTTGCTCTGGCTCATAGTACGTAAGAAGCAGCAACAAGTGCCACTTTGGGATGGGCTTTAAGAGCGCGGTTTGTCCTGGCCCCTTCCCCAGCCACACTCACCAGAGACGTACCGACTAATTGGGGCCTCCTTAGCTGGCCCGTCATGACCTTTTTCTGCATTTATGCCAATGAGATTTCAGAGCTTATTTGTTATTGCAGCATAACTAGCCCATCATAACTGAAATAGCAATATCTCTGAAACTTCATGCCTGTCCCTCGGCAATGGTATCCCAGAGACATCCACCATCCTTGCCCTTCTTTAAGGTTTTACCGTATACTTATATCCCTAAATAATATATTTTACGTGTTTTTGAACTCTATAAATATGAAATCATACTTTGATTTTTTTAAGTATGATATGTGAGATTCATCCATACCATGAATATACCACAATGTATCCGTTCTACTACTTATAAACAGTTAAGTTGGGTTTCTTCGCTGTTAGAATCATTGCCACCCAGGGGCACCCAGGGGCACTCAGTTGAGTGTCTGACTTCAACTCAGGTCATGATCTTCAGTTCATGGGTTTGAGCACCACACTGAGCTCTGTGCTGACAGCTCAGAGCCTGGAGCTTGCTTTGGAGTCTGTGTCTCCCTCTCAATCTGCCTCTCCCCCGTTCACACTCTGCCTCCCTCTACCTCTCAAAAATAAATAAACGTTAAAAAAAAATTTCTTGAAGAAATATTGCACTCTGAATATGCTTGTACACATCTGCTGGGATAGAAATATGGAATTTTCTCTGGAGTGTAGGCTCTCAAAGTGTGGCCCAGAGACTGCCTGCCTCTGAGACCTTCCTTCAAGGGTGGCTGTGAAGTCAACACTATTCATGATAATAAGATGTGATTTGCCTTATTTGCCCTCGTTCTCACACAAGAGAATAGTGGCATTTCCCAGCAGCTGCATGACAAGCAATACTGCATCACACTGATGCAGAAACAGCTGGGAATCCCGCTGTCTTCTAGCAAGTGAGATTTGCAAGACTATTTAACAATGCCATTCTTCCCTCTAAGTGGTTTGGTTTTGGAAAATCTAGTTATTTTTCATAAACATATTATTTATGTTGGTATGTAATGGGATCTATCATTATCACTTTTAAATGAATTAGTGATGTTTTTCACTCTTAGGTTTAATGTCTAATATGGTAAACATTGGTCAATATAACTCACCTAAGCAAAGTTACTTGGTGTCCTCAATAATATTTCAGAATGTAAAGGGGTCCTGAGACCAAAAGGCTTGAGAAATGCTGCTCCAGGACACGTAACTAGAAATGGAATTGCTGGGCTGTAGCTTATGAACATCTTGGACTTTCCTATACAATGCAACAAGCATCTTCCCAAGTGGCTGTACCAGCTCGCCCTCCCCTGAGCAACACGCAGGGTTCCTGTACCGCATAGACCATCTACCATCGCAGAGAGCCTTGTGAAGGGGGTGGGTTTCAAGAGCATCCATTTCTTCCCTCGGTCTCCCCCTACCTGACCCCGTTTTCCAGTGAATTAGATTCAAAATCAAAGCGATGGTAAAATGCCCCAAATGCACTGAGGCAGGACAGCTGTGGGTTGTGGTTCCAGAAAGGCGGATGGGTTAGTGCAGACTTGTGGTTTGTTTATCCATTTTTGGGTCTTGGAGGAATCATGTTGACTTTAGACCTTTTTTGCAGTGAAAAATGGTCATTATTTTCCCCTTCCTCATTAAGGCGCCTTGGTCCGTCTCCACCCCCCAACCCCAGCCCCAGAGCCTTCCTTTCCCAAGTTCGCCTTGCTAAAATAGTGAGGACAGATTTTCTGCACTTCTAGATTCTCTCCCCACTCCAGTCTGAAAAAAGCCCCGAGGAAGGTATTATTGCCCTTCTAGTCCTGCTGGGCTGGAAAGGAGCTTCCCGAGAGAAAAAGTGAGTTTCCCAGCCCTGCCCTGGAAGAGAGAGCCTAGAAGGCCTGCTCCTGCCTCAGAAACACCAAGAGGTAGGGCTGATTTTCACATTCTGTTATTCTAGTGCATTCCCAGGCAGGGGCTGTGAATAGCATATAACATTCCTTCTTTACACACAAACACACACATACCTGGGAATAACTGCACTTGGGAAGAAGGCCAGCCATGTGCACATCAGCCTGGAAGAATAAAAACTCTCCTGACTTTCAGAAACATGTTTACTTGAGAGCAGGGCTGTTACCAGGAAAAAGCGCCACGGGGTTGTATCTGCTCCCTTCAGTGGCCTCGTCCCTCCTGCCTTCCCACAAATCTCCTACTTCCGTCCCAAGTTGGCAGGAACCCGCTGTTCCTCTACCCTGGGAGGCCTGCCAGAGCCCTCCCATTTTCCGGAGAGGTTTTCTTCAATTTCTAAGCAGGGTTGTTTAAAACCGGATGCCACATGGAGCCTGGGCTCCTTGCCCTTCCACCCTCTGCCCCCCACGCACTGGCCCCATGGAGCAAGCCCCCTCCCTCCATTCACCATTCTTGACTTCGGAGTCTGTAGTGTAACTGAAGCCAACCCCTTTCTGTGGGGCAGGCAGGCGTAGGCTCCAGGCCAGTGGGGGGAAGCTGCAAGAGGAAACTGCACTGAGCAGTGACGCTCCCAAAGGCCTTCCAGCCTATTCCCTTGGCCCCTCTCATTACCTTCTCCCTGCTTCTATGACCAGGAATCTTGAGGCCAGAAGAATTCGACCAGCTCATCTAGCCCCAATCTCTCTATCGAGGCCAGACTTAAGCCAGCACAGATTACAGGGAGATGGCCGGTTGAGAAAACAACCAAAGGAGTGTCTACAGCTTTCAGGCATTTATTTAGTTTGGATACAGCACTCTTTGAGCAGAAGGTGTTCATTCATACTTTGATTCATTCATTTGCTGTTCAGCAAGGTCTCGGCTACATACCAGCTACTGTTCACAGTACTGTGTCCCTGTGGATCTTATGCACCGATGCATGTTAGGAATTTAATGCAAAGGAAAGGAATAGGAAGTCATTGGAAATAGGACAATAAAAGGAGTAATTAGAAGGCTGCCGAGTGCCAGAGAGCAACACAATCCCCTCACCCTGTTGCGATCTTATAGATGCATGCAAGGCTCACGGGACCAGAAGCCCAGATCTGGCAATCCAGAAGGCTGGAAACCCAGCCAGGAGCGTTAACAGCTAATGGGAGTGGGAAATTGGAAACGTGGCTTTGGATTTTCCCCACCACCAGTGTGGAGGGAGGTGGGCCATCTGCAGCTCCGGGGAGGGGTTTGGGCCCAGCAGCAGCAGATGTCTCTGCTCCAGTCTCGGGAGCAGCTGGCAGTCAGAGGGTCGACCTCGGGCTGGGGGAGGGGCCCAGGTCTCCTCTCCTGGTGCCGCTGTTGTGGTTGTCGTGGGAGCTGTGACACCATTATACCCACGGGTCACCCAAAAAGATGCAACCACCACCTTCCTCAAAAGCTGCGGTAATGTCCATGTGTCTGCAAATCAGATTCCGTGTTCCTCAGCGAACTCATCATCTGCGTGGGGAGGCCTTATCACTGTTTCTGATTACTGTTTCTTGAGCAATGCCTCTAACATTTCGCTTTCCGTTTCTCTGCTTCCAGCTTATCTGTCACATGAATAATGACCAATGAATACACCTCCTTTCAGTCAGCAAGCATACGCTGGGTGGCAACCACGTGCCAGGCCCCGTGCAAGGCACTGTAAATGCGCTTTTGGAGGAAAGGCAGGGATCCCATTCTGAGGGTTGTAACAGGAGAGGAGCACACACCTGAGAAGTGCTTTCACGCAGAAACCTCTGAGCTGAGCGCTCAGAAAAGGCACTCATGTTCCATGGAGTGACCTCAAGAGCTCGTTCAGTGTCCAGTGCACTGTGCTTGGCGCTGGGATCTCAAAGGCCTCAGCTCAGAAAGGACGGGGAACTCACTGGAGATGAATGAATAGAAAATGCCAAGGGAGGCACCTGATGGCCAAGGAGTGCTGTGGTCAGGAGTAACTGCCTGGGCAAAGGCGGAGAGGCGGAAGAGAGCAAGGTTCACGGCAAGGCCAGTGCGTGTCCCCAGGGTCCAGCCTGAGTGTGGGGGCAGGGAGGTGGCCTATTGGAGAGGAGCCTGGGAGGGAGAGTGGAGAGGCCAGAGGGTACAGAGTCTGTGCCAAGGAGAGTTTGGACTTTATCCTATAATAAGCAAGAGGAAACTGGAAAGTTTTTAAAAGCCAGGCATGACATGATCAGATCTGAGAGATATACTCACAGACATATCCATACATATATCTATATATTACACACATACATATTGTCAACACCTATAGATACCTATAGAGTAAAATAAATTAAAATACCTAAATAATCCAGGGACTCCTGGGTGGCTTAGTCAGTTAAGTGTCTGACTCTTGATTGGGCTCAGGTCATGATCTCCCGGTTTGTGAGATTGAGTCCCTCACGAGGCTCTGGACCGACAGTGTCCTGCTTGGGATTCTCTGTCTCTCTCTCTCTCTCTGCCCTTCCCCTGCTCTCTCTCTGCCCCTCCCCTGCTCTCTCTTTCTCTCTCTCCAAATAATAAACATTTAAAAAATTAAAATACCTAAATAATCTACATACACATATGTATTTATATTTCACCCATATAAATCTAGATACATCAGTTACTGTGCTTTTCTTCGATTCCCTCTCTCCTAGCCAATCAGAAACTTGAACATTGCCCAGGAGAATTCCAGTTTTCTTAGCAGAAATATAAAGAGAAAAATACAATTGATATTCAGCTGAGGGTTTTCCCCCCCTTTCTTCCAAATGATGCTTTTGAACATCATACGCAAGGCTATAGGGAGGATAATTCAGAAGGGAACAGGAGGGGGGGTGGACAGGTGACACCCCTCCCGTGGAGGCATCCTCCTCCCCCACACCTGGGGTGAGGGGTGGCACAGAGGGAGGCTGGAGACACAGGCCCTACTGTGGGGATGAGGTCCAGTGAGAGGCTGCCAGCCCCTTGGATTTGACTAGTAGAGAGCTGTGCAGAAATGATGCCTACCCCCATGGCCCCTTCTTTCTCTTTCCCAGAAGCAGATCTCCATGCCTGGGCAGAAGCTGTTGGCATCTCTACGGGGCCAAGTTATTCATCAACAGTTGGCTGAGAGCTGCTGGTGGTCACGCCGAAGAGCAGGGTGTGCTTGGGTCCTGACACTGCTGAGCTCAGTCCAAATGAGCTGAGCTGAGAGTCTAGGACAGCCCTTGCTCCCCTCACTCCAAAGTACTCCAGAAGTATAGTCCCCATAGTCCGCAACACCCCACACAAGAGGGGGGAAAGGGTGGTGGGAAAGGGAAAGTCATATATATACCACATGCCATTCAAAAAATGTTTGAGGTGCCTTACAAAATCCACCCAGTAAGTCAGAGATCTAGGGGTTACCCTTAATTCCTCCCTCCTTCCTGCTCTTCATGTTTAACCCATCTGTCGGCGCTTCCTCAGAAGCATATGTCAAGCCCACCTGCACCTCTTCACTTTCACTGCGCCCCTCATTGCAAGCCCCATTGTCTCTCACTTCATGTGTTGGGTTGCTAGCGCTGCGGTAACAAAGGACCATGGCCTGAGTGCTTTACAGAAATTGATGCTTTCGCAGTTCTGGAGGTTAGAAGTGTGAGATCAATGTGTCAGTAGGGTTCGTCTTTTCAAAGGCCTCTCTCCCGGACACGAAGATTCCATCTTCCCCCTGTGTCTTCACATGATCTTTTCCTGTGTGCTTGTTTTTGTCCCAACCTCTTCTGGTAAAGAGACCAGTCAGATTGGATTAGGACTCACCCTAATGACCTCATTTAGCCTTAATTGCCTCTTTTAAGGCTCAGTCCCCAAATACAGGCACGTCCTGACGCACTGGGCACTAGGACTTCCGCATATGAATTTCTGGGGAACAGAACTCAGCCCGTAACACTTGGAGCACTGCAAGTCTAAAGGGAGATGCAGACGTCTTATAACTGCTCTCCCCACTTCCATCTTTCCTCCTCTCCAGCTCGTGCTCTGCAGAATCCTGAGTGGATTTTTAAAAACAAAAATCGTATCCTATTAGTCCTCCGTCCCAAACTCTTTAGTGCCTTCCAATTGCACTTAGAGCCAAACCCAAACTCCTGGTCCTGTACAATGTGGCTCCAGGCCACCGCGTCAGTCTCCTGCCCCTCTCCCCATCAGCCACCACACTGCCATCACACCCAACTTCTTTCCATTTCTGGGGCAATCCAAGCCTTTTTACAGCTTGATGTGCTTGCCTGAAAGTTCCGTCCTGTTACATGTAGCATGTCTGTCCCCTCCATACATTTCGTGTCTTGGATTAAATGTCCCTCCGTCCCGCTATTCTCTGCAACAGCACCCTATAAACACCCTTCATGGCATTCACATATAACCATCATCCCTTTGCCAGGTTATCTATTTATTGCCTGTTTTTTATTTCTTCTACTAGAATTTAAGATTCATGAGGGCAGGGATTTTGTCTTCCTTTTATGGTTTTCTCTCTAGCACCTGGAAGAGAGCCTGGCAGATTCTAGATGCTCTTATAAACACTAACTGAATAGTGATCACTCCGGAATAAATTATGTGGCAAGTGGACCCATAAGGAACTGACTGATTTATCTGTTGCATAAGATTGTTGGATATGTGTTCATTAAATTTCAAAGGCTCCTGCCAAAATGACTGTTGTGTTCTTAGAATAATTGTTCTTGAGGCTTCCTTTCTGGCAGTGGTGGAGGAGCAAGAGCAGTTTCCTGATGAAACTGATTCCAGGTCTCCCCCATTAAGCCATCTCATCAGTGGAGAAGAGCACACCTTTTTAATTGTCTAGGGCCATTAGGGTGGCACAGACATTGGCATTGACATTTCCAAATGGTTTGAATCTTGTCTCTGCTAATATAAGCTGCATGGTCTGGCAAGGTGTAACTCTCTGAGCCTCCCTGTCCTTATAGGTGGACTAGAGAGGAAAGCACCTACCTCTCCGAAATGCTCTGAAATTAAATAACAAGATAGGTGAAACTGAATGAGGTAAATGACATAATCAAGTACCTGCCACAGCTCCCCACACATAATGAATGTTACTGAGTGGTAGCCATTATTATGCATCCAGGAAGCAATGATGCCAGACTTTGGAGCAGAGTCATGGAGGCAAAGAACAAGTGATACATTCGACACAAGATTGAGGGATTGCACCGATAAAATCTGTAATTATTTGGACTGAGTGTGAGAGATGAAGCAACATTAATTGAACGGAACTTGAAATTCCTAGCCAGATAATTAGATGTGCAGTCATGCCATGCAAGAAACACTTCCATGCAAAGCCTGCTGTGTAGAATAACTCCTTGAATCATTTTGAATTCAGATACCTACTGCTCAATTTTTAGCTCTGGTTATCTGTCAAATGGAGTTTACTTGTTCCTGGCTACGGGGAGGAAGAAATCTGAAGCGATAAGGAAAAGCTGCAGTGTTTTTCTTTTCGTGTATTTCTAAGTTTTATTCATCACATGGCTTTGCCTTTCATATGTGACCGGATCTTTCCATTTCTTTTGCACTTTAAGGGGAAAGGGTCCTCCAGCAGTCCTCCTAAGGTTACAGATTTAGGCTCCAGTGCCCTGGATAGCTCCACATGCTTCTATGGGAGGTCCTCTGTTGTCCAGGACTCTCAGACAGGTGCATATGGAAACCATGCACTGAGAAAAGCAGAGAAAGTGGTGTTTCTGAGAACTGGAAACCCATATCCTACTGAAACCAGATTAGCAATCACAAGGCAGTCTCTCCAGTTTAGGGTGAGTGGTTGCTATTTTATGTTTTATGGGTTGCTGAAAGAAAAGGTGGAGGGGAGAAGAATCATCAGGAAAGCATTCATAAAACAGGGATCCAATCACCACCACCTCTGGAAAAGTGGGGGAGGAGGTGAACATAATTGTCACAATGAGAGTCAACCTGTCTTTTATTGCCCAGCTCAGTCCCAAGTCATGACCTTGAAAATTGCAGCAAGAGGGCTTAATGTAAATAAATGTTGAATGAGTTAAATTACAGGAAAAATACCTAAGTGTACTTAATCATAGACTCCAGAGAAACAAATGCATATGTTCATCCAGAAACATGTACAAAAATATTTAAAACAGCATTATTCATAATAACCAAAAAGTAGAAACATCCCAAATACCCATCAGTAGTAGAATAGGTAAGCAAATTGTGGTCTATTTATGTAAAAGAATACTACGCAAAATGAAAAAAGAATGAACAATGGATACACTCATCAACATAGATGAATCTCATAGATATCAGGATGAACCAAAGAAGTCAGACACAAAATAGAATACGGCAGATACACTCTCCAGTGACCTCCCAACAAGTCACATCCTTATATAATCCCCTCCTTTTGATTGCAGGCAGAGACTGTGACTTGTTTTCAACAAACAGAATATGCCAAAGGTGATGGGAAGTTGTTTCCTTGGTTAGGTTATGGTATATGTCACAGTAACGAGACATCACTGCCATAATTTGTTACTTTAATTTTTTCAATAGGTTTGTTACTTTGCATAAGTCTCTATCTTTGTAGAGAGAGAGATTCCTCCTTACTTTCATGAAGTAAGCTGTCATGAAACATGACTTTCATGAAGTATGTCTGTCAAGTGAGAGAAACTGTGAGAGGGCCATGTAGCAGCAAGGAGCTACAGATATTCTCTAAAAGCTGAAAGTGGCCTTTTGCTCACAGTCATACAATCACAAGCAACTGAATTCTACCAACGCCCTGAATGAGCCTGCAAATAGATCCTTCCCCAGTAAAGCCACCGGATGAGAACATAGCCCACCCAACACCTTGTCAGATCCTGAGTGGATCCAGCTAAGCTGTGCCCTGACTCCTGACCATACATAATGTGAGATAATAAATGTGGGTTGTTTTAAACCACTAAGTCTATTGTAATTTGTTATGCCACAATGGAAAACTAACACAGAAAATATATTGAATGATTCCAAGTTCAAGAATAAGCAAAGTTAACCAATGGTGATAGAAGTCAGAATAGTGATGACCTCTAGAGTGAAGGAGGGATTATGAACTAGGAAGGAGCAAGGGTTACTTTCTGGGAAACATTCTATGTATTGATCTGGCCACGTGGATATATATGTATGCAGAAATTCATTGAGCTGTACACACCAGACAAATGTGCTTTAAACACTCTACTGTATATGTCATGTTCTTTGACTTAAAAATTTTAGAAAATAGTGAGAAGATACAGCCAACTAATCTTTGACAAAGCAGGAANAAAAAAAAAAAAAAGAAAGAAAAGAAAAGAAAGAAAATAGAAGAAAATCAAGGGGGAGAGGGAATTCTGAAGGAGGATCCCTTCTCCATCTCTTTACCAGTCTTATATCCAGTTGAATCTCCAGCAAAGTGTGGGTGAGGTTCCCAGAATTTGGGTTCTAGTGTATTTCTTCAGCCTTCCCTTGGCTGATGTGAACTTCCCTGCAATACACTAGCTCCTTTTCTAGTTATAAAATTAAGCCACTTGCAAAATTCTGGGCAGAATTAATCATTATAAAGGAAGCTCATAGGTATTAATTTAATGATGAGTGTCCTCATGACCTAGAATGCCTATGATGCAGGTATCCTCTGGATGAGGCTCACTTGTGACTATCTCCATTTAGAAGCTTGACACTCCAGAATATCACTTAGCTGGTATGAGCAAACTTGGCCAACTGTCAGTAACCACATCACATGGGGAATTCACTGTTCTCTACTGTCTTTGTGTCCACATTCCACTGGCTATAGTCTATACTCGACTATTCATATATTTGGGGATTCTGGAAGATTTCCAGTTACCTCCTGCCTCTTGAAGTCAATCACCTACACAGGTACCTTCACTGTCCAATCCTACCCCAACCCCCCGATATCAAGCAGAGTTTCCTCTCATTTCGTTGCTGGAGTCTTCTGCCTGCTCTGCTCCTAACATGACATGTCAGCCTTATTTTCTGCTGGATCAGCTGCTGATAGTCTAGTTTTGCCTGTGCTCTCCAAGTGAGTGCCAAGGAAGTATTGCTGTTTCTCAGCCCTTCTTAAAGATACTTATTTATCTTAGAATTTCCCTCCCCACTTCTCTTGAAGATTAGCCTTTACCTTTTCATGGGGCAGGGGCAGTGAAGATAACTAACTGGAGAAAATCAGCTGAGCTACTTGGACGGGTATGACTCTAACCTCCCTGACTCCCAGGTGGGAGTTGAGAGGAGAGGGAAGAAACACGGAGGAACCCCTCCACGCTCACCACTGCGATGGTCCCAGCACTGCACCCTAGAGGTATGTGCCTAAGCACATACTCAGAACCCTCAGGGGAAGAATCTCAGCCTTGTGATTCCCATGGTCAACTCTATTCTCTGTGCTGGCTCCAGAGCAGAGGTGGATCTATTGCACAGCCAATGAAAATTTTAGACCCAGGGTCTCTCCTTACACAGGCTCCTCCATGGCTCTCAAAGGGCCCTAGCAATGTGCTCACATGGCCATGTATTTTTATAAAATTGTCAGTGTCTGTGTATGTGAGTGTATATGCTGGATAGTATATAGATATATATATCTATCATAGATATATCATATATATATCTATCATATTTTATCATATAATGTATAATATATAATGCAATTATACATACAATATATGTTATATAATATG
Source organism: Crocuta crocuta (assembly GCF_008692635.1). Taxonomy (NCBI): domain Eukaryota; kingdom Metazoa; phylum Chordata; class Mammalia; order Carnivora; family Hyaenidae; genus Crocuta; species Crocuta crocuta. The sequence continues at coordinate 9,811,722 of NW_027530368.1, read as the reverse complement.
TATGTGCATGTATGTATATAATATATAACATACACACACCATATATGTATCATGGATATATATATTGTATAGTATCTGTGTATATGTGTGTGTATATTTATTCATTTCTATAAAATGTACAAGTCATAGGGTCGGCCTGTACCATATATTATATGATATACATACATAATATGTAACATTTCTAACAGAATAGTTTAAGACTGCTCTCCCTCTTCCTCTAGCACGTGTCCCCCCCAAGGTCAGGCAGCCCTAGAGTGGTCATGGGCATTTTGGGGATCTGGCTAAGAAGGATGAAGTTGTGGACACACTTGGCATGGGTTTACGGGAAGGCCTGTGGTCATTTCCACATGCAGTTCACTGGAACTGCCATCTATTTTGTCAGCTCAGCTAGTGTCCTGATGTGCAGGTCACAGCGATGCCATGTCTCGAATGTGACCTGAGACACCCAGCACCAGAACTCATCAGGAGATGGAGGAGAAAACACAAGGATTAAAATATATAAGCCCAAAGCTAGTGTGTGGAAAAATTCTTATAATTCTTAAAGTTCTGAAATGAAAGAAACTCAGTTAAGGTTTTCCCAGACTTGAGTACAATCCCAAAAATGCACACAATGTTGCCAATGAGTTGTGAAGCTGGAAGAAACCTTACTAAGCTATCAATAGCTTAGAAAAACAAATTTCAAATACATTAGAGGTAAGGCCAAATTGCCTTTCTATTCTCTCCAGAGAAAGAGAGAATACAAAATTACTGTTACGTGAAGAGAAAATCAAAGTGTATGCAGACCAGAGCTATACGGGAAAAACATAATAATGGTGTGTTGGGCCACAAATTAGTGAAAGTATTATGTTATATTTCTGAATTCTATGTTTATAGTATTTTTCATAAAGTTTGCAGATTACAGTGATTTCTTTTATTACCCTGAATAAACATTTACTTTTATACTTAATTTTTTAAAAGATTTTATTTTTTAAGTAATCTCCACACCCAACATGGGGCTCGAACTCACAACCCCGAGATCAAGAGTCACATGCTCCACAGACAGAACCAGACAGGCACCCCTGTACTTAATTTTTTATTGTAATCTTGTATTCTTTTTCTTAAAGAGGACACTTCAAATTATATAAATGTCACAAAACCAGGATCCACCCTGAGGAAGAGCCCACCTAACTGAAACTCTCCCTAATTGCCTCTCACGCCTCTGCCTCTATTTCTCACGGCCCTTCCTCGCTGCACCTGCATAGTGATCTTCACAGAATCCCCGAGTGACTCCAGATATTTGTGTCACGGACAGTCTTTGAATTATAATATGGATGGAATATTATGGATGGAATATGTTAGCACTTAACTTGGTTCACCACCCATTTTGCAGTTGAGGAAATGGACCCAGAGAGGCAAAGCAACTGTTACAACGTCACACAGAAAGCTTTTGGTGGAACTTACACACAAGACCCTGATTCCAGTCCAGGACTCTTTACAGTGCCACTTGCAGTCCGTTATTTGTGATCCCAGCAGTTTGCAAACCACCCAATGCATCAAAATCACCTGGGTGTTTGAAATGCAGGTTTCTGGGCCTCAGCAATTGTGATTCATTAAAGCTGGATCTAGAAATACGAGTTTTTTAAAACAAAATTGTAAATGTTTATTTTGAGAGGTAGAACACAAGCAGGGGAGGGTCAGAGAGAGAGGGAGACACAGAATCTGAAGCAGGCTCCAGGCTCTGAGCTGCCAGCACAGAGCCCAATGTGGGCTCACCAACTTCGAACTCACCAACTTCAAGATCATGACCTGAGCCAAAGTCAGACACTTAACCAACTGAGCCACCCAGGCACCCCTAGAAATCTGAGTGTTTCAAAAACTCTCCAAGTGAAGCTAGGGCAGAGATGTGTAGACCTAGCTTACTTATCCCAACCTCCTTACTCCTCAGACCCTACACTGTCTCCTTCCTCTTAGCCTCTCCCTCCTTCTTCCCTCTCCCAATACAGTGGGGAAGGGAGAGATAGATACCAGCCCTTATCTTAGCCTCTTACCCTCCCACCTCCCTCCACACTCACACACACACACACACACACACACACACTACAGCCTTTTCCCCTAATATATTTGGCTTGCAAGCCATTTTTAAGGATAAATGCACAGTGAGTTCCAAAGATTATCTAAACAGCAAAAAGACCCCAGATCCCATACCAGGATTTTTGGGAAATAATTCCGGGTAGATTTCACAAATGCTTATTCTTCCTCCGCATGAACTGTAAAATCTGTACCTGTCGTATCCAGTTTCATTACTGACCATGGGGATAACCACAGGGTGAACGAGAGGATAGCTAGTGTGATTACTTTCTGACTCAGCCCCTTAACACCACTTTGATGCTAACTAGCAGTGATCTGATCCGTCGGCTCCAGATGTCTGGGGCCTCGTGAAATTAACAGCCAGAACAGGACACACACTGTTTATTTCCAAACACAGTGGAGGCCATTCGAGGCTTTAACCACCATGGTCCCTGAACTTCACCTGCTCCTCGGAGAGGACAACTTTTGCCTCCTCTTGCAAATCACTCCTCTTGCAGTGAGGTAATATATATGAACCTTGGCAAATTCCCAGGGGAAATATAAATGCAGTGTTTCTACTCACTGTTCTTATAAGCCCACATCTGGAAGTCCTAGAAAGATGTTGTCGAGCCCAAATTAATCAGCTGGCACCCCGTAAAACACACAAGCAGGGACCTGGCTAATAACTCGACCCCAGAAGAATCCCTCATGGCACCACAATTCTATTTTTGTGAAAGCTACAAGGAAGATCATTAATGGCAGTGCTTTTTGTTATTAATAATCAAGCTCGCCAAAAACAATTCCCTCTGGTGTGCAGGTCCTCAAGCCTAGCTCATGTGGGGTTCCCAGAGACACGAGGGGCCCCCTGGGGTTCAGACCAACCAGCCGCTGGAGCTGCTGGCTACTTTTGCCATCCTCAAAGCATTTTACGACCTATTTTATGTCCTTTGGCCTTCCTGCCTCCTCTGTGTCCCATGTCCCAAAACCAGATTCAAAAGAGTAGGCTGCTTGTTTCTCTAAATAGATGGGCATTTAGTACTCCAAGGAGACATTTCGTCCCTGCCTTCATGAACATGGTGGTCCCGATTCTAGAGGGAGAGAGCTAAACCGCAGCTGGTCCTCCTGGTTCAGGAAGTTCTTTTCTCCATTTGTAGGATGAAAATAAAGATTACTCAGTTAGACCTGTGATTCTGTCTTGGCAGAGTTTCAGAGTCTGCAAATGAGGACCAGAATGCTCAGCTAGTTTTGATATTTAAACTAATGCCCATAAAATGATAACAAAGACTGTCTCCTGATTTGCCTTATATCAAAATATACTCTCAAACTGCCTCAACATAAACAAAGTTGAAGTTCTATCATTGAGCAAATTACCTAATAAACTATCAATAAACTATAGTTGATAAGCACAGAATTATGCTGAGTACCCTGGTGCCACAAAAATAACTAGGACACCATTTCCACAGAGAGGACCTTAAAATCCAGTCAGGGAGACAAGACACACACACTGGTAAGTATAAGTAGAATATGAGAAGTACCACAAAAGAGGTACAAACAAAGCTATAGAATTTCAGACGCAAGAGAAATTCTGGTTGAAGGGAATCCGTTAAGGTCTTAAAGGAGGTGACATTTGAGCTAGGTCTTAAACATGGCCACAGTCTTGCTACTGGATCTGCCGTGTGTTTCTCCAGTTACCCACTCAATAGACTTTTCTTGCCAGTGGAGTTCCTGGTTACAACTTGTGTTCATTTCCTATTTCTGTATAGCCATTGCCACAAACTGGATGGCTTACAACAACACACATTTATCATCTCATAGTTTCTGTTGGTCAGGAGCCTGGGTGCAGAGTAGCTAAGGTTCTCTGCTCAGCGTCTCACAAAGCTGAAATCAGAATGTCAGCTGGGCCATGTTCTCATCTGGAGTTCTTCCAAGTTCACTCAGGTTGTTGACAGGATTTTCTTGCAGTTGTAGGACTGAGGTCCCTGTTTTCTTACTGGCTGTCGTTTGAGGGTTGCTTTTAGCTCCTAGAGGCCACTCTCATACTGGAGCTACGCAGCCTTCTTACAATATGGCTGCTTGCTTCTTCAAAGCCAGCAGGAGAATCTCTTTAGGGAAGGCCTAAACCTTCCTTTAAAGGTTTCACCTGATTGTGTCAGGCCCACCCAGAGTAATTTCCCTTTGGCTTAATTGAGGGACTTTAATGGCCTCTGAAAAATCCCCTCACCTTTGCCATATCATGTAGCCTAATCATCCTAGTAAAACCCCATCATATTCACAGGCCCCCACACTCAAGGGGAGGGGTTGTTCAGGGCATGTACACCAGTGAGCAGAAATCTTGGAGCCTATTTTGAGGACGCTCGGCCTACCACACAATTCAAGCAAAAGTGTAAGCTTTAGTACTCATGTAATAACACAATTCTTAATGCAAATTCCATCTCTGTCCACACATGTAAACCAATAGGACTGTATGAAGCCAAGAGATAGTGAATGTGGAAAGAGATGTGGCAGATTGTGTTTTCAAGCACAGCTGCCCTGACAGAATGTGTGTTCATTACACTTAATACACGCAGACTCCATTACTACACTATAGGGCTGGGTACACTACACACACATGAACACACATACACAGTCCATGCTATTGAATCCTCCTTTCACTGAGTGGTGGGGTCTATGTCACCCCCTCTTGGACTTGGACTTTGTAACTGTCTCATTCAAGAGACTATGACAGGCAGAAATGAGGCTAAATGACTTCTGAGACTAAGTCCTAAAAATAATAGTCACCTCCGCCTTGTCGCCTCAGACACTTGCTCTTGGAACCCGGCGCCACGCTGTGAGAACGTCAGTCCCGTAGAAAGCCACATGGAGGTGATCCAGTACATGCTCCGGCTAAGGGCCCAGACAACAGCCAGCAAAAAACATCAGAAATGTGAGTGAGTTTCCGACGACTCCAACACCCCACTGCAGAGTCACCCGTCACCTTTGACCCTCCCCGGCAAGAGACATGTGGGGGTAGTGGGACACTGCCCAAATCATAGATTTGTGAGTGAAACAAATGACTGTTGTTTAAAGCCACTTAACTTGGGGTGATTTGTTAAGCAGCAATACATGACGAGCTAAAGGCAAGCTGGACCCTGGTGGCTGTGTGCATCCCCAGAATCAAGAGGAAACCCTCTCGTAACCAGGAAGCTGCAAGTGTCAAAGACTCTGACGGCTGTGGAACTTCTAATCTCCCCACTTTCATCTGGGGCCCCCACCGCGCAGCAGACGAAGTAGCCTGAACTGCTCTTCACAAGGAACTCCACGCACTGTTCTGAGGGTAAAAGAAAAAGCGGGGGTGGGGGCGGGAGAGATGAATGAGGAAGAACAGAACTAGAGGAAGAGATGCAGAGGAAAGAGGCTGCTTTCAACATCGGGGTCTGAACTGCAAACGCACAAGTAATTGGGGGAATGCTAGAGAAGACTTTTATGAAAGATACGTCCTACACATTCACACACACACACACACACACACACACACACACACACCCTAAGCTGCCAGCAAGACAGAGCCCAGCCTCTACCCTCCCTTGCCCTCTCAGGTCTGGGATAAGGAATCTGGCTTCCAAATCCAGAATGAATCTCCCATCGCCCTGCCACGTCCCTGGTTCTGTGCAGAGCAAGTCACTCCAGCTGTTTGGCTGTGTCTCAAGAGGCACCGCAGGATGAAGGGCTCCTCACATGTGTTCTTGCTTACTTGGCTGCTGTGGGACAGAGGGTTTCTGAAGGATCCGGAAATCCAGCCTAAGTGGGGCAATGTGGGGGGTTGTTCCGGGTGGCAAGAGCAAATCATGCATGACACCCCAAACCCACACAGACTATACATGCAACACACAAACACCACACAACAATGCACATTGCACCCATATACCGCACGCATAACACATATACACACTGTGCATACACGCTACACCTACACCTCACACTGTACACACAACACACACACTGCACGCACACACTCACATATACAGCCATCTAATCCTCAGGAAGAGGGACCCAGTGACAGGGAGGGTTTGATGTAAGCGCTTGTACAAATCTAAATTTGTAAAATTACAAGTCCTAGAATTATAAAATTTTCAATCATTTCATCCAACCTCACCACTTTCAAGGCAAAGAAGTTGGGGTGTAGCTGAAAGTAGGAGGGTCCAGTCTCATTCCCAGACTGAACGTTCTGTCAGGTCTTGCTAGGGAAGCCCTCGCTGTGCCTCTCCTCAAGTTGTAAAAATATCCACAGTGATTAAGACTTCAGCACCAGCCACACAGGCGCACACACGCACACACCCTCATCTGTGCAACTGTTGTTTTGACTTGAGTTTGAAAGGAAAAGAAAGGAATTTGTTGCTTCCTCTCATTACCCATGCATAAAACCCTGGGCTTCCTTTCTTTCCAACATGTATAATTTCATCATTTATTTTTCAGTTTGTACACCAAATCCAGATCGGAAAACTGCAAGGATAAAATTGCTGTGGTAGCTGAGGCTCAGAGCAAAGTGAGAAAATAGAGGCCACAAGTAGAGCCTCTTGTCATCCAGATGTCCCTCACTTCCCCACACTCAGAATTCCCCCCTCCCTTTGGTGCCCAACAGACACCACCTGAGCCCCTGAACCAATTACCCCAGGAGGCCAGCCTTTCACTGGATCTTCTCCCCAAGACTGTCTGGGACTCCTCAGGAATGCGATCCCACGGGTCACACTGCGGTGGCTGCTGCCAGGAGCCATGCTGGTCACCGACCACTTCGTAACTGCCCCTCTAGGCCACCCTGATTCTGCTCAAGACAAGATATGTCCTCGTCAGGTCAACTGAGAGAGCTTTTGGATCCTGGGCCGCATGAGAGAGAGAAAACAATTTCCCCTCACCCTCGTCTCTCAGGGCCTCGGGCTGCTGCATAGTCAGGTTAATCATGGTCTACAGGGACATGCTGTGAGGCATTTCTGCAAGCTTTTCCCCACAGTCCAGCTTCACCCAGGTTCACAGTCCAGCTTCCCTCTCACACCATCCCCACCCCTCTTCTACCAAGGACCCTCCATTGTGAAGGGACTTCCCAGTGCGCTGGGCTGCGGTCGAGCGAGCCTGTCCTGGTGGCATGGATGGAGCTCAGCAAAGTGCCTGGGTGTGCGATAGTGTCTTTTCCTCAGTCGATGAGATTCTCCCCAGGCGGCAGGTGCTTTAGTCTGCTGGGGCTGCCCTGACAAAATACCACAGACTTGATGGCCTAAGCAACAGAAATTGATTTTCTCACCCCTCTGGAGACTAGAAGCCCAAGATGAAGGTACCAGCAGGCATGGTTTCTCCTGGGGCCTTTCTCCTGCGCGTGCAGTTAGCTGTCTTCCCACTGTCCTCACATGGTCCTACCTCTGTGTGTACATTTCCCTCATGTCTCTTTTTGTGTCCAAACTTCCTCTTCTTACAAGGACACAGTCAGATTGGATCAGGGCCCACCCACTTCATCACCTCTACAGGCCCTGTCTCCAAAAACGGTCACATTTTGAGGTACTGGGATTCAGCCTGTGGATTTAGGAGGACACAATTCAGCCTGTAATCGCAGGAGATAAACTGCCACGTGGCTCCACTGCCTGGCAGACAAGTGATGTTCTCAAATTGTGCAGGATGGCCCCCTGGCAAGGTCCCCCAACTCTCTCCCCATCTAGTACATGACATGAGTAGTCTCCTTGAGGGTAGCGGGCTTTTCCTTTCTCACCTCTTTCCTGCCTTCGCAATGGCACAAACTCTGCACCCCAGAGCTCTCAGAGCCTCATCTTTTAATTTGCAAGAACCTGATTTGGAAGCTTACAATAACCTCAGGAGTAGTACTCTCTTTGTATTCTGACTAGAACAAGCCCCTTAAAGAAAGGACCCGGAATGCATGGGGAGAAGGAACAGCACAAAGATTGATATTTCCAGACCCCCTTTCTTTGCACATTTTAATGACCAGCTCTACAAAATCCATTGTCCTAATTTGGAAGCCCAGTTTCAGAGCGCTGCTATTATACTCTTCCTAATGATGGCCAAAGACTTGAGAAGCCTGGAGGTAGGAAACCTCTATCAAGACAACAGGGAGAATTAAATCAGGTAACAACTGAATATCTAGTAGAATCTAATCTAAACCTCCCTGCACTTCGATTTTCTCATGTATGAAATGTGGATGATTATTAGGTACTTAGGTTATTTTAATGCAGAAACCTCATGCTTCACACATAGTACATGCTCAATAAACATTTGTTACCTTTCAAAACATTTTATTTTCTTCAGGGCTCTGAATTATGTCTACTAGTGTCCAGGTTCAAAGCAATGATTGTAAGAGCAGCAGTGTAATTTCTTGGGGTTTATATAATGTGTCATTTCTCCTTTCCCTGAAAGGCTTAGTATCCAGTCTTCAAATCAAGCACTTGGTTTTATTTTCTATATATATTTTTTTCTTCCAGTCTACAAAGGCAGAAGTAGTGACTCCAGAATTTCTATCTAGAAGGTGTAAATTGGATTTAAATAATTAGTCCAGGAGAATTAAAGATTCATTTACATAAAATATAGCTGCTTTATACATTCATGTGCAGGTTTTTGTGTGAACATAAGGCTTTTTCTCTGGGATAAACGCCCATGAGTACAGTTGCTGAGCTGTACGGTAGTAGCATGTTTTAATTTTTAAAGAAACCATCGCATCATTATGCAGAGTGGCTGTGACATTCCGCTGGCTGTGTGTGAAAGATCCAGTTTCTTCACTTCGCCAGCCTTTGATGGTATCACTATTTTTTATTTTAGCCATTCTGATAGGTATGTAGTGATATCTCACTGTGGTTTTAATTTGCCTTTCCCTAATGGCTAGCGGTGCTGAACATTTTTTCTTTTTTTTTATTTTAATGTTTATGCATTTTTCAGAGACAGAGTGTGAGTGGGGGAGGGGCAGAGAGAGAGGGAGACACGGAATCTGAAGCAGGCTCCAGGCTCCAAGCTGTCAGCACAGAGCCTGACGTGGGGCTTGAACTCACAGACCACCGTGAGATCATGACCTGAGCTGAAGTCGGGTGCTTAACCTACTGAGCCACCCAACTGAGCCCTGTTGAACATATTTTCAGGAGTTTATTTTCCAACTGTGTATCTTCTTCAGTGAAATATACCTTCATGTCTTTTTTAAAAATGTTTTGTTTATTTTTGAGAGCGAGACAGAGACAGAGAGAACGAACGGGGCAGAGAGAGAGGGAGACACAGAATCCAAAGCAGTCTCCAGGCTCTGAGCTGTCAGCACAGAGCCCTACATGGGGCCTGAATCATGAACCATGAGATCATGACCTGAGCTGACGTTGGACGCTTAACCTACTGAGCCACCCAGGCGCCCCTATCTTTATGTCTTTTACCCATTTTCTAATTGGATTCTTTTTTTTTTTCCATTGTTGAGTTTCAAGAGTCCTTTCCATATCCTAGACCCCATTCCTTTCTCAGATAATGTGGTTTACAAATTATAATTTGTCCTTTCATCCTTTTACCACGGCCTTCTGCAGAACAGAAATGTTTAACTTTGATGAAGTCCAATTTATTAATTTTTCCTCTTATGAATTGTGCTTTTGGTGACAAGTTTAAAAACTTTCTACCTAGACCAAGATCCTGAAGATTTCATCATGGCGGCTTGAAATCTTTGTCAGGTAATTCTAGCATCACTGTCATCATAGTGTTAGTATCTATGGACTGCCTTTTTTCATTCAGTTTGAAATCTTCCCCGTTCTTGGTATGGTGAGGGTTTTTTTTTTTTTCATTGAACTTTAGACATGTTTGTATTATGTTATGAGACTCTGGATCTTTTTTATATGTGGTTTAGCTGGCTTTTTCTGACACAGCTCTCATAGGTGAAAAAGAGAAATGCTACCTCATCACTTCTAGGTGGGGGTAGACATCCAAGTTTCCCCACTCAGCCAATGAAAAGGGAGGGGAAAGATTCTTTATTACTGCTGGGCAGGGATGGGAATTCTAGCTCCTCACACGGTCATTTTTGACACTGTGGTGGGTGGCTTCATTACTGCTGTGTGGTGGTGAAAGTCCCATTTCCTCACTAGGCTCTTGTGACAGCATCCTAGCAAGGAGGAGAATGGGTTCCTCACTACTGCTAGGGGAAGGCAGAAGTCAGGCCCCCCCCCATGTAGTTTTCATCCAAGAACCCATAGTTAGTAAGTTGTGGAGTTGACACTCAGGCCCTAGTGTCTTGGCCTCCAAAGCCAATTCCTCAACCGCTCCATCAGAATGCTATGAACTGTGATTATAACTTCATACAAATATTGTATATGGCCGAAGAGGCATGAGAATAATAATTGTGCTAGAGTGAAATATGATGAACCTTTTATTTTAAAAAATATTTTAAAGTACTTTTGCCTCTAGGATGAGGGAGTAGACATACTTTTCTCTATTCCTCCCACCAGGTACATCTAAAACCTCTGGATATCAAATATAAAACAAGCACAAGAAAACTCTGAAAGGTAGAAGGTAGAAGAAGGTGGATGGGTGAGGAACCTCAGGGCCTAAGGAGGGACAATGGTGAGTGGCCTGGTTTATGCTTCATTTTCATAAACTCGAATTTGCCCATCTATAAAATGCAGTTACTAGCTGTGCCTCAAGAGGTTGTTGAGAGGATTCAGTGAGATAAGGAGTGTTAAATACTTGCCAGAGGTTTGACAGGAAGTGCTTAATGGGAAGAGCTTCATGTTAGAACCGCCATCGTTGTTAGCTGTCATCTACAACCATGGCTCCAAACACTGACTTTTAAGGCAAGGGAATCCCTGTTTCCAGTGACTTGTCTTTACCATTTTCAAGTCTGTCACATCCATTCAGATTGACTCCAGTAATGTCTGTGAGGTTGTAGATTTTAAACCTTCTTTCTAAAACTGGTGGTGTCGGGCTGCGCCAAATGACAGTCCACCGGCCGTATCGGAATGGTTTGCAGCCCTTGTTACGACTACAAATGTCCAGGACGCAGTCAACCTGAATCAGAAAGTATGGGATAGACTCACTATAATCCCCTTCATTCTTAACATTCTTAGACAGTTTCCCCTTTGCTTATGTCTTTGCTTTGTTACTGACTGAGATTTGGAATTCTTTCTTGACTGCTTCTGAAATTCTGTCATAATAAAACATTCTTCAAGCAAGGAAAAAATTCTCCTATCCATATTTTTTAAAAGATGAAGTAATAATGGCATTAACATTATGTCTCTTTTAATAGCTAAGTTACAGAAGTTAAACAGCTTTTAACATTTAAAAGTTGAATTAAGGGAGATCTTAGATCCATCATCTTGCATCTATTTGTGAAGGCTCATATTACCAGCAGTTTTAAAAAATTTTTTTATTTTTTTAAGTTTATTTATTTATGAGAGAGACAGCATGAGTGGGGGAGGGGCAGAGTGAGAGGGAGACATAGAATCAAAAGTAGGCGCCAGGCTCTGAGCTGTTAGCATAGAACTGGACTTGGGGCTGAAACCCACAAACCATGAGATAATGACCTGAGCCGAAATCGGACGCTTAACCGACTGAGCCACCCAGGTGTCCCTAAAATATCTTAATGCCAGAATATTCGTGCTGAATATTTTCCATTTGTCCTTCGAAATCCACTCAACTCTCTTTTCCATCCTGCTTAGGGTGTCAGGAGACTGGCCTTTATGGATTGCATTAACTACCCTCAGGCATTTGGGCTGGGTCAATGAGAAGCACTCCAGGCGATCAGAGGGTAAGTAGAAATCATCCCGGTCAGGATATTCATTACCTGATCCCCCACTGCCGGGCCATCAGGGGGTCTCTCTGAAGGCTAGCTTCTGTCAGGCAGCCCTTTCCTACAACTAACTATCTCTCTGGGTTCCATTGCCTGGGCCTCCCTTTACCACTTTGGGCTTAGATGCGGTACCACTGTTGCCGGCCCTGGGTTCTTCTACCATCCTTGTCAGCTTCCCTCACCATTACCACAGCTTCGTAACTCTCCTCTTTATTAAACACTTCTCACCACATTCAAGACTAAGACCTTGACTGACAGAATGTCCAACCCAATTCTTTCTTTTCTTTCAACACCCCGGGGGCAACTTCCATAAGACTTTCATTTTTAGAGTAAATGTGCCACCAACATGTTTACCTTTGTACTAGTATCAACTGGACTCCTCTGCAACAGGAGACACTATTAGTAAAATAAGCATAAGAGGAAATAGTCAACATTAGCCTCAACTATTATCAAAACACAGATTAAGCAACAGTGAACTTTGTTTTGTGCCAGTGAGTTCCCATTATGCTGGCAAAAATATAAAAAATAATGATATTACTAGTTCTGGTTAAGGATTTGGCGAGACTTTGTCAACAGGCATAACCTTTGGAAACCATGCCAATTAATACAACTCTTGGAAAGCCGTTCAGCAATGTATTTTGAAAAAACTGTTCACACACTTTGATGCAATAATTTTGCTGCTGATAGTTCATTCTAAAGGAAATAATTTCTAAAAATTAGAGGGCTATGTTAATGCTTAGGTAATTAGATCACTGCTTAAAATAAATTTAAAAAAATTAGAAGTAACTCAAATTCTACTGATTAGAAAATTACTGAGTAAATAAAATGATAATTAAGAAAATTAAGTAACCATGAGAGGAAATCTTAGGGTATAATACTGAGTTCAAAAGCATGCTTCAAAATCGTAGCTATGTAAAGATGATATATGCATGTGGTCAAAGACTAAAATACAACCATTAAAATAAAAAGAATTTACTTTTAAGATGATAGAATTATGTTTGTTTATTCTCTTTTTCACTTATTTTGTCCATACAACTAATTTTTAATGCTGTCAAAGGATATTTCATATATATAATATAAAATAGAGTGTGTATACAGTAATATACTGTGACATATACCATTTGTACCATATTGCATGGTACTACAGTAGACACTTACCTATGACATGAAAGTCATATAATCTTCATTTTATACACGAAGAAGCAGAGGCCTGAGAGGTTATATAAACTTGCTCAAGAACACAATGTAAATAAGAAGTAGAGCTGGGAGCCACCACTATAGCACAGCACTGTCTGCTATAAGGTGTGGCTGGATGGAGAGGACCCTGAACCAATGCATTCTTCTAGAGGCTTCCCTTCCCTGAAATCTGTATTGCAGTTCTTGACTGTTCAGCTCCCCCAGCTGTCCCTACTGAATCTTGAGAGCAGAGGCCTGGAATGTAGGCATTCCCATCGTTCTGTTCTCGGCTTTCTCCCTCTTTACACTTCATCCCTTGGAACACTTAGCTATCCCCAGAGTTGTAACTATGATCCATCTGTGGATCTAGACCCCTTCAATCCATTGTATTTGAAACCTGCATTTCCAGTTGCCTGGTAGACCTTCATATATGTCAGGCATCTCAACCTAAACATGGCCATGCATCCTCTTTTCTCAGAATACTGCCTGGCCCCCTAACCTTTAACTGCCATTAGTGATACCATCACCTTTCCCAATAACCCAGCCTGAAAATCTCTTTGAACTTCTCCCTGTTCTATACCAGCCTCACATTCAATCACTTGCCAAAGCATGTAGATTCTCGTCTTACTTTGTTTACTGTGTCCTTCACACCTTCCTCTATCCACATACTAGTCTCATTAAGTTTCACCTGCACTATCATAATCCTCACAATTCATTTGGACTCATAAATTCCAACACTAGCTTTTACTTCAGAATCACACATTTTCACATTCACACACACACACACACACACACACACTCCTGTGCCAAACCCACACCTAGTGAATCAGAACCTCTAGAAGTGCAGTAGAGTCTGACAATTCTTTAAATCCCCAATGATTCCAATGTGCGTGAGAAGTTTTTAAATCCCCAAGTAATTCCAAGTGGAGGAGCCCCTGACCTAATGATTCCTTGCCTCTAGTGTTTTCTGCAAGCGCCCTCTTTTCCAAATGCTAATCCAGGCTGTACATTGCTTTCAGAAATCTTTCTAAAGTCCCTACTTACAGTATTCTTTTCAAAGACTTCCACTGGCTCCCCACTGCCCCAGCAGCACCCTCCAGTGTGACACCTGCTAACAAATATTGTGCGGGGAGCAGGGAAGGGAGGAATGCAGGATTGATCATAACCAGCCCCTTAAATCCCAAACTTCTCAGCGTGAAATATGCAACTATAGAGTGTGAATTTTCAAGAGAGAGTGATGTAGCATGGGTAGTTTCCAAATTTATCTGACCATGGAATCCTCTTTTGATGAAATATCTCATTACTCTAGAGTTCTAAGGAAGCCTCTGGGAAAGGCCTTCCTAAATAGTTCCAAACTCCAGAGCCTGACGGCAGCCCATAGTCACACCCCGGGTCTGTCTTTCCGGCCTTGTCACACACAGGCCTGAAATACCCACTCAGACCGAACTATTCACTGTTCCCCCAACGCTTCTTGTTCTTGCTCTCTTGAGGTGGAAAGAGCTTTATTGTGAAAGTCAAACAGGAGTCAATCACTCTGATTCTTGTCCTGTCAACCCACAGGCCCATTTCGATTTACCAAACTAAAATGTATACAACATAAACTAGATCTTTACTAGATCTTTACACAGCATAAACTAGATCTTTAGCTAAAGGAAAAGAAAGTGTAGGTTCCTCATCTATGATAAAGAATGTTGTCAATGGTGTGTATGCTTTCATGTTCACATGCACATTCACATTCCTGTGCATATTCACAGATGCGTGCACAACAAGGAAGGTATTTTTTTTAACGTTTATTTATTTTAAATTTTCTTTTAACATTTATTTATTTTTGGGAGCAGAGAGACAGAGCACAAGCAGGGGGTCAAGGGTGGGGCAGAGAGAGAAGGAGACACAGAATCCAAACCAGGCTCCAGGCTCTAAGCTGTCAGCACAGAGCCTGACACAGGGCTTGAACTCATGAACTACGAGATCATGACCTGAGCTGAAGTCAGATGTTTAACTAGCTAAGCCACCTAGGTGCCCTATTTATGTATTTATTTATTTATTTAGAGTGTGTGTGACTGTGATTTGGGGAGGGGTAGAGAGAGACAGACAGAGGACCTGAAACAGGCTCCACACTGAGTGCAGAGCCCAATGTAGGGCTCAAACTCACGACGGACATCATGACCTGAGCCGAATACAAGAGTCAGCCTCTTAACTGACTGAGCCACCCAGGCACCCCCACCAAGGAAGTTTTGATGATTTGGTGCTGCAGGATATAAAACCGACTTTTGTTCTTGATGTTCTTGTTTACTAGAGAAGCTTGTGGATTACTGGGAGGGAGAACCTAAGACATAAGCATGACCAGGGCTGCACAGTCGGATTCCATGAAGTTATTTCTTCCACTAAATCTCTGCAAAGTTGAGACCATCAGACAAATATCTCCTTGCCTTTTGGGTCACAGTAACCACTGAAAACAACTCAAGCATTAGGAGTGGAATTTCAGAGTTTTCTGCCTTGATCTTTGTCACATCAAATCCTCAGGATGTTTGAAAATGGATCTTTCTTAAACCCTAAATGTACTCATGTGTTGGGACAATTGAGCCACTCTTGTTCAGAGCCAGGGCTCCTTAGGGAAGTACCCTGCTCTAAGAAAATTAGGCAGCATGTATCGGTGCTTCAGATGCATGAAACAGAAACTTGACTGCAGGTACTAAAACCAGTGGCTTGTTTCCCTGGGAGAAGAACTGTGCAGGCAGCACTTCAGGTTTAGCCATCCAAGGGTTTTGATATCATCAAGGACTGATTTCTCCTACCTCCCTGCTCTGCCATCGTTAGCATGTAGCTCCTACCCTTGTTAGATACGAGTTCCAGGAAGAAAGAAGGATGAAGAAAGAACAAAAGACACAGGCCAGCTATTTATGGGGGGAAACAAGGGCTTTTCTGAAAGCCCCATCAATCAGGCTTTTTATTTAAATCCCATTGGCCAGAACTATATTACACGACTACGGTAAGCAGCCAGGAAGTCTGGGAAATAGAGCTTTTAAGCTGACAAATAACCACTCACCTCAAAATGGGTTCCGCTTGCAAAGAAGGGGAGATTGGAAGTTAGGTAATCAGTCAGAAGTATTTGACTTAGCGGAAGCAACAAGCCACCTGCATTGTCAGGCAGAGAGCTGTAGATTCTATAGGGACGCAACCTGACATTTAAGCACCTAAAAGGCATTTAAATAAATGTCCGTGCTCTGGTTAGCTGTCTGTACTGAAATGTGCACACATACCTAACAGACCTTTGGGATTTACGTGTGTGTGTGTGTAATATGGCTATATTATATGCTATAGCATCATATATAGCATTTAGCAAATTTCTTACTCAGGGATTACCCAACATTACTAAGATCTTCCTGTTACTAAGCATTTAAAGCCAAATTTCAGTATATGAAATAGAAAACACGGTGTGTCCTGAACATTGCAATTGTTATTAAAGTTAAAAACTGCTTTTGCCCAGTGACAAAAGAGTTGGTAGACATTTGAGTGACAAGTTTTTTAGTGAATTCCACTAATCCATGTATTTACACACAGCCTAAAAAAGGGATGGATTGTTTTCCCCAGCTTGCTGTTGCTGAATCCACTGTAGGTTTTTTTTTTTTTTAGTAGAGATTGTTCCCAAACAGTCCAGTGTGAATTTACCGTTAAATGACTTGAATGGAAGAGCCTGAGCAAACTTCAGACATAACCATCCCAACAAGGCAGACAACAGAATGTTAACAGCAGATAATTGGGACAGTGAAAAAGAATGACTCGTTCCTTCCATAAAGGTCCAAGTGAAATGCTATTAAAAATACAGACATTTTCCAAAGAACTTTGTTGCTATGTCACGAAGCCTTTCAGGAGCTTTCCACTCGTGTGACAGCAAAGCCAAGAGAATTGAGCTGGCATCCTCCCCTCTTCTGTGACTCAGGCCGAGTAGGTCCTTTCAACAGTACTTGTTAATCTTGTTAAATCTTAAGTGCCTCTCGGTTTTATGAGCCACACTCACTTTCCCTTCCAGGGCTCGCTGACTTTGCCGTCTTTCTGCGGCTTGAATGTCATCTCATGAAAGAAGTGTACAGTTAATTCTAGGATAACGCCAGGCTGAAGAGTATGTATGGGGCCTGCATCACGGGGAGGAGCACAGGCTGAGAGCCCATATCGGATCCCATCAAATTCATTTTAAATCTGTTAGCCAAGATCTTTCGGAGACCGAATTTTAGTGACCTGGATGTGGCAGTTGTCTTTGCTTTTCAGAGGGGAAATGACTTTTTCCTAAGGGTGCGTGGGGATGTATCACACATGGAAGTAGAAAATGTGTGTAGTTGGTGCAACCGTACTGGACAGAAACCTAGCAGAAACCGCGAAACTGCTGGATGTGCACACCCAATGATCCAGCAATTTCATCTCTAAGTGAGCCAATGCTTAGATTTTTCATAGGAACGTATCCCAATTTTGCTTGTGAGAATAGAATTCTATCAAACAGTTCACTTTTTGATGCTAAATCCAGCTCTTGGAAGAGATAAATGTTCTAGAAGCAGAAGTAGCTTCCAAGTGCAGTGTCTAAGGGTTAAATATAGGCATCTCAAATCCTGAAAAAGCCCGCCTTTTGAGTACTACCTGGTTTAGGGCTTATTTGCACTGCGTCCCATGTACTATACCGAGCTGGAAGTGACTGCAGAAACTGAAACATCTGAAACATCAAGAGAAATGGAGGGCATGAAAGATTCCCAGATGTTTCCCCTCCCTTCCATCATCGCTCAACCCCTCCTCCTAGATGATGGCCCTCCAGACTTATTCCTGCTTCTGCCTTGATAGGCCTGCTGCATTAGGGGAAACATTCTTTAATAAAATCCTAGAGTTTAGAAAAAAGTTATTTGTCCCCCACTCCAAATACAAACCATTTGCTCCAGGAAGCAGCTGTGTTTCTCTGAAACCACAGTCGTTTTTTAAGAGCATGGTATTAGAAATACACTATACTCCAGATACACAAATCTCTCTTTACATCCTCCTAATTTGGTTCAGTGGAATAAATAATTTCAATGTCTACTCTAAATAAGATCTGTACTTGGCATCATGCGTTCTCCTATAGTTGGCGATTTCTTCTTAACATCTACATACTTGCTTTGCTTTGTGAATTCCTTAGAGTATTGCTATGCTGTGAGCTATAGGGTAAGTTTCTAAGATAGTTTCATGTGTTATGAAAATGGGTAAATCTTGTCAAAATAGCCATAAGAGAATGTGACAGAGCAGGTGTGAAGAAACCCATTAACATAAGGGTTAATGATGGTGACACAGTTCAGTAGCAAGAATGACCTTTATTCAGATCCCGAGTAGAATCCTTTAATCCCTCTGGCTCAGAGGACACATCTGGTCTGCTGGGGAGCATAAGTGGCATACTGTAGGATGTTATTTCTGATGACTATATATGCAAAGAGCACTTACTACCAAATTTTGTTCCAGCCTTTTGGGCCAGGATTTCATATGCAAATAAAGGTAGAGAGGGTTTCAAACAGCATTTCCCTATTAGGCTCCTTGAAGAGGGGATTTTGTCAAATTCCAGTAAAAAGAATGTGAAGCCAGCGAATCCTCCTGGAGCTAAAAGTCTTAAGGATAATGACAGAAATAGAATTGCACATAGAGGAGAGTATGTGTTCCGCCTCATCCAAAATAAGATGATCCAAGATATCTTTGGATATCTCCCTTACCTAAGCCTGGTCTTTAGAAATAAGAAGTCTAATTCCATAATATAGGAAATGATTTTAAAATCTCTTTAAAAGAGGCGTGCGTGGGTGGCTCAGTCGGTTGAGTGTCCAGCTCTTGATTTCAGCTCAGAGCATGATCTCACAGTTCACAGGATCGAGCCCCACATTGGGCTCTGCACTGACGGTGCAGAGCCTGCTTGGGATTCTCTCTCTCCCTCTCTCTGCCCCTCCTCTGCTTGTGCTCTCTCTTTTTTCTCTCTCTTTCTCTCTCAAAATAAATAAACATGACAACAATAAAAATATCTTTAAAATGGTATGTGTATGTGTCATGCCAAAAATGGTGATGGAAAACATGTTCTGCTGAATCTCCTCTTTTCTCTCCTCTTCTGGCTAGGTCCACACACTTCCCCTCTGCGGAACAGCCCAGACCCCCGGCTCTTCCCCCCTCTGGTGCCCTCCTGGTCCTTGACAGAGCCGTACTGTCTTACACACCCTCTGAAGGGCCAGGGCCCACTCGCTCACAGCTGCTGAACCTCACTCTCCTTCCTTTACCCTCTTCCCATGGTGCCACCTGCTTTCCCTTCAGGCGCTTTTAGCTAACACCTCACTCCTGTGACTGGCAGAGCACAGCACTGGCCTTCCCCGGCATTTAATAGCCTTTTTCCACTTACTCACTCTCTTGCCCTAAACTCCAAAGGGGCCCTTCTTTCTTCCAGGCCAACATAAGAAGCCTAGCACGTTATCTTGTTCTGGAATTCAAGTCCAGCCATTGCCCCTTAGCATCTAGTCCTGATTCTTAGATTTTCACAGGCAGGATTTAATATTCAAATGTAGTAGGCAACACAAAATTATCATTCTTTTGATATTGCTTTTAATAAATTCACCAGTGTCAGGCATGGACATACACACACCACACACACACACACACACACACTAGGCACCAGGACCTTAGAAAGAACTAATAACAAACAACGTTGCTGTTGTTAACTACTTTTAGGCTCTCTTCAACCGTCTCTGAATAGCTCAGACAGCATAGCTGAGTACTTAAGAGCTCTGATTCTGGAGCCGCACTGCTGGATCAGATCTCAGTTCTGCTACCTTGACCTAATTTGGCAAGCTAGCTAACCTCTCCATGCCTCAGTTTCCCCGCCTGTTAAATGGGAATGACTAAAGGCGCCACCTCATAGAGTTGTCTTGTTGGTTAAATGAGTTAATCTTTGAACAGACACAGAGGTGCACTGTCCAGATCCCCCTTCAAGGGAGAACTTGACGCTCAGGTACAGAGAGGGTGGTAAGAAGACTCCAGCTCTCAGCAACTTCAGGGCGTCTGAGCCTTGTCTGAGGCCACGCCATTCCCAGGGGTGCCCATATCTGGGGGGAGGAGATAAAGGCAATCCATTCGAGTCCAGTGCAGGACACTGACAGGCAACGCTCCCCTCAGGCTCCCTGCAGGTGGGCCAGCAGAGCCTTTGTTGAGTGTGCACTGCAGTCTGACATCTTCCAGCATTCTCCCCTTCTCTTCAAAGGTGTTAATTCCTAATAAGCATCGCCCATTGCTTCTAAAGACCTCAACCTGAGACAGCATTTGCCAAGTATTTAGACAGGTACCTGGGACACAGTGAACACTCTGTAAGTGCTTGTTAAATAAAATTAAACAAGGAATCTGGAAAGGCAGTACCTTCACTGCTCACCTCTCTTAGAGAAGATGTTATATTAACGTTCAGTATCAGGTTACTTTAAGAGCCTGAGGATCCCCCAGTCAGGATGAGGAAACAATACCACTAGCATAACTGTTGTATTGCTATGTTTATGCTTTAGGATTTTTTTTTCACTACTATCTTTTCTGTGCTTGATTTTACCAACTCAACTTGTTATTTATTGCTTACAAGGGTATTTTCTGACATTTTTTTTTACATCTATTCATTTTTTGAGAGACAGAGCATGAGCACAGGAGGGGCAGAGAGAGAAAGACACAGAATCCAAAGCAGCTCCAGGCTCTGAGCTGTCAGCACAGAGCCTGATGTGGGGCTTGAACCCATGAACTGTGAGATCATGACCTGAGCCAAAGACGGACGCTTAACCGACTGAGCTACTCAGGCGCCCCTATTTCTGACATTTTAGGTTTAATAACATTTCCCAACATTTCCCAAATTTCATGTCTCATGTGAATTTATCTATAACCCCTATATGGCTTCTAGAATCAAGAACATTTCAGTGCTGTCTTTACAAACCAAGATATATTGTTCTCAGGCTGTATAACAGGAGGGAAATGAGTGGACTCTGGCCTTGGGACCCTGGAGTCCTCAACAGCTCTGAGATTGTATTTCAGCTGCAAATTGTGGTTGTGTCCAGATTCACTTCGCTTCACAAAGAAGAAAGAAAGGACTCTGCTCTCAAGGCCCTTACCCTCTGGTGTGGAAATGCCACACCCAGTAATAAACAGGACAACCAAAGATGGAGGTGAATACTGTGGAGAAGTTGAGGATACAGCAAGAAGCCCTGGTCAGGGTCTAAATTAGGAAAGGCCTCTCCTGGGAGGTGACATTTAAGAATTTAAGGATGAGAAACCAGACAAGTGCCTAGGGAAGCACATTCCAGGCAAGAGGAAAGCAAATGAAAAGACCCTGAGGAATATGTGCACTTGGCTGTTGGGAGAACACCAGGGAGGCCAGTTTTGGCTGAAGAGCGGCTGAGGGAGAATGTAGCCCCCAGGTGAAGTTGGGGACATGGGGCCTGATCCTACAGGCCTTAAAAGTCACAGAGAGGAATTAGAGTTTCATCCTAAATACCATGAGACCCCAGCAAGTGATCTTAAGGAGTGTTGACCTCACAACTTATTTTTTAAAAGACCATGGCCAACTAATCACAAGCACTGAAGAAGGAAGCTGAGTTACAATGTACTAAAAGACATGGTTTCTCCCAGATTCCTGGGTGATGCTCTATTTTAGCATTGTATAATTATTTCAAAGGGCTTTTAGATGAACCTGCGGCTGTTTTATGTGGTATTATGAGGGCACTGCGAATGAACAACACTGTAGGTTAAAACCATCACTAGCCCTGAAAAAAACACTCCTCCTGCCCACACTCACAAATTGCATCCATCCTCTCTTCTCACCAAGCCCATTCCTTCTTGTTTTTAATTATAGCGTATCACCCGGCATTGGCCCATCTGTATAAATCATCTAGAGCCAACCCTTGGTGGTAACTTCTCTAGAATAATTGTTAGCTATATCACCTTGGCTTGAAATGGGATGATAACCATTTTTAGGCCTGTCCTAGCTACGGCATCAGTCTGTCAATGGTGACTAAAAGAGAAAAGGAGGAGTACTGGCCTCCTGAAAGATGGGCACTTCTGCCTTCCAAAGAACTGAATGTAAACAGGATGTGTTGGTTTGTCCTTAATTTTCTTTCAGGCTGAGAAGCTATTCACTCAGGCCAGGTGGAGGAAACCGTGTCCAGGGAAGTCTGGAGCTGATAGAAAGAGTAGGGAGGGGTCTTCAAGACCACCAAGGAGGTAGACCAACCTGTCCAGGGGAGAAGCTGAGTTCCCAGGGAAACAAGCTATTTTGCATCAAGTTCCCACACAACCAATGTGTCAGGAATCCAGTTGCGGGAGGGCAGATTCCAGATCAGTGTTAAGGGGAACATCTGTTAACAGAGAAATTTTCAAATGATATAAATTTAATACCCGTGTCTCTCCCTCACTCATTTAAAAAGAAAAAAACAAACAAACAAAAAAAACTTTTTTTAAAGCAAGAGTTTCCTCTCTTCTCTTGATTGAGTTTTCCCCGGCATTAAAGGGATGGAATCAAAAACATGCACAGGCAGCTACTTTGTTTTCTCTCCCCAACTTACTTGTGTTTATTCTTGGTAATTACAATGAGGACTGGCTTTTCAGAAAAACTGAAACTCTCCCTCCCTCCCCATTCAACCCAGCCTGACACACTCGCGCAGGCGCACCAGGCAATCTTGGAAAGCCATGCTTACTCCAAGCCCTCCTGAATTCATAGAGTTCCAACTAATTCTTACGTGTTAGAGCAACACTGAGCCAACCCCAGCCAAGGTTGTGAATGAAGGAAACGTGGTGAGTTTCATCAGTGTAGACTGCCAACTTGAACTTCTCCTGCAATTTAAAGCATTTCTATGAGTCTTCATTTAATTTTTCTCTGTGGGATAAATTAATCGTTTGAACAATTCAGGCCTAAAATACACGCGTAGCAGATAATCTAAATTTAGATAGAAAATGTGTTATCTGATTGGAAGTGGAATGTAACCAACCTCTTGATCCAAAGCCTTTCATTTTTATTTTCCGGGCTATGCTGCCATGTTGGCAAAGAGCTCTTAGACCCATTCTGAACCCTGTCAGATGGAAAAGGCAGGGTGCAGGGGAGGAATGTGCAATTGAGGAGACTAGAGATACCTTTAAGAAACTCATATACAAGCATGTGTATGGCTGCTTTTACTTTTTTTTAAAGAAAGTAAAAAAATTATCATAATGACAACAAAAACAGAGCCCGGCTCCATAAAGAATAATAAATAAATAATAAATGAATGAATGAATACATAAAGTCTGTTTTCTCTGAATCTCTTTGGTTGGTCAAATTTGGATGCCAAGTGTAAATTTCCGGGTCAGTTCTGGCTGGCAGTGTGAGTTTAGAAGCTGCACTATGAAATTTAGAAGTCTGGGTCATCCAAACGCATTTCCTCTAAAAACCAAATGAACGCCCGGCAGCAAGTCACCAGAGTTTCCCTGCCCACGAGCTGGGATTTCCAAGTGACCGCTACATCTGAACCTTGGTCTCCTCCCACCTAGCTGAGCTGTGCAAGTTTCTATGAAACTACAAAATCAAGACACCCTGTATGCCACTTGACAACAAGAAAGTAAAATCACAGAGGCAATAAAAAGGAAGACAATAAACCCACAATGAAAACACAAACATCCAGCATAATGACAAGGGTGAAATTAGGCCTGGGGTGCCGTCCCACAGGCCTGCCACATTCCTTATTGAAAAAAGACTGGCTGAAGTCCAGATCCGTCTCCTGCAATTGCCGAAAGGTGAGGCTGGGGAGAAGGGGCAGACGCGCATCCCCGGCTCTCAGCTCTCAGGATACGCCCAATGCCATGCTGGAAAGAGTCTTAAAATATCTTTCATTCATGCTGCTGGTTCCAAACGCTGAAAGCAGTGTTCTTTCTGTTTTCCTCGGCAGAACGCATTCACTGCTCAGTCAGCTCTCCTCACCCCTCCCAGGACTGAGCTCTCTCTCAGGACAGGGTACACCCCAGTGACGCTCAGACACACTGACGGGCCCACAGTCACCTCCCCGGGGTAGGAAACGCCAAGTAATTCTGAAGCCCCAAACTCCTCCAGGGAATGGGTTCATTATTATCTTCTTCGGTATGGAGGGTTTCTGAAATCAATCGTTCTAGTGCTAAAGTAATTAAAACACAGGCAGGAGGCTGGTTCTAGTTTCCTCATAAATAAACTGAAAATAATGAAACGTTAGGAACTGGCATTGACTGCCAAGTTTTATAGCTGTCCCCCAATTACTTTCGTACAACACAAATTTGTGCGTGGCTGAAATAATTATTTGAGAACGGTGACCATAGTTCCTAAAATAATTAAGAACTGTAATCATGTATTGAAATATAGAAAAATAGCTTGATAAATGTTTGCCCTCCTAACTAGGTAAACAAAAGAATGCTGACTTTGTCTATTTTGCTGCTTACATGAATATTTATCATGAGCAGAGACTGGCCTGACAAAAACAATTATGGGGAGTTGAAAGGCTGAAAGGCCTATAAAACTGAGCAGTGTCTTATTCCTCAAAATGGGCTGCAACAATTTGGGGGGCCTCGGATGGGGAGGTCATCAAGCCATAGTATAAAACAAGGTAAACATTTGGGATACTTCCACTTTACTGTATTTAAGGGGATAGAGAGCACATTAGGTTTATCAAAAATAAACATGGCAATATTACAGAGCACAGTGTAAAATCCTCAATATCACAAAGGCATTCGGAGCTAGAGGCTCTATATCTACACAAGCCTTCACAGGCCCTCCTTCAGATCAGGCCTTTGTGGAACTACTTGGGAAGGTCTCTTGCGATGACCTGTGAACTACAAAGCTAGGTGTTTCCGCTATGCAAATTTCTACTCTTGATTAGATTGGAGAAATCTCATTTCTCATATAAAAATAGGAATAATAGGAATCTTAAAGCACAGTCCAGACAACTGGTCTTGAGCTGGGGGTAATTTTGCACTCCCAACCACCATCCCATCGGGCACATATGTCAGTGTCCGAGGACACCTTTGGTGATCACAACTTGGAGTAGGAGAGTGGTACTACTGGCATCTAGTGCTCAGCATCCTCTGATGCACAGGACAGCCACCCAAAATGAAGAATTTCCCAGCCTAAAATGTCCACAGCATTGAGGTCAGAAATTCCTGCTCTAGAAAACTAGTGGTCTGAAGGTCAAAGTCAGGCCTAGGAGATCAGGGTCCACAGAAGGCCTGTGAAGGCAGTCACAGTGCAAGGGAAGGAGGCACATGTCTTCCTGCACCAGGCAGGAGACAAAAGCAGCCTCTGGGGACAGGAGTTCAGCTAGTTGCTGGACCAGGGAGAGGTGTGGATTTAGACATCAGGTCATAAATGGAACTGCGATGTGCTTTTGTGGGATGTGCTTTTGTGGGACTGTGAAAGTTGCTGTATGCATTTGATCAGAAATTTGCCATCTCCTCCAGAAAGCTGCCTTAGTCCTCCAAACGGGAGTGAATCGCCCCTCTTAGTGCTCAGGCTATAGGTCTGAAGTCTTTGTTACCTTACCAGCCCCTACATTCTGCGACTGGTCCCCAGAGTAAGCTGTAAGCTCCCTGAAGACACGACTTGTGCCTTTTCAAATATGTCTTTTTGGTTCATGGGATCATAGAACACAGCAATCCCCGTGAAGTGGTTGTTGAATTTACACCAGTGTTGTAGGGTCGCCCCAGTTAGAAATGTTGCATGCACAGATGCAAATAAAGCACGTTACACGGGAAGGGAAAAAGGAAGTGATCTACCATTTTCATCTGGGAAGACCTCTTAGCAAAACTGACCATCAAAGGCCTGTGTATACTTCTTTTTGGATGCTAACCATCTGCTTGACTGCCTTTCCCCCTTCTTTAGCCTTTTTAGCAGTTTCCAGTAGCAATGCGGTTCATCTTGAAATTTCACTGTTGCATCTCATAAAAGGGTCACAATCTTTGTTAATGCTTTTAGACACAAATGCCTGAGATCAAATCACAGAGCAGTTTGCCTATCCTTCACTACACAACTAAAAACAAAAATTAATTAGGCTCTATAATTAGTCGATTTGCTAATGACTTTTCCTTCTAAAAAGTCGTTTGATTCTGCTCAGCTTTAACTGTAACAAAATTTGATTTAGGTTTTCTCCTTCCTCTTCATATTCGAAACAAGTCACTCTGTAGACTGAGAAGGAATCAAGCATTTTTGGAAAAAAGGCAATTTTCTACATTAAAGTATCCTGGGAAGGTTCAGTACCTTCCTATTCTTCACGTTCCCAAGATGTAAGCAACTCACCCCAAGCAATCCAAGCATCTTCAACTCCACTTATAAAACACATCAAAGGATTATTCTTCACCTTATAAAGGTGAATCAACCCAAGATTGCTTTCATTCAGCAGCACTAACTCTCAAAGCCATTCAAATTCAGCTCGTACTTACACATCTTTTCAGGAATCAGAAGAACTTTCTAAGAGCTAAGAAGGAATGACGAAAGAGCCCAATCCTTTAATTTTGCAGGTGAAGAAACAGGCTCAGAAGGCAAGATGAACTCTCAGAGCTACATAATGATAACAGCTAGGACTTATCAAGGGCCCACGGCTTCTTACATCTTTATCACCTCCACCCTGTCTAAGCCGCCATCATACAGTTGGTGGCCTGGTGCAGGAGCCCTGCTTCTACCCTTCCTCCTGTGCCCTCCTCCCCACAAAAGTCACTCCACACAGTAGCCAGAGGGATGCATCTACAACAGAGGCAAAACTAGGTCACTCCTTTGCTCAGAAACTTTGAGGTCTCCCCACCTCTCTCAAGTAAAAGCTAATCCTCACATGGTCTACGCACCTAATCTATTTGTCATTATTTACCTCTTCTGTCAAAGCACCCAACACTTTCTTCACATACTTCACCTGGAACTTCTCCCTTGCGGTTCCCTCCACCAGAAACCTCTTCTTCCAGACTTCCAAATGGTTCCTCCTTCCCTTTCTTCCAGGGGCTTCTCAAACATCACTTTACCAGAGGGGCGCCTGGGTGGCTTAGTCGGTTAATAGTCCGACTTTCGCTTAGGTCATGATCTCGCAGTTCGTGGGTTCGAGCCCCGCGTCGGGCTCTGTGCTGACTGCCAGTTCAGAGACTGGAGCCTGTTTCAGAGTCTGTGACTCCCTCTCTCTCTGACCCTGCCCTGCTCACGCTGTCTCTCTCTCTCTCTCTCTCCTAGAAATAAATAAAACATTAAAAAAAAAAAACCATCACTTTACCAGAGGCGGCTTCTCTGACCACCTCTATGTAAATAACACCCCTCCACTTCCTATATCTCTCTTTCCCACCTTACTTTCTTTCCTATTTTTTCTAACACTTTTACGACCTGACACACCACATATTTATTTGTTCATTGACTGCCTTTCCCTTCTAGCAGATCAACAATAACAACAAATAGCCCTGCTGGACCCCCAGGCACTCAGTATTTTTGAAGCGTAAGTGCTACTATATGCCAGGTACTGTTCTAAGGGACAAGAACTGATTTACTCAATCTTCCCAACAAGAAGGCTCTATTGTCATCACTGTCATCTCTGGTTCAAAGATGAAGAAACAAAGGCACAGAAAAGCTTAGAGACTTGTCCAAGATCACTCAGCCAGTAAACAGTAAATACAGAATTTGAACCCAGGGCACAGGCTCTTTAAGCACCGAGATGTATTGTGTCACACTTACCTAGTGACTACAAATGACTTCAACGTTTTTTTTCCCCATACCACACTCTCAGAAGTTGGGATATATCCAAGTGTGCTTTCAAAATGTCAGTAGTTTCCTATAACTGCCTAGTATTTTAAACAATCGCTAAGACTCATAAACAAGAGCAAAAATGTGAGCCACAGTTCTGCTGCACTTGAGTCTCTAATTCAGAGCCCACAGAGGCTAGGGCTGTGGCACACAGATGTGTGCAGGTAACTCTCCATACTGGGCTGGGGTTCCCATGATTAGCGCTGGTCCATAAGGGGAAAGCTAAGACACAAAAGCTGCAGTGATGTTCCAGGACACGCAGCCAGTAACAGTGGCTGGAAGGGAGCCATGGAGGGCCCCTTGGGACTGCAGCAGGTCACACATGCTCCCTGCTTATTAGTGTAAAACACCCCGGTGACTCACACAATGGAATGCCTAAGCCAAGATGTCACCTAATAGAGGGTATGTTGATACAGCTTTATCTGAGAAGTTACATAATCATCCCAGCGTGGAAATGTCAAAAAGGAATTTGTGCCTTGGAATAAAAGAGGATGTACCCCTGGGAATGACTCCACAAAGGATATGAGGAGTTTTCCAGTGAGAAACTTATTACCCCAGACAGGGCAGGTGACTTGTAAAACACAGGTCCCAATGGGGGCTAAGGATTCACTGTGGGCAGTTCCACTTGGTAAGACTTAGCCAGAGGCCTGCCCTAGACAGCGTCTAGTGGCCCCCGGACCTGCCCCCACCCACAGGGGAGAGAGAGGCCTGGTCTGTATCTAGCCTCCTGGGATATAAAAGTCCTTTCTTTGAGTCCTTTCTGCCTCTTGTTTTGAGGTCAAATATTTATTTATTCAAGTCTAGAGACTTCATTATCTTTTACCCTAGAGGACAGAATGAATCTTCCCTTCCACTCTGTAGGAATTCTCTTAAAGAGCTTATTCTCCGAAATGTATTTCGAGCTCTGGAACACGGCTCTCACCCTCCAGCCTTCCCTTGACCTCTGCCTCCTTCGTCCCACCTACCCCAGGACGTGATGGAAGGAGGTTGGCTGGAAGGGAGGGGCCAAAGTGTCACAAGCACCTGTCACCTGGCAGGCCCTGGTCCCCACCTCCCCAGCCCCCAAGGCNAGCTGAGCAAGCCGCGGCAGCCCAGCTGGGTCCCCGCCCTGTTCCCGGTTCCCGAGCCGGGCCCTTGCGACCTTTAAATGCCGCCCAGGGCCAGCGCGGAGCGGCCTTCACCACCTTTCTTCCTCGGGCGGCGACAGTCAGCCCCAACCCCACAGCGGCGGTCCGGCANGTCCCCCGTCCCCCGCCGCCGCCGCCGCCGCCGCGGGGCCGCCAGCCCTGCACCCCGGCGCGCAGTGCAAGAAGATGGCGGGATCGGTGGCCGACAGCGATGCCGTGGTGGTGAGTGCGGAGGGGTGCACGCAAGGCGCCCCCTTCCCGCGGCCCCGCCGCCTGCTCAGCCTGGCTGCGGCGGAGAGGCGGCTGAGGCCCAGCCCGGCGCCCCCGGCGTGGGAAGGCGCCCGGTACCTGTTAACGCGCGCCGGCTGTAAGCCGCAGGCCTGGGAGGCGGGCGGGGCGCCCCGGGTGCACCCGAGGGAGAGTGTTGGGGGCGGACGGCGGCATAGGGGTGACCGACAGTCCCCTCGATGCCGTGCAGCCGGCGGCCAGGTGTGTGCACGTTGCACGTGTGAGTGTGCGCGTGTGTGAGTGTGTCTGGGGCGCGCGCCCCACGGGCGCCTCGGACGTCCTGGGGATTCCCCCTTGGAAATGGGACGGGCTCGGGGGCTCCCGAGAGAAGTTGAGCGCTGCCCTGCACTCCAGCCACGTCCTTCGGGAAAGGACTGGGCGACGGCGGGTCCAGAGGCGTTTGCGTTTGAAGAGGGGCCTGTCCTCCACCGCCGCAGGGTTCTGGCTCCCGGGTGTGCCTCGACCTGGATTTTGATCTAGATCTGAAGGTCTGGGGATCTTCAGAAGCTTAGCTACCCGGTGGGAAGGACGGGTTTTGTTCCGGGGCTTTCTGCGGTTATTCAGTGGGCTGTGAGGGTGGCAGCATCTGCAGCCGCTGCCTGTGCCCTGTGAAGGCTGCTGGATTCAGCCAGATCTGTATAGGTTCTTCTCCACTCCTTCCCCTTCCCCCCTTCCTGCCCCACCCCCCAAAACTAGAGCCTTTGGAAAGCCAATCTATGTGCTTCTATTTTTAGAAACTAGATGATGGGCATTTAAACAACTCCTTGGGCTCTCCAGTTCAAGCCGACGTGTACTTCCCACGACTGGTAAGTGATTTAGTTCTGTGCTCTGTGTCTCTGCCTGTCACCCTTTTTCTTTCTAACTGCATTTCCCTAATGGGTCGGGTCCTCAGGATCTGAGGGCTTGGCCCTTCCCGTGCAGGCTGTCAACTTCCTGCTTCTCCTGTCATCCTTTGCAGATAGTTCCATTTTGTGGTCACATTAAAGGTGGCATGAGACCAGGCAAGAAGGTGTTGGTGATGGGCATCGTAGACCTCAACCCAGAGAGGTAAGACAGAGAGTCCTTGTCACCGGAAGGCTTATCAGGCAGTTACAAGGCAGTGCCCACTCTTGCTGTGGTTCATTGCTCCTCCTCTCCCTGTGGCCAGCGTTGCCAGTTGGAAGTGCCAAGAAAGTACCATGTTCCCATGAAAAGAATGTGTATGAATCCTAGCCATCATTTCTCCAGACAGTTATTTATAGCAGAGATTATAAATATAGGCCCACATCATTTTCTCTTTGACCCTTAGGGAGGACAAAGGATTTTTTTTTAAGCGTTTTTAAACATGGTGCTTAGAGCAAGTAACTATCAATATAAATGACAAGCAAACTTTACCAGATATCATTTCCCCTGGTCAGTTTCTGGGGCTCTTTCTGACAAGTCTGAAATGGATTAAGATACAGATGTGTGGGTGGTTTGAGGTACCGAAAACCCCTAATATTAATCCTTTTGCAACTCCACCAAAGTTTTTACCAAAGGCTCCTTTAGGTATCAAAATGCCTGGCTTGATTGTAATCCTCCTTCTCCATACATAGTCTAATTCCCTGTGTAAAAAGTGGCCCATTAAAAGCAAACGCACCCTGAAAAGAAAGAGCAACAATGGGGGCCTGGGTCATTGACAAGTGTCGTTATAGCCAACCCTGAATGAACGAGGTGATTTTCTGTTCAGCTTTGCCATCAGCTTGACCTGTGGTGACTCTGAAGACCCTCCCGCCGATGTGGCAATTGAACTCAAAGCTGTGTTCACAGACCGGCAGCTACTCAGAAATTCTTGTATATCTGGGGAAAGAGGCGAAGAACAGTCAGCCATCCCCTACTTTCCATTCATCCCAGACCAGCCATTCAGGGTGAGTACTCGAGTGCCTCAGTTCTAACCGCTGGCCGGGTGATGATGTTCTTCTCCTGCAGTGCATGCCAAGAACGCTTTCAGCAGCCAGAATTTTTGCATGTCCAGGAAATTTGTCACCTGATGATGAAAAAAAGATCGAAAGAGCTCTGTTTGCTGATAGGAATTAATACCATACTAGCTTGTGGCTCTATTTAGCCAGTCCATTTAGTAAATACACCCATGTCCGGATGGCTAAGAGTTAATACTTTTCTATGTAGTACTCAACCTAGTACTGGGCACATAATTTATAGTGGCCCCCAAATATCTGATTAATAAATAATAAGTGCTAGAATTTTCCTCAACCTGTAAGGAACAGTAAACCTTATTGGTTGTGACTTTTTAAAGAATATAGGGATGATCTTTTTATTGTTTCTTACTGCTTTTGCTTGTGAGGCCTGGTCCTTGTTTCTCCCTCTGGTTAAGTAGCCTCAGTCTATTTTATTGTCATAGGCTGTGTGGCTGACAGACTCCTTCCCTTGGGCCTCAGTGAGTATAAATTGGCTCTCCACTATCTAGGGGGCAGGAAGCACAGCCCAAACTTCCCATCCAACCAAGGAATATTAGTAGCACCTTCCTCTATAAAGGCCAATGCCAGGAGAAGCAAGTCGTGTGGGTAACGTGTTAGGAAAGGATTTACTGAACTATCGGGCCTGGTGATGACGTCTGCATTACACCTTGTTGACATACATCACAATAATGACAACTCAGTTAAAAGCTCCATGTTGCATATAAGCCTAATAAAGCACAGCTCTCCTTAACCTTCATTTTGAAATTTACAAAGGCCTTATAAAGAAGTAACCATTTTTCTTCTCCTCTTCCCATCTGGTGGGAGGAATAAGAATCCACAACGTCTCCATCAGTGATGTAATTAAGATTGTTGCCATTCTGCTCATAGTCTGGGGAAGGCACCCCTATCCATGACCCATGCCCTCCCCCTTCTCTAGAATGGTAATGACCCCTTAGGCTCCTCCTCTTGACTGTGTCAGGTTTTTTTTTTTTTGACTGTGACAGTTTCTCAATGATGAATCTTAATTCATAGGTCATGAGTATGAGTAACCAGAGCTTCTGACTGCCAAGAATATAATGCTCCCCAACAACCAAATTGAACTGAAATCGGCCCTTCTTGGTGATACAACTTTAGTAATAATATGTATTAAATGTGACTAATATCACATATGAAGTCTCATGGTAGCCACCAATGCTTTTAATAAATACATAGCACAGAACCAGTGATTAAAATGTATGGTGAATTACTTGAGGAAAAGAGGAAGAAAAAGCTTTTACCATATGGAATCAGCATTTCTGTTTGGCTTAACAAAGCCTTGTTAATTACACATCGACCAGTGGTAATTACCTCCTCTTTGCTGTAGTGTTTACCATGTTTGAGTGTCTAGACTGTTATTACATGCTACTAAGGGGGTACTGGTTCTGCTTTGTTAGGGTCTTCTCTGAGGCTGGGAAAAAATTGTTCAGGGGCTAGGGGTACCTGGGTGGCCTCATCAATTAAGTGTCCGACTTCAGCTTAGGTCATGATCTCACGGTTCGTGAGTTTGAGCCCCTCATTGGCCTCTCTGCTGTCAGCCCAGAGCCTGCTTCGGATCCTGTTTATCCCTCTCTCTCTGCCCCTCCCTCTCTTGCTCACACTCTCTCTCAAAAATAAATTTTTTAAAAAAAAGAAAAAAAATTGTTCAGGGGATGACAGTGGAGGCATTATATGCCACATAAATGAATGTATGCCACTTTATGTCCGTTTCCGGAGTACTAGGAGAAGGTAGAACTTAAAGCATGAGTAAATCTTTAAAGGATATTAAATAGTGGAGAGCAGTGGTTCACAAAGTGTGTTCCTCATTCCAGCAGTGTCCACATCGTGTTGGAATTTGATGGAAATGCAGATTCATAGATCTTACCCTCGACCTACTGAATGGATAATTTGGGGGGTGGAGTCCAGCGAGCTGTGTCGTAACAAGCCTTCTGTAGGAGTCCAGTGCACTCTGCTGTTTGAGAACCACTGAAGCTGGTGCCTTTCTCTAAAATGAAGTAGTATTTGTTTTCCCCAGCGGGGTTCAGTGAAGCTGTGAACTGAGATAATGATGTTGCTTCTTCCAGGTGGAAATCCTCTGTGAGCACCCACGTTTCAGAGTGTTTGTGGATGGACACCAACTTTTTGATTTTTACCACCGCATTCAAACGTTATCTGCAATTGACACCATAAAGATAAACGGGGACCTCCAGATCACGAAGCTTGGCTGACACGGTTTAAACCACCTCTGTTTCACATAGGATCAGGTGCCACGACTCTGACTATCGGTCTGGAAGAAGTGTCCTCGCAAGATCTAGAGACTTAAAAAGAAAACAAAAACAAAAAGCAAGCTTCCCTGTCTCTTCTTTCTGTGCAGTTTAGACCCAAAATGACTTCAGACTGTGGTTGACCCTTAGGGAGCCGTCAGAACAAAGACACCGAGCCATTATTTCCAGAACCAAGTAATACATTTATTCTGGATTTTCTTCAGACTAAACTAACATGGATTTGTGATAATTTGTGATTTGGTAGCAAGTTACTCATCTTTTCAAAACAAGGTGATACTTAGAAACAAAAGTGCTAAAGACCTAAAACAACACCACCACCAACAAAGACGGTACACCGAAATCAACTCATTTCTGCACTGAAGTGGGATTGTGTAGCACAACCAACATTTTAGTCAGGGTATTTGCATAGAATGTAGGTTGTTCAAGGTTTGGTTGGTTTTGTTTTTTGGGTTTTTTCTTGTTTGTTTTTGTTTTTGCACAACATAATGTCAATTCAGATTTTGGAAGCTTTCTCGGAGTTATTTATTTATACTCAGTGTACGTATTAGGGAATGATTAATGTCTCAAAAACGAATTATGAACTTTTGAATGTACAAATATCTTAGGTCCAAAGGGGAAAATTACATACTACAATCATGAAAGAATTGTATCTTCCATACCCCTAAACTTAGGATCTCTTGATATAAATTGCTGTAAGTGCTTTGGGGAAAACTTGGCAACATTTCAATAAAACTGCTTTTCAAGTAATCGACAATTACATAAATTCTATTTACATGACTTTTTCCCCTTACTGTGAATTAGCACAGTATTGGCTTCCTTAACACTAACTACTTTCCCCTAGGTCTTTATGACAGCTCCTTAAGTTGTTATTAAACTAATTGAAAACATATAACAGGTGATTGCACAATTTTTAAAATAACTGTTATATAAACTTTTAAAAGTATACTATGAAAATGATTCTGGAATGCAATGTAAAGCAGAAGCAAGTGGCCCCAAATACCTTACTTGGAAGTAATTTATATCAACTCAAGCTGTTAGCTCATTGTGT
The DNA here is from genome assembly GCF_008692635.1 of Crocuta crocuta. NCBI lineage: Eukaryota > Metazoa > Chordata > Mammalia > Carnivora > Hyaenidae > Crocuta > Crocuta crocuta. The sequence goes on along the minus strand of NW_027530368.1, from coordinate 9,777,261 downwards.
TACTTTTTCTATGTGACCCTCACCAATGTCCCTACGCAATGCCTTTGGAGCTTCAGAGAAGGGGATGCTTCCTACCGTGTTGGCTGTGCTGAGACATTAGGGGAGAGGATCCAGATTAGGAAATGATCCAATTAGTTTATCTGGAAGGTTAACTCCCAGAACTCCAGGTCTCTTGAGCCCAGCCAATAGTACGAATGCTTCCAAGTAAGCTGGAGGAGTTTCCGTGCACCTGTGGAAGGGACCCGGCAGCAGGGTGTCATCAGGAGGAGCCTGCAGTACATGTAAATGTCCCCGCACGGCAAGTCTGGAGTCCCGGCACTGGACTTCACACACTGCGTAGGCCCTGGAGAGAAGGACCCTTGGCATTGCTCTGGTCAGGTAGTGGGGAGGACAGAGGGATGCAGGGGTGGGGGTGTATTTATATATAATTTAGGTTTTGTTTGTACAGCATACTGCATCATGTTATGACACGTCCTTGCCCTGCTTTGGAGTTTTTTTTACACAACATGCAGAGACACGGGAGTGGCCACGTCACTTCCACGTGTCGAGAATGTAGACAGTGTTTCAGTACCAAAGTCGAAGAAAAAGCAACTTAAAATTGTGAATTTTTTATAGGTGATGTATCTCAGCTTTGAAGCTGTTTAGCACAGTTCCATTGTGTTATATAAGAAGATACTCAATCCAACAAGACTGGCTGAGCATTGAAGAGCTTTAGGTACCAGCTGACTTAATCAGCCATATTCAGCCAAGAGGGCTGTTCTGTGGCTCCAGGTATTTTCAAGCTGGCGATTAACTTCTCATGGCTTTTAAAGCCACTAGATTTTGAGGAGTGTTTGTACCCTGAACTTAGAGGGCACCCTGAACTATATTTGTAGGACTTTTGGTGGAAGCCCCCCATGGGAGGTTTCCTTTGAGTGGCTGTCCATCCCCACGCACTGCATAATTCAGCAGAAACCAGAGGAGCTGGGTGTGTGGTTGGTTGGAAGTGACACTGTTCTCTCTACCTATCAGCTAACTGCTTATCGGCCAAGCCCCTAGGCAGCTTAGTGTGAAGATACACTGTTAACCCTTTCTCTGGGAGGCCAGTGGGAACCTCTTGGTTAAGCCTATTGGAATCAATCTAAGTGATGTGATGGTTTGATTCAGGTATAGCGAAATTAGCGGGACGTGGGGGGGTGGGGGTTGTGTTAATCGTTAGCTGGAAACTGGAAACAGTGTTCTTGCCTCTCATTGGCATGTGAGGTCTAAGGTGGGAATTCAGGGTGGAAAGTGCAATTTAAAGCTTCACAGGAAAGCATTGGGTATGTAAGGAGTTATTTCTGACCAGAGCCCTAATTTTGCAGTATGACCAAAACCAAGGAGTATAAATAACAATCAAGCTCTGGGGGAATAAAAGGCAGGCTTTAGACAATCTGTCCATTTCTGCATCAAAATTCAATTGAATGTGTATACCTACTTAAAAATTAATAGAAGTGACTTCCACTTTCTGGGCTGTCCCAGAATTGTCTTAAAAGTACTATTTTTTTAAAATTTGAAACCCCATTTCAAATCTTGCTAACCTCAGTTCAAAACCCCTAAGAGATCTCTCTTAGAATTGATGGTGACTTGTTAAAATGGCAAATCCTTTCATTTGTATTAAATATATATCCAAAAAGAGGGAGGGAGCCCTGTTGCCTTGACAGAAACAGCCTTGGCATTTTCCGGCATTAACGTAGAGATAATGTTCTTATGATGACATATTTTCAAAGAAACACTTTCTTATTTACTGCGTGGTGTACAATGTTGCTAAATGTGTTCTTACATTATTATGTCACTGCTGAAAGTTATTTGCACTATAATAAAGGAATTTTCTACAAAATGGCTTCTAGTTTGTAATATGCTAAATTCGGCACCAGATATGATGTACTTAGTATAAACCAAACAGTATAACAGTGTTCCCTCACTTTGATGTATACTCCAAGACCTTGTTCACATGTTTTCCCACCTTGATAAACTGATCAAAGGAAGGAAAGTACCTCAGACCTAATGAGTTTATGTTGTGTGTACAATGGGTTTTTTTTTAAGTATAATTTATATATGGTAAATTCACTTTATTTGATGTGCAAGTTCATGGGTTTTAACACGTGCATAGATTCCTGTAACCACCACCTCAATCAGGACACAGAATTGTTCCATCACCCCCCAAAATTCCCTTGTGCTACCCTTTCACAGTTAAATTTGTCCCCCACTCCTAACCCCTAATCAGGCAACCACTGTTCGCTGTCTCCTCCCTATAGTTTTGCCTTTTCCTGAGTGTCCTAGAAAGAAAATCATGCAGTACATAATCTTTTGAGGTCGGCTTTTTCCCATTTGCATAATGCATTTGAGATTCATGTGGTGTGTGCATCAATAGTTTTTATTGCTGAGTCGTGTTCTATTGTATAGATGTACCAATTTCTTTATCCATCTACCTGTTAAGGCTGCAGTGAGTTCTTAATAAATCATTAAATATAGTCCTAGCACAATATATATACAAAAGCAAGACTGCATATCCATGTCTTCTACTTCCTGTGGTTTGAACGATTAGGAAGGAAACTTGATTCCTTGGCTATTCTGCCTACAAATAAAACTATGGCTTATAGAAGTTTGCCTAGCTTCAGTCTGGGAGGTGAGCAGAGCAGAGAGATACTGACTCACATGCTGGACCTGGGTCCTACTTATGCCTTAAATGTTTTTATTAATCCCTTTTTTCCATTTTTATTTTTCGAAGATGCAAAAGCTATGCAGAGGCAGGCAGGACTCTGTCACAGCTTTCGCAGTTAAGTATAGGCAGGGAGACCCCTATATGGGCACCTGTTAAGGTGGGGACAGTTTGCGAACACTGTTGGGCAGAGATAGGGGAGCTTCCCTGCCCCGTGGCCTAGTTAGGAAGATCCCTTATGGAATATGACATTATACTTCCGTTGTGACAGCATTGTGGATTAGAGGATGTGGAAAATAGCTATAATTGGAGCCTCCAAGTGCCTCAAACAGTAAAGATCTTCATTCATGCAACTGGTATTTATTGAGCTGGGCCAGTTGCTGCTCTAGGCATTCAGATAATATATCAATGAATAAAACTGACAAAAGTCTGGTAGCTTTAAACTTCAGTGTTCTTAAGAATCACCCAGAAAGCCTGTTTAAAGGCAGAAGTCCAGGCTCACCTCAGGAGATTGTTTCAAAAGATCTGGAGTTGGTCCCAGGAGTTTGTATTTTTAGGAAACATCCTGGGTGTTATCAGTTTAAGAAACATCCTGGATCCCAAAATTTAGCAGCTCTGCCTTGGTGAATTCCATAAACATCGACCTAATCCAACTATTGGATTGTATGGGGCTGTGATACTCTGATCTGTGCATATCTTCCTGTGAAAATTGCATTTCAATGCAGGGACATCCTTGCACCCCTCCCCCCAAATCCTGCACCTGTCACTACAGCTCTACAGCTGTGTGCCACCATCCCTGATTTAACCTCCTCCCCTTCTCACTCTGCCCTTACCTCAAATATAAGACACTGAAGTAAAAGAAAGTTCCTTTCAACCAAGATTTATAGAAGTCTTCCTTATTGGGGTTGGCTTAGGACCTCAGGAGGATCCGACACCTGTTTTAAACAGTGGATGCTCTGAGAAAGATTGAGGTTCTGGGGGAAGCTAGCTGCCTTCCTTATTGGTAACTATTTCAATCAGTTATTCATTGGAGAATTGCCAGGGTGGGGCCCAATTGTTCTCTAAGACAAATACACAGAGTGGCTTATAACTTGAAAGAGGGCAGAGAGCAAGTAGTAATGGCCCAAATGAACTGTTCCTGGCATTTTGGAAATGAATTTACAGTCTTTCTTTCACAAGAAGATCCTGGGAAGTTGGTACACAACACTGCGTGCACACCTTGTTTACTAACCACCATGTTAATTTCACAATGATTCTTCCCTTAAAAAAAAAGTCTCCTGCACAAGGCCAAGAACTGCCTTGCAAGACAAACACTAAATAATTTATTAAAATGGGTATATACAAGATGCCAATACATACTCAACCAAGACAGAAGGGGAAGAAATAGCCACTGATGCTTTCTCTTGCTTTGATACACCTTTCATCTCCCAGAGAAAGATGGTGACCAGGTGAGCAAACACAGATGTAAGGAGACATCATTGTTTGAAAGGGCAACACAGATCGTCCCTAAATAATAGGCCCTGGGAAGCAGCGAGCCAGCCACGGGCCTTGGGGATGATGTGAGGTTTTGGGGGCCTTCCAAGGGTTCATGAGTAAGAACAACAGCAAACATTTGCTAATGACCCCAGCAACTCCCTCTCTGTCAGTATGGTGATTAATTCTAAACCGATAGATGAAAATAGTCAAAGCTTGCCTAAACAGCTGGCCTGGGAACAGAAGGGAGAGAAGCATGGAGTCCGTGGTGAGAGGTGAGAATGGGGATTCCTTGTGTAAGCTTAGGTAGGCACTTTATTTACTTTTTTTGAAAGAGGGAAAAATTGTTTTGTTGAAATACATTGGTAAATTGAGTAACCTGCATTGCAGCACTAAGTGCTAGACACAGTTGTCATCAAATTAAGAACCTTCCAAATATCACACTAACCTTCAGTCACCAGTTCAAGTGGGCACTTTAAACGTCCTGCTTTACTTTGCCTCCTGTGAGAAATGGAAATAATGACACTTGTGTCATCGTGTTTGGAGAGCCAGAGGTAACAGCAGTTTGTGCAGGAGCAAAACCTTTGTCACAATTGATAAAGCCAGAATGAAAATAATCATGATAGCTATTCCTGTAACAATTCTCCACAACGTTGTAAAGCAGTGAGAAAAGTACTAGTGTTTGAGACTGTGTCTAATCCTTCAGAATAAGCTTTTAATATTGTTTCATTGAAGTCTATTTTATTTAAAATCTAGCCATAGTTAGCGGTGTATTAGGCAATATTTAAAATGATGTTTGTAAAATATAATTAGAGATTTTTATGCTGAATTATTACATTTGTTCCAATATTAGAAGCATGGGTTTCTTCTAATGCAGTAAAAATACTTTTTAGTTCAACATAAAATGATTTTTCATGTTATATTAAAAAATGAACAAGGAAGACATGCACAGAAAGATAAGGAACTATGAAAATAGTTCTTTTAATGAGAATCTTCATGAAGTAGTGCAGTCTGTTACTCTAAGGTACTAATTCACCATTCATTTATCCTACTTTTTTTTTTTAACTTGAGAGAGCACACACACAAGTGGGAGGGAGGGGCATAGGGAAAGTGAGAGAGAGAGAGAGAGAGAGAGAGAATCCCAAGCATGCTCCATGCTCAGCCTGGAACCCCACATGGGGCTCATTCCCATGACCCTGGGATCATGACCTGAGCTGAAATCAAGAGTCAGATGCTCAACCAACTGAGCCACCCAGGCTCCCCTATCTTACATTTTTTAAATCTTTAAATAAACAAAAAAAACCCTCACACATTATGGAGCACACTGCTTTTGTAAGCAATGTAATTTCCTGACTTCCCCTGGCAATCCTTAAGAACTTTGAAATGACGTAAGTGATTTTTAAAACTTCAGCTTGCTAAGTTGAAAGGGCAAATGCTTTTATACAGTTTGTGCTCTTAAAGCATGTCTGTATAGTTATTCAGGCCCATAATTCCTCTCTCTTGTAAGAGAATCACTCAAACCGGATGCTAACGAAGTGAAACTGAGATTAAATGGAGCACTTTTATATGAAGGCTCCAGTTGGACACTGGGGGTTATAAAGAGATAAAGGACAAATGTCATCTACCTTTGAAGAGTTTATGATCTAACTGGAAAGACAGGTAATGTACACATAAAATGTACGTAAAGATAAATGTCAATAAAGAGAGCCGGTCTGAGTGGGCAGAATGTTACATGCTACGGGAGTTGCAGTGGGCAGGGCTTGCTAGTGTGACCCAGGAGGGCGTCTGGGTCCAGAGGACTTCAGCTGGTCTTCCAAGGGCCCAAATGCTGTTCACACATCCATGCTACAGCCAAACCCCCCTGTACATACCAACTATGGGTTTGAGCTGAGGGTCAGTGTTATGTTTCCTAAAGTTCATATACAGCTGAAATTCTGGTCTCCTAAGGCAAGTTCAAGGAGAGGGAGCCTGGATGGCTCAGCCGGTTAATGTCCAACTTTGGCTCAGGTCATGATCTCACAGTCTGTGGGTTCAAGCCCTACTTCAGGCTCTGTGCTGACAGCTCAGAGCCTGGAGCCTGGTTTGGATTCTGTGTCTCCCTCTCTCTCTGTCCCACCCCCTCTTGCTCTGTCTCTGTCTCTCAAAAATGAATAAACTTTAAAAAAATTTTTTCGAAAGCAAGTTCAAGAAGGAATTTGGTTTTTTAATTAGAAAACACATGGGTCTCTGGTAGAGAGAAGACACTTCCTTTCATGAAGCCTCTAGCAAAGAAAGGGCTCCTTCACAGAGTATCTATGGAGAAATCATAGCATAGAGGCATTTCAGGTACTCAACTTCAGCCCCACACGTTTGAACCAAAATACAAAACAAAGCAAAAACAAAAAAAAAATCCAAACACCTTGTATAGAAAAGAACCATTAAATACTATGGGCAACTCCACCCGGCATCCCACTGGAAGAGCAAAGAGCCTAAGAGTGAGGATGTGACCCAGATGTGGCCTCTGTGATTGTGCTTCCTGGCACTCACAGCTGAGCCCTCTGTGCCCCCTGTCACACAGGGCCCACATCTAAATATACCACTGATCTTTCCTGTGCATTGTGCCTAATTACAAACCAGATTCTCCTTCTGGTGCTCCACTAAAGGAACAAAGATCTCCAACACTGAATGAAGAACTGCAGTGTCACATTTAGTGAGAAGTAACCTCCAAAGTGACCCCTTCCTAAGGAATTTTTTCCAAGGGAAATTTTGTCATTAAGCTTTCCATGCTGACTTTTGTGCCTAGCACCTAACCATGTGTGACAGACTTCCACCGTTTAGCCCAAGTAAACAGTTTTCTTGTTCATGCATGACAGCCAGCTTCTTGATAGCAGAATCCATTCTATGAGCTCTGGCTCTAGCCAGGGCTGTCCAGTAAACTTTCTGGGGCATTGGAGAGATTCTATAATCTGCATTGTCTAATATAGTAGCCACTAGACATACATGGCTATTAAGCACTTAAAATGTGGCGCGTGGCACCAAAGAACTGAATTTTATTTTTATTTTTTAAATATTTTTATTTATTTCTAGGAGAGAGAAAGAGAGAGACAGAGTGAGCAGGGGAGGGTCAGAGAGAGAAGGAGACACAGATTCTGAAACAGGCTCCAGACTCTGAGCTGGCAGTCAGCACAGAGCCCGACGCGGGGCTCGAACCCACGAACCGCGAGATCATGACCTAAGCGAAAGTCAGACACTTAACCAACTAAGCCACCCAGGCGCCCCTTAAAGAACTGAATTTTAATTTCAATTAACTTTAAATAGCCACAAATGGGGCTAGTGTCTACCATATTGCACAGTGCAGGTGTTGAACATCAGCCAGGCCTATGTTCGGTCTAGACCCTCAGGGAATGTTGTAGGTAGCAGAATTTCCTGTTTGAACCTCAGCCACATTCACCCTCAAATTCAGGAAAGTCTAGGGGCGCCTGGGTGGCTTAGTCGGTTAAGCGTCTGACTTTCGCTTGGGTCATGATCTCGCGGTTCGTGGGTTCGAGCCCTGCGTCGGGCTCTGTGCTGACTGCCAGCTCAGAGCCTGGAGCCTGTTTCAGTCTGTGACTCCCTCTCTCTCTGACCCTCCCCTGCTCACGCTGTCTCTCTCTCTCTCTCTCTACTAGAAATAAATAAAAATAGTTAAAAAAAAAAAATTCAGGAAAGTCTAGGTACTTTCTGAAGGCCTATTCATAGAAGACACCAGGGTGCCCCTGAGGAAGAACACACCACAGGGGAAGAATGAGTCCATAAGGCAGTTTGTTCTAGGAAGGCAGGCAAGCTTCGGGAGAAAGCCTTCGCAGTCACTTCTAGGTTGTCACTCACACTGTCCCAGGCCCACATCCGTGGAGCTATATCTGAATCCTAGAACAAGGGGATGCAATAAACACTCTGCTTCTCTGGAAACCCCACCTCCGCAGAGTGCTGAAGAGAAAGGTAGCAGCAGCATGGGCAACATGCAGGGCTATATCCACTGACATTTCCCACTCACCTCGTATGTTCCAGGCATGGAGCTAGATGCTGGCAGCCATGTGGGCAGCTGCCGGGGCACCTGCCTGGGCTTTAGTCTTCAGTGGCCTCTTCACAGCTGTCAGTAATACCACAGATGTCACCGAACAGCATCAGGAGCATGGCTGCCCCTCTCAGAATTGCAGTGGTGGTCAGAAGCCTTTGTTCATTTTTATGACTACCACCATTGTGTTTATGTGTTTGTCCAACCCATAAGTGGTTGGTGTCCTGTGACTGACCGGAAGCCAATATTGAAAGAGGACCCAACAGTTTCTCAGATCCTCAAAAAGCCAACCTCCTCTAGAAAGCATTGGGGAACCAGAGATTTTATTGGTCATTGTGTGGGAAGAAGAGCCATTTATCTTATACCACTTAAAAAACAAAGGAATAAAAATCCCTCATAGGCATTTTTTTTCTCCCCCAGTCCCTCTTTAACTTCTAGCCCTCTCTAGCCCTCTCCTAGGCAGTGTCTGCATCTCCCCAATTCTCTTCCTTCCGCAGAGCTATTTGGTCTGTACCCGCTCTCCAAACTGGCTTTTAAAAGGCAATTTTCTCCATAGGGGAGACTCGGGCCCCCAAGAAAACTATGAACTCTCTACCGTTTCATTTGCTAGTTTCTTTAACACTTTGCCTCATTTCCAAAGCAACTCAAGGCAGCAAAGAGTGAGGACGTCAAAACAGGTAGGGAGGAAAATGCCAGAACCTCCTGGTTCTTTCTGTCAAGACTTGGGTTTAATGTCGCTTCTTCAACTTCCACAACAACTTAACTTTAAAGAAGTTGCCTCTTTCTCAATGTTCGCTGATCCTTTTGTTTGCCTGTTTAACATCCGTCTCTGCGGCTAGATGATCATTTCCATCAGGGCGGCTGCCATACTAATCTTGTTCACTACTGCATTTCAAGCATTTAGCAGTGAGCAATTAATAATAAATAAATGTCTGTTGGATGAATCCACGGTAGTCAAGATGTTGTATTAGTTATCTATTGCATTGCAAATTATCCCAAAATTTAGAGGCTTTAAAACATCAGTAAACATTTATTGTCTCACACAGTTTCTATTGTTCGTAATTTAGGAACAGCTTAACTGGGTGGTTCTGACTCAGGGCCTCTCGTGATGTTACAATTAGGCCATCAACCAGAGATATAGTCATCTGAAGTCATGTGTGGGGCTCTGTAATTGAGGTGCCTTCCTTGTATTTGACAAAACCTTGGAGAGAAATCACTTTCTCTCCACTCAGAAATCCTGTGCAAAGGACATCGGTCAATGGAATAGTATGGAAAGCCCAGAAATAAATGCACATTTACATGATAAATTAATCTTTGACAAAGGAGAATAGAACATGCAATGGGGGAAAGATTGGCTCTTCAACAAATGGTGCTGGGAGAACTGGACAGCTACATGCAAAAGAATGAAATTGGACCACTTTCTTACACCATAGATAAAAATAAATTCCAAAGGACTTAAATGTGAGATCTGAAACTATACAAACGCTAGAAGAGAACACAGGCAGTAGTTTCTCTGACATTAGCCATAGCAACTTTTTTCTAGATATGTCTCCTGAGGCAAGGGAAGCAAAAGCAAAAACAAGCTATTAGTACTACATCAAAATTAATCTTCAGCACAGTGAAGGAAACAATCAACAGAGCTAAAAGATAGTCTACTGGATTGGAGAAGATATTTGCAAATGACATCTCCAATAAAAGAATTAGTATCCAAAATACATAAAGAGGTTATACAATTCAATACCCAAAAACAAATAATCCTTTTTAAAAATGGGCAGAAGACATGAACAGACATTTCTCCAAAGAATAAATACAGATAGATACATGAAAAGATGGTCAACATTACTCATTATCAGGGAAATGCAAATCAAAACTACAATGAGATATCACCTCACTCCAGTCAAAATGGCTAAAAATAACACAGGAAATAGCAAGTTTTGGTGAGGAAGTGGAGAAATAGGAATTGTTGTGTACTATTGGTGGGAGTGCAAACTGGTGCAGCCTCTGTGGAAAACAGTATGGAGTTGCCTCAAAAAGTTAAAAATGGGGGCACCTGGGTGGCTCAGTTGGCTAAGCCTTCAACTTCAGCTCAAGTCATGATCTCGTGGTTTGTGAATTTGAGCCCCATATTGGGCTCTGTGCTAGCAGCTCAAAGCCTGGAGCCTGCTTCACATACTGTGTCTCCCTCTCTCTCTGCCCCTCCCCTACTCACGCTCTGTTTCTCTCTGTCTCTCAAAAATAAACAAACATTTTTAAAATAGTTAAAAATGGAACTACCCTATGATCCAGTAATCACACTGCTGGGTATTTACCCCCAAAATACAAAAACACTAATTCAAAGGGATACATGCATTCCTATGTTTATTGCAGCACTATTTACAATAAGTCAAATTATGGATGCAGCCTAAGTATCCATCAAGACACACACACACACACACACACACACACTGGAATATTATTCAGCCATTATAAAAAATGAAATCCTGTCATTTGCAACAACATGGATAGAGCTAGAGAGTATAATACTGAGTGAAATAAACCAGAGAAAGACAACCATATGATTTTGCTCATACATAGAATTTAAGAAACAAAACAAATGAGCAAGGGAATGAGACAAACAGAGAGAGAAAGGGAGTGAGGGGGAGAGAGAGAACACAAAACAGACTCTTAACTCTAGAGAACAAACTGGTGGTTACCAGAGGGAAGCTGGGTGGGGGATGGGTGAAACAGGTGAAGGGGGTTAAGAGTACACTTATCATGATGAAAACTGAGAAACATATAGAATTATTGAATCACTACATTGTACGCCTGAAACTACTCTAACACTGTATGTTAACTATATCGGAATTTTTTTAAGTTAATAAAAAAGAGGGGTACCTGGGTGGCTCAGTCAGCTGAGTGTCCAACTCTTGGTTTTGACTCAAATCATGATCTCATTGTTTGTGAGTTTGAGCCTCTCATCAGGCTCTGCACTGACAGTGTGGAGCCTGCTTGGGGTTCTCTGTCTCCCTCTGTCTTTGCCCCTCTCTCTAAATGAACAAACAAACAAACTTTTAAAAATAAAGAAATACTATGCAAAGGAAAACAGCATTAGGACAAACAGATTGGGGTTCAAATCTTGCTGCTTGCCAGTTCTGTGATCTCCCTGCATAAGTTTTGACAAATCTGAGCCTCAGTTTTCTTCTGTAAAATGTGGCTGCAAAAATCTTTGCAAGATGATTGTAAGGATTAAGCAAAAGATTGTCCGTATGGCACTTAGCATAGTGCCTGGAATGTAATGAGAGGTCAACAAACAGTTGCTGTTAGAACCACATCAGAGGGTGGGGGGGGGGGGGTTAAGTGGGTAAGGGGGATTAAGGAATCTATTCTTGAAATCATTGTTGCACTATATGCTAACTAACTTGGGTGTAAATTAAAAAAAAATTAAAAAGAACTACATCAGATAGACGCCTGGGTGGCTCAGTCAGTTAAGCGTCGGTCTTTGGCTCAGGTCTTGATCTTGTGGTTCGGGAGTTCGAGCCCCATGTTGGGCTCTGTACTGTCAGCTCAGAGCCTGGAACCTGCTTCAGATTCTGTGTCTCCCTCTCTCTCTGCCCCTCCTTCACTCATGCTCTCTCTCCAAACTAAATAAACATTAAAAAAAAAAAAAAAGAACTACATCAGAAATCAGACTCCCTCACCTGATACTTTATGGTCTGGACCTCAGTGTAGCAGTTCTGAGGCTACCTGAATAGCCGAGCTTGCTAAGTCCTCATATGGCAGAGGAGAAAAACAAGTCCATTGAGCATAAGTGACTTGTCCGTGGTGTGACTTTGTGCCTCACTGCTTTTGGGATCCTGGTCAGGGCTTTCTGTGGAGACACAATGAAAACCAGCTGAGGAAGGGTGATGAGTGGCCTGAGATAGAATGGCTCCCTGGGGCCATTCTGGGGCGAGCTGGGGCCCCAGTTGCTGCCTTGGTTGATTCTTCAGGAGAGGCTTGTGTGCCCGACCCACCTCCCAGCAACAGTTTGAAGGG
>NW_027530368.1:9757592-9764882 GCF_008692635.1 Crocuta crocuta | reverse complement strand
CATAACCAGATGGAAAACAGCCACTTAGGCCTTAACGAGCTTGCTCTGCTCGGCTGTAATTCTGGGGAGTCCTCAGAGCCTTACTCATTATCCCATCTTTTTGTTGTTGTTTGGGGTTTTTTGGTCTTGTTTTGTTTTTTGTTATGGGGTTCTTTGTTTTTTGTTTAAAGTTGCCTCACTGGGAAGACTCCTGTTTGGATTAGTCATCCACGCTTTCTGGGCAAACTTTTAGTCAGTTGCAAATGTGAGATCGTGACACTGTGTTTATATTTGTCTGGTCTCAAGNAAAGCTACCGCAACATACCCAGGGCTCTAGAGGAGAAAAGGGTCGGATTTTCGCTTTTCCACAAAAAGGAACTCCCTGGTAAGCAATGAACAAAGCACCCAGCCCTTTTTAGGTCAGGAGAGTAGAATGTCATGCCCTGCACAGGCTTTTATTTAAAAAATTAAAAATAAAAAATTCTGTCTGAAGCATCAGCATGAAAGTGAACGTGAAGTTGATCTATGTTCACACTACACTAGGTTAAAAGGAACACCCGCCCCCGCCCCACAGCCTATGAGAGAGAAAACTCCTACTTATGCACAAAGTTTGCTGCAAGTGAAGGGTCTGGGCACAGCCAAGAGTACCACTCCGACAATCAAGTTCTGCATGGCTGAGTGTTTGCGATGGGTGGTAGAAACCACAAAATCATGCTGCAGAATGCCACTCACCCACCTGATGCAGGCGTGGTGTTCCCACCGGCAGAGTCACACTCCACAGGTGAGGACTGAGGCTTGGAAGGCTAGGTCTAAAGTGAGGGAGGGGGACATCTGGGTGGCTCAGCTGGTTAAGCGTCCGACTTAAGCTCAGGTCATGATCTCATGGTTCGTGAGTTCGAGCCCCATGTCTGGCTCTCTGATGTCAATGCAGAGCCTGGTTCAGATCATCTGTCCCCATCCTTCTCTGCTCCTCCCCTGCTCATGGATTCTCTCTCTCTCTCTCAAAAACAAACATTAAATAAATTACAAAGCGAGAGAAGGAACTGACAGAAAGCACAAAACTCATTCTTGAGGTGATCCAATATTGCCATTTTACAGGTGAGAAAACTGAGGTCTAGGGAGATGAAGTCAATTGCTTTAAATTACAGTTTGCCAAAGGTAGATGTGGAGGAACACCTGGGTGGCTCAGTCAGTTAAGCGTCCGACTTCAGCTCAGGTTATAATCTCATGGTTCATGGGTTCAAGCCCTGCATTGGGCTCTCTGCTGTCAGCTGAGAGCCTGAAGCCTGCTTTGGATTCTGTGTCTCCCTCTCTCTCTGCCCCTCCCCTGCTCACATTCTGTCTCTCTCCGTCTCTCAAAACTGAATAAACATTAAAAACTTTTTCAAAGGTAGATGGAGATGCAATGTAGATATCCTTCTGCCCAGGAGTCTTTGCAGGAGGAAAGTCAGGAGCAGGAAGAGGCAGTATGACAAGGAGAGGTGAGATGGGAGTTCCAGGCTGCTGGAGAGGCACTGGAAAGCAAGGGGTTGGGTCCGCCAAATACTTCCCGTGCTTTCCAAGGATTATTCCGGCTTAGAGAGTAATGAAGGTGGCCCTCCAAGAAAATGAATTTTGCTTCAAGGGTAAGGAAAGCAGATACAGAAAGAGAGAAGGGCCTAGTCAGTTTAATCAGCTGCCCTACAAAAGAGAAGGGCTGAGATGGAGCACTGCTCGCCGAACTTGGAAAGCTGCATGCAAATACAACAGTCTCCTGGAGGCATTGTAGATGGTTCAGCTCTATAGATGATTCCAGCACAAAGTCTGTTGAAAGAGAACAGAGATAAATTTATAAGCTGTGGGGCCTAAGAATAACATAGCTATCCAAAGACAGGTGCGAAGGGCCACCTTTGCCAGGCATGCCCACTGGCCACGCTCCAAACAGGCATTGGTTTGCAGAGATGGCTCACTCATGGGTCCTGGGATTCTCCACTTTGGGGAGGACTACTCATCCCTATTAGGAAATGAGGGAGAACAAGGGTTCCTAAGAGGCCTTTCAACTGGGCCAGAAAGTGGGGGTATGAATGCCGAGAGGATTTAAGGTGGGGACAACAGGAAGGATGGTTAGACCATAATGAGTGTATTGAGGCCCCCACTCATACCCTGCAACAGAGTCCTGTGCAGTCCATGTGGGTGAGGGACAGTGCATCGCCCCCTGGTGGCAGGAGGCCAAATTGCAGAGCCCACTGCACCTGCATGTGTCCCTGACGCTGAGAACAGACAGGGCACTGAATTCTGCAGTTCCACACACCTTCCACTGGGCTACCTGTGGTTCTGGGAGGTAGACATTTGTCCTCACAGCCAGACCCTCCAGTTTCTGGCCTTCTCCTCACCACCCAAACTCCACAAAAGATGAGCTTTTCATTTCTCCTTTCAATAACTGACCCATAACTTAATGTGGGAGTTGCAGGTGGTAGGAGACACCAAAGCCAAGTGTAAGGTGGGTCTTGAGGGAGAAGGTGCTAAGAATGGCCAGCTCAGCTGCTGGGTAACTTTCTCTCCCTCACGCTCCACTAGCCTCCCCAACCCCCTTCCCTTTAGGGAGTGTGCTGTAGTCATAAACAGTCCTTGAATTTCAGTGACTGAAAACAACAAAGGTTTATTTCTTGCTTGGTGCTACATATCTGTCTCAGGTTGGTGAATGGCATTGGTTTCACACTAGAGTTTTCACTCTAGAGTCTGTCTTCCCCCTCAGGACGGCTCTGTTGAAAGTGATATAATCCCGGATGCACAAGATAAGAATATTCACCACAGGAGAGTGGAAAGGCCAAAACTGTACAGGTTTGGGAAACTTATTCTCAATTTTAAAACTGCCAGGTACTAGCTGTGTGACCTAGAGCAATTCGTACGTGTTACGAAGAGTTTCCATGACCTTGATTTTGGTACCGTGGTGATTAAATTATCCTCATGTGAATACGCTTTAAGATGTAGGTTTTACCATCGTGGAGAATACATTTCGCTTCTCAAGTCACTGATGGTTCTCAGGTCATTGATAATGAGCCTAGTCATCCAGGGCTTTGGCGCAAGCAGGACTCAGGCCCATCTCCATTCCAGATGCGAAGGACCCAGGAGCAGACTTGTGTGGTCCTCGGACTCAAGCTGCACTTAGTAGATGTCACATGCCTGCAGCCAACCTTTCCAGTGGCCCCTCGTCTCAATAGGGCTCAGTTTCTGGTGAAAGCATTGTAAAAAGAAGTGTTTCCTTGTCGTGCAACACTTGATGAGCTTCAGAGTGTGAACACGGAGACTCTTTTTTCCGCTCCTTTTTTGAACTGCAGAGAGCAGCTTCTGGGCCGAGAGGCTGCTCCAGACCAAATCGCCACTGCTGACAGAGTCCCAGGTACATGCGGGCACACCATCTCCTGAAGGTGCCAAAGCCAATTTTTCCCATCAGGAGCCCCACCTGGACAGGCGGGACCAACAGGCGTTCCAAAAACATTTGATGAAGCAAAAGAGAAAACTTTGTAAAGATCAGACCTTTGAAAATAGACATTCTCAAACCCACACTGGAGCAGCCTTTTGGCAGGCCATGTAGCAAAAAGCACCCCAAGTGCATCTGCCCTTGAAACCGGGAATTCCATGTCTAGGAATGTACCCCAAGGAAACGGTCTAAGGTATGCCTCAAGACTGAGATGCCAGGGGATTCGTTATAGCCTGTTTCATGTAGGGAAAAATCTGGAAACAACCTAAAGGGGAGAGCGTCTTCAATAATTAAATGTGATCATAGAATGAAATACTACACTGCTGCTTCAAATGATATCCCGAAATACTGTGACAGGAAGAGAAAGGAAGGAAGGGAGGGAGGAAGAAGATAACAAGGTATGTAGAATAAAATCCTATTTTTATAAAAATGTATGAAGGACAATTTTAAGAGATAGTGGGGATTACGTGAGAACCTTATTCCTTATGCTGCTCAGTACTTTCCAGTTTTTCTGCAGGAAACAAGTTCGTTCAGTCTTTCAACAAATATTTATTGAGTAACTAAGTTTCAAGGACAGTGATCTGTGACTCAAACTCACAGATAAGATTCCTGTCCACCAGAATTTTTTGGTTTAATGCTACTTGTGCAATTTTTAAATAATTATTGTTATTATCATTATCATTATTTTAGAGAAAAAGAGCACTAGCAAGGAGAGAGGGAGAGAGAAAATATTAAGCAGGCTCTACACTCAGCATGCAGCGCAATGCGGGGCCCGACACAGGGCTTGATCCCACGATCCTGGGATCATGACCTGAGCTGAAATCAAGATGCTCAACCAACTGAGCCACCCAAGAGCCCCTTAAATTATTTCTTAATCAGACTATTCAGTACTACAGTCCTAATGGCAGTAATCATACTATTTTGTTATTTGTCAAGCTAGAGTCCAGGAGGTAAGTTATATCAGAGGCTCTCAAATAGTTCTAGTCTTCAAACCAGCTTCGGAGTGCTAAAAACCCATGGGCCTCCTGGCTCTTTCTTTCATACCCCACTCCTGCTTGCCATGGCAAAGTCAGGCAAAATCTTCAGAAGGGTTGTCGGGAAAACCAGATCTGCTTTTAGAGAAGGCTATCCTTTTGTTAAATATCCAAAGACAATTACTGATTTATGTGGGAAACAGCCAGATGCCTGTGGTAAGGAGCAGAGCAGCTGGAGGGAGCGCAAGGCTGGCTGGGGTAGAAGCCCTGCTCAAGCGCCTGGGTGGCTTTCAGAAGTTCATTAACGTCTCTGTGCCACACTTTCTTTGTGGGGAAAATGGGCACAGTAATGTCTGCCCTGCCTATGTCGCCCCCTGCATGAAATGAGGGGGAAAACATGAATGGGGAGTAGGCTCAGCTCTCACTGACCCTCTTAGGAGCCAACCTCCCCTCAGCAGCGTGTCTGTACCCTGCGGCCACCTCTGTCTGGACCAGGAGTGGACGCCAGCCTCAACAGTGCCAACCAGTCTTCCCCTCTGGGGATCTTAGAATGGGTACCAGGAGCCTCAGGTTCAGTCTGGGCTGGTTTTTTGAGAGGGAGAAATAACATCCTCAGCTTCTGAGTTTGGCCATCTTGGATCAAGGAAGCTGGGTTACAGAAGAATGCACAGCTTGCTAAGACACAGAGCTGAGACATGGTCCTGATGGCCTTCCAGTTTGGGAGCCCTGACCTGACCTGAGGGTGGCCTGAGGCCGATCTTCAAATCTGTGGAAGTGCCCCTAAATTTTTACCATATATTCTCCCAAAGTTGCTGATCTTAGCTGAAATGGTCTCTGTTTTCTAGTAGTTTGAACTCACGGGTTCTAATACCTTGCTCACAAAGCTTCTGTGAGAATCGAATAGACTCATTTTATATGAAAGCTTTGAAAACTGCTTTAGAGAGATGCCTGAGTGGCTCAGTCCATTAAGCATCCAACTTCAGCTCAGGTCATGATCTCATGGTTTGTGAGTTTCAGCCCTGTGTCTGGCTCTGTGCTGACAGCTCAAAGCCTGGAGCCTGCTTTGGATTCTGTGTCTTCCTCTCTCTCTGCCCCTCCCCTGCTCGCACTCTGTCTCTCTCTCTCTCTCTCTCTCTCTCTCAAAAATAAATAAACATAAAAGAAGTTTAAAAAAAAAAAGTCCTTTAGAAAGGCCATCTCCTGGCTTTGCAAAGTTAAGGTGGGATCTTAGCAATTTGAAAATTCGAACAACTATGTTGATTACAACCCCACCCCCACCCCACATTCAAAAGTATATGTTGTATCCAATTCCTGGACTTTCTGGTGGGGGGCAGGGGAGGGTCTGTGGCACAGAGTAACATGACCCTTAGGTTCTATACTGGCTACAATAACTAACCTGGCTGCTATAGCAGACAAACCCCCCACCCACCCATCCTCAGCCAGTTAGAAAAAAAGTTAATGGCTACTTCGTGTCAAAGTCTGATGACATTGGCAGGAAAGCTGTGCCCCACCCTGCTATCTGGGAACCCAACAAGTTCCTTCAACCACCAGGCTGCAACTTCCGGGGCCTCAGAGTCTCCACCAGCTCTGACCATACAAGCCAGCAGATAGAGGAAGAGCCAGTGAGAACACAAACACCAGGCTGGAAAGGGGCATAACTTTTTTCCCTATATTTTGCTATTCAGCGCTCGGTCCCACAGTCCCACCTGACTCTGAGAGGGTGCTGGAAAAACACAAGCTAACACATGTCTGTGCAAAAATAGGGCTTAGTGAAAGCATACCTGTCCTTGACTCCATTCCCGGGCCCTACTTCCCCACTTTTGTTTCCGGTGGTCTCTGGCCTGTCGTCATTTAACTATTAACACAAGGACGGGCAAACAATGAATGGCCTGTGAACCGTATCCAATCCATGGCTGTTTTTGTAAATAAAGTGTTGTTGGAACATGGCCATACCAGTCTCTGGCTGCTTTCATGCTATAATGGCAGAGTTGTGTCATTTTGACACAGAGCCACATAGCCTACAAAGCCTAAACTATTTGCTATCTAGACCTTTACAGAAAAAAATTGACAACATGTGCAAAAATGCATCAGCCTTCCAAATTCCAAGACTGTGTTGATCTCTCTGGACTGTGTCTTTTCTTCTATTTCTTTCCCGGTGAGGATCAGCATGGCCCACCAGGCAAACCACAGGATGAGACCACCTGTAAGGAAGCATTCCAATGTGCTGGAGAAGGACGGGAATGCTTGTCCACTTTTAGGCTCACTGGGGCGTTGTGGTCGTCTTGTAACATGGGTGAAGTTTCTCGTGGTGTTTAGACTTAAGGAAATTCTTCCTGAATTTAATTCCTTTCTCTTATGCACCCTCCAAAAGAAGTTCTCCTATCACCTGGAAGTTTTCTATATATTCTCAACTAATGGAACAGAAAGTAAACACTCTGAGTGCAATCAACTAAAAGACAAAAAAATGGGTTACAGGAAGGGGTGCCTGGGTGGCTCAGTTGGTTGAGTGTTCGACTTCAGCTCAAGTCATGGTCTCACCATTTGTGAGTTTGAGCCCCACATTGGGTTCTGTGCTGACAGCTCAGAACCTGGAGCCTGCTTTGGATTCTTTGTTTCCCTCTCTCTCTGCCCCTCCCCTACTTGTGCTCTGTCTCTCTCTTAAAAATAAACATTTAAAAATTTTTTTTAATTTTTTTAATGTTTTATTTATTTCTGAGAGAGAGAGACGGTATGGGCAGGGGAGGGTCAGAGAGAGACAGAGACACAGAATCCGAAACAGGCTCCAGGCTCTGAGCTGGCTGTCGGCACACAGCCCGATGTGGGGCTCGAACCCAAGAACTGTGAGATCATGACCTGAGCCAAAGTCAGACGCTTAAC
>NW_027530368.1:9686511-9757198 GCF_008692635.1 Crocuta crocuta | reverse complement strand
TCTCTCTCTCTCTCTCTCTCTCTCTCTCAAAAATAAATAAACATAAAAGAAGTTTAAAAAAAAAAAGTCCTTTAGAAAGGCCATCTCCTGGCTTTGCAAAGTTAAGGTGGGATCTTAGCAATTTGAAAATTCGAACAACTATGTTGATTACAACCCCACCCCCACCCCACATTCAAAAGTATATGTTGTATCCAATTCCTGGACTTTCTGGTGGGGGGCAGGGGAGGGTCTGTGGCACAGAGTAACATGACCCTTAGGTTCTATACTGGCTACAATAACTAACCTGGCTGCTATAGCAGACAAACCCCCCACCCACCCATCCTCAGCCAGTTAGAAAAAAAGTTAATGGCTACTTCGTGTCAAAGTCTGATGACATTGGCAGGAAAGCTGTGCCCCACCCTGCTATCTGGGAACCCAACAAGTTCCTTCAACCACCAGGCTGCAACTTCCGGGGCCTCAGAGTCTCCACCAGCTCTGACCATACAAGCCAGCAGATAGAGGAAGAGCCAGTGAGAACACAAACACCAGGCTGGAAAGGGGCATAACTTTTTTCCCTATATTTTGCTATTCAGCGCTCGGTCCCACAGTCCCACCTGACTCTGAGGGGGTGCTGGAAAAACACAAGCTAACACATGTCTGTGCAAAAATAGGGCTTAGTGAAAGCATACCTGTCCTTGACTCCATTCCCGGGCCCTACTTCCCCACTTTTGTTTCCGGTGGTCTCTGGCCTGTCGTCATTTAACTATTAACACAAGGACGGGCAAACAATGAATGGCCTGTGAACCGTATCCAATCCATGGCTGTTTTTGTAAATAAAGTGTTGTTGGAACATGGCCATACCAGTCTCTGGCTGCTTTCATGCTATAATGGCAGAGTTGTGTCATTTTGACACAGAGCCACATAGCCTACAAAGCCTAAACTATTTGCTATCTAGACCTTTACAGAAAAAAATTGACAACATGTGCAAAAATGCATCAGCCTTCCAAATTCCAAGACTGTGTTGATCTCTCTGGACTGTGTCTTTTCTTCTATTTCTTTCCCGGTGAGGATCAGCATGGCCCACCAGGCAAACCACAGGATGAGACCACCTGTAAGGAAGCATTCCAATGTGCTGGAGAAGGACGGGAATGCTTGTCCACTTTTAGGCTCACTGGGGCGTTGTGGTCGTCTTGTAACATGGGAGAAGTTTCTCGTGGTGTTTAGACTTAAGGAAATTCTTCCTGAATTTAATTCCTTTCTCTTATGCACCCTCCAAAAGAAGTTCTCCTATCACCTGGAAGTTTTCTATATATTCTCAACTAATGGAACAGAATAAACACTCTNCTCTCTGCCCCTCCCCTACTTGTGCTCTGTCTCTCTCTTAAAAATAAACATTTAAAATTTTTTTTTAATTTTTTTAATGTTTTATTTATTTCTGAGAGAGAGAGACGGTATGGGCAGGGGAGGGTCAGAGAGAGACAGAGACACAGAATCCGAAACAGGCTCCAGGCTCTGAGCTGGCTGTCGGCACACAGCCCGATGTGGGGCTCGAACCCAAGAACTGTGAGATCATGACCTGAGCCAAAGTCAGACGCTTAACCAATTGAGCCACCCAGGCACCCCAAACATTTAAAAATTCTTAAACAAAAAAATAAAATATGTTATAGGAAGAGCAAAAAGTGGGTAGAGATCACAGACTGCATTGCCAGTCTCTAATATCTTCTAATTATTGTTCCTGAAAAAGACCAACTATAGAAAATGATGCATTGTGTAAGTNCAATTGAGCCACCCAGGCACCCCAAACATTTAAAAATTCTTAAACAAAAAAATAAAATATGTTATAGGAAGAGCAAAAAGTGGGTAGAGATCACAGACTGCATTGCCAGTCTCTAATATCTTCTAATTATTGTTCCTGAAAAAGACCAACTATAGAAAATGATGCATTGTGTAAGTTCTGCTTTCTTTATACTCAGAGATTATATGTCACTGCAATCATTTTTAGTTAACACTGACTGTACGTTGCTTCATTCTCCATATATATATATATATAATGTTATTAAGCTGTGCTGTATGATCAAGGCTTCCTGGATCCTTTATTTAATAAAGATTTGGAGACTTCAAAAGAAGCTGCATCCTGCTCCGATGGCCTCTTCTCGCCCGGGGTTCCTGTGATTCACAGCAGCACCATCCCACTCCCAGGGGCTCTGCCAAGCCCTTTTGCGGTGTTTCTAAGGACATATGTTTGATTTCACAAAGCACCGACACCTCCCTGCCTCTCCCAGCACTCAGTAAATAAGTTTCCAATCTCCTGGTTTGCTGGCTTTGGCCGGAGCCTGCACCCCATTCCACTGTTTGCAGGAGTGCCTGCCAGAAGGGAGGCTGGGCCCTCTGGCGAAGGCACTGTCCTCTCATCCCCTGGAATTGCTGGTGGGGAGGTGGTGTGGACTCTGCCCTCCCAAGCTGGGTGGGGTTGAGGCTGGAAGATTTAAAGGCTCTTACTCTGGGCCCCACCTGAAAGAGCTGCTTGTATCTACCAAGTATCCAAGGAGCTTGGTCTTTCTGCTTTCTGGGGCTTTTTCACTTACCTCCCCTTTTGTGAATGGATCATCAAGGCCAGCTCAATAGCCTGAAATCTGCCCCGCCTCCTGCTGAAATCTTCCCTTCCTTCGTCCCCTAAAGGGTCCTGCTAGAATGTAAGGTCCATGAACACAGGGCCCTTCGTGGATGGATCCTAGAAGAGCCCAGTACATATTAAGTGCTCAATAAATATTTGTTGAATGAATGGCTCTTAGATTTACCCATATGTCACTTGGAATTGACTCTGTGTCTACTTACTGGTGTTCCTTTAGACCTGTGCCTTTTTATTTCTTAGACAAAAATGATTTTATTTAGATCAACTTTACACACAGCAAAATGTCAGGTCTTTGGTGCACAATTTGGTGAGGTTTGAAAATTATATTTCCTATGCAACCAAAACTCCAGTCAAGATTTATAACAATACCATCACCCCTGAAAAGAAAGAATGCCCTTTATTAGTCAACTTGGGGGTCCTACCTCACTTTACATATTCCCCTTTAGAGTTCTTATTTCACTCTACCCTTTTTATAGGGACTCCTGTCTGCCTTCAACTACTAGAGTATAAGCTCAGTGAGGCCGGGGATATCATGACCTTTCCTGAGCCAGGCAAATGAATAAACGTGGGGAAGTGCACTCCTAGGTAATCAGAAGATGAAACCTACATCAGTGATGCACTGGAGTGTGTACGACCCTATTTCTGGGTGCAGCACTGGGTGCAGAAGCATAGAGTGCAGATCCTGGCGGAGAAGGAGAAGCTTCCTAAGTTGAAGAACAGAACAGGGTGCAGGAAGTGCCACCCAATGGGACACAAAAACCTCACAAGTTTGCCTAAAGTTAGATCTGCTATTTTTATAAGCAAAAGGATTCTCTTCTCAATCATTCAATGAGTGCGGTTCATCTCCACACCAAAAGCTACCCCGCAGGTTTGCGACTTAGTAGTGCTTTGCACCCAATACATGATTTTTGAATAGAATTTATTGAATGCCTTAGTCTCATGATATAGTTGCACCTGGCCTGCTGATAACTACGACAGAAAGGGCCCTGCAGGAAATGGGCTAAGATCTGGAACCAACCAATAATGGCGTTATGGTGACAAACACAAGCTCTGGAGCCAAGGTCACAGAGGATTAATGAGAACAACATGCATAAAGAGCTTAGCACAAGCCTTGCATACACGGAGTACACAGGAAGGGTGCTCCTTATTAACAATTCCCAGAGACAGCTGGGGCCTTCCAGAACAGCCCCGGCTGCAGGAACTAGGTAAAAAAAAAAAGTAGCAATTCCATTCTAGGGCCAGCTACTGTATGGGCAGGATGTGAATTCAGCAGGTCAGATCCCAACAGAGAGGGAGCCTTGGAGAATCTGATAGGAGCAGAACAGCCCAAGAAGCAAGGGGAAAAAAACAAACCTTGAATTCAGGGGCCATAGGGATGGAGGAAGAGGCAGAGAGAAATCCTTACGGGGTGGATGGAAACTGAAAATGAGTGACTTGTCCCCGACAGAAATGGGAAGTCAGCACAGCCTTCAAAACTCATGCATTCAATTCCTTCCCCACCTTTTTTTTTTTATTTAGCTATGAGTACACACCAGGTATGTGCTTAATATTAGTGTGTGCGCAAATATACCACATGTTCATTGAAAATACAAATGGAGGAAAAAGAATTTGTGATGCATTTCTGCCATAGCAGCCTCTGCTGATGGGTGATTCCCAGCTCTATGAACCAGATACACAGCACAATTGCAAGTCTGTGAGTGAGAGCCGCAGTCTGGAAGCCCGGGCCAGAGCTTCGCTGCATCCCTAGATCAGAGCGACGCAGGGAGGTGGGTGGCACAAGTCAGAGGAGGAGCTGGTTTCCAAGTAATTTTTTCCTTTCCAGGCGACTTTCCCAACATCGCAATTATTAATTATCCCTCTCTGTAGTCCCTATGAGGAGCACCCCCTCCAGGGAAAAAGCAGTTGACCTTTAAAAAAATGTAGTCCTTTAAAGGTTTAGAACTATGACTGTCCCCCTCTGGGATGTTCCAAAAATGCTTCCCTCGGCAGTTCAGCCGTGACTCATACGGCATAGAAAAGCATTGCAGGGAAATTATTTTTCTCGGTCTCTGAAGTCAGGCTTATGGGCTAGTCGCTGTTGTCTTGCTCAGCTCTGGTGGCTTTGTGGTGCCATCCCGGTGATGGAGTCAGCGACGTGTCTGCCTACAGGACTGCTCCACTCTCTCACCGGTCCCCATGGGGTGTGAAGGAGAAGCAAGGTTGAGGTGTCCCACTTTGTGTTGTGGAGACCTGGGACATCCTCTCTGGGCCCTGACATTCATGGTTCACCTTTCCTGCCTCTGTCCTCAGTAAACAAGGGCTGTCGCACCAGTGGGGGCAGGCGGCTTTCTGCCCTCCCTGGCATGAGCAGTCTTTGATGTAGCACAAAAACAATTGGACTTGGAGAGGGACGAAGGGATTCCCTCCCGGGGGATGTGCTCACCTGGCAGCAAGGCTGGTTAGAAATTTACCCGTTGGCACAGAGCGAAAAGGACAGAGGACTTCTGTGAAAGCCGTCCAATCAAATTGGTCAGCCCTCTCGGAGTGAAGGCCAGACGTTGGAGTCAAGCCCCGAGCGCCATCAGCAGAAACAAGTGGACTTATTATTGGCTAGAACAATTACGTGCTTGCCAGGAGGCAGCATGCTACAGTGGGGCGAACGTGCTCTGCCCGTGTCCCAGCACTGTTGTGTCCCTGATAAGTGATCTGGACTAGGTCCTGTTGCGTCTCCAGTCTTCAAGTTTCTCGTCTGTAGAAGAGAACTAATAAAATTAATAGGGTTTGCAGGGAATGACTAAATCAGGTCAATCATGGAAAATGGCCTGCCAAGTGCTTGACACACCTTGACCCTCATAATTGTTAATGTCTTAACATATTTCTCTTCCCTATTCCTCTCCCTTTCCTGCTGGCTCTTATGAAAGCATGAAGAACAGGAAACTAAATAAATAAGAGTTCTGAAGGGAAAAAAAAAAAGGATAATCCAAGCAGGGAGGAAGACAGACATGCAAGGGAAAGTCTGAGACGAAAAGCTTAGGACATTCAAAAGCCAGAACAATGATGGCATTTTATAGGTTCATTTCCCTGCTCATTCCTGGCAGATGATATCTTAGTTATCTTTGGGTTCCTGAAGCCTAGATCAACGCCAAACACACAGTAGGAGCTCAACAAATCCAAATGGCCTGATAGCCACCATGAGCCTCTCAAAAAGAAGAACAGACAGGCTGCTTGGTACATGACCACACCTTCTGGGTTCATCGCCTCATTGGGCATGAAGGTTTTTGTCAGGCGAAACTCTGATGCATGTTTGTAAAAGTGCTTCTCAAATGAAACCACCAATTGCTCAAGTTAAAAGTAACAATTCCTTACAACTAAGAGGCCAGCCCATCAGTAACTGGTGTGGAGCCCAGTGTTAACGGGTGCGGTGCTGCTGGCTTGGAAGCTGACCAAAGAGACAGTGAGTAAACATGACGGTTGCCCAGGTGCATAAACACAGAACCAGCGTCTCATCGCCTCATCCCTGAGACACTCCAGTCGCCGCATCGGTGACACCCACAAGTGGTTACTTGTCAGCTCCTGTCAAGTGCAGCGGCAAAGGCTAACTACCCCCAAATGCAGATATTCAGGACAAAAACACAGCACTAGTAGTTTTTATCAAAAGCTAAATAATGTGTATGTGTGTGTGTGACTGTTCAGAAAAAAGTTTTCTAGAGTATAAGGGTCTGTGTTTAGAAAGGAAAGGTTTCTCTTTTTTTAAGTTTATTTATTTTGAGAGAGAGAGAGAGCACGCACGTGCTCTTGGGCACATGGGAGAGGAACAGAGTGAAAGGGAAACAGAGAATCCCAATCAGGCTCCACACCGTCAATGCAGAGCCCAACACTGGGCTTGATCCCACGAACCCGTCAGATCACGACCTGGGCCAGAACCAAGAGTCAGCTGCTCAACCGACTGATCCACCCAAGCGCCCCCATTTCCCTACTTATGAGACCATATTCTTTTCTCCAACTAGACGCTGGATAGGGCCAAGAGGGAACTTTTGTTGGAAGTACCCACCCAACTGCGTACAGAAAGGCCCTCTGGACAACAGTCTGCATGCTACATGGGTTTGACCAGGTGGTGCCTTATTTCTCATCAGTGCAGATCTTAGGGAAGTAGTACAAAGTGCGTTGGGAATCTGTAAGGAGAGTAGGGAGGAAATGAGAAGCATGTGAGGCTGGGGTGCCATAAATAATGAGTAAAAGATGTTTATTATAATTTTTATTCCCCTCCGTTGATTGGAATTCAACTTCAGGGCACAGTGGGGGTTATGGGATTGCAGCAGGTGGTCAGTCTCCCGTGCCGTGACCGGAGTACGGTGCAAGTCTCTTACCCCCAATTCCTCTTCCCCCTCTGTCTGTTTCATTCATTCACTCATTCATTTGTTCATGCCCTGCCTGGTTCCTGAAAGCTATGCCACCTCATCCTCTGTAGGTATGGGGGAGCAAACAATCGTTTTGAAACAAGAGAATTCCATCATCAAATATGACTTTTAGATCATCTGGATCCATGTCAAGAATGGAATTAGAAAAGACAGAGGCCAGCAGCCATCCACAGGAGTCCTTATTGGTGGCCATGGAGGGGAGAGGACAGAGATTATTTAAGAGATAGAATAATCCACATTTCTTTGCTGGCTCAATGTGGATGGCAGAGAGAGAAAAAAAACCTAATTGGAGAGTTTCCTGTTTAGATGTCTTTGTGAACGATGGCAGCACTAAAACAGCTTGACCACAAAGGTGGAGGACCAGCATCAGGAAGGGGTGATAAAAAGCTCAAGGAACTGGTGTAATGAAAAGTGGCACAAAATGATGTGTCCCCTACCGGTGTAGGGGACAGATGGTGTTGCTGAGGAGTCTCAGGCATTGCTGCAGTGGTCTGTGGTCCAGCTGCCTCACTCGGAAGTACCCACCCAAGTGCATACTCTGTCCTACATCCACAGGCTTGTCTTACATGCTGATCGTGTCCCGCGGCGTGACGGCTATGGTCTCTGGAGGAACGTTGAGGGCGTGTGGGAACAAAACGGTAGTACAAGCCGAGGGCCGCCCTCACAGGCCCAACCAGCAGCCTCTCCTCCTGAGAGTGGGCCCCACGTGGTACCACCTTCGCAGGTAAGTATCTGGAGACTGGACTGAAATCTCCCTGTAGTGCAAGAATGAGTACCGGAGGGTAGATAATATGACTGCCGTGATTTTTCTCTGGCCCTCCCTTGAGTCTCCACCCAAATCTGACTTCCTAGCCCGAGGAATGGACCAGAGAGAAGAATCTTTTTAAATTAGCCTACTTTTCTCTCTTTCACCCAAAACACCTTCTTTCCACCTCAGAGCCTTGGCTGCTCCTTCCATGTCCCCAGACATGGAATGCCTTCTGTTTCCACACTGGGCAAGTCTATGGGCCAGCAGATTCCTGAGTAGGAGGATTGTTATCTGCTCCATCAATCTACCTCTGGATTTGATAGGCTTGTGTGTTTGTTTGCAGTACAAATAGAATACTGTCGTTCAGCTTGTGAATGTTTTTGTGTATTGCTTATTTATCCTCACCTTGTTTTAAATAAAGGGTTGAGGCATCTTGCAGTATAATAGATTCCCCCCCCCACTCCCCCCCGCAAATAACATAAGGACAGGAGGGGAGGCCTTGCATGGGGCCGAGAGCGTAGGGAGCAAATGTAGAGGCTCCCCCTGCTGGCTGGTTTTGCTCCTGCAGCCCGCTGCCCGAGCGCCTTAGCCCCAGGTGAAGCCCCATGTCTCATCACAGGGGAGAAGGAAGCACCCAGCGACCGAAGACACGCTCGCTTTCACAAACAGCGGCTGGTGTCCCTGGTAGACTGACCATGTTTAGAACTCGTTCCGCCCCTTTCTGCCCTTCTCTTTCACTGGCTCTTGCACAAATATTCAGGGTCTCAACTTGCTCGTTTGTGGAACATGTGTTAGGCCCTGACGCTGAGTCAGCGCTTTGCTAGCAGCGAGAACACTAAAGCGGAGGCAACCCACTCCCTCCCTGACTTTGGGATTCCCCCACCCCCACCCGCTTAGCAAGGCACCCCTCATCCTGTAGTAAAGCGCTAGCCAGCCCACGTTGAGAACACGCAGACTGAAGGGGCTCCCCAGCCAAGGGCCCAGATAGATAACATCAGTCCGGGACTTTTAGAAAACAGGAGTATTTTATCATCAGTTAACTTGGAGGTTATCCGGGTCCTTCCTGTAGGCTGAGGCAGAACCAGGCTGCCCCCTACAGGTGGGAGGGAAAGGTAATCATTCCGAAGGCTGCAACCCTAGTTGAAGGCCGGCGGGGGCTGTGCCTCGCCCAGTTGACCATCTCGGAGGGTTTCTGCCCCCTCCACGTGGGTCGGGGGGGGGGGTGTCTAGAGCAGTGCTTCTCAACTTGTGATCCCCAGCCTAGCGCCGGCAGCAGCACCTGGGAACTTGTTAGAAATGTAAGTTCTGGGGACGCCTGGATGGCTCAGTCGATTAAGCGGCCAACTTCAATTCAGGGCATGATCTCCTGGTTCGTGAGTTCGAGCCCCGCTTTGGGCTCTATGCTGACGGCTCAGAGCCTGGAGCCTGCTTTGGATTCTGTATGGGTCTTTTTCTCTGTCCCTCCCCTGCTCACTCTCTGTCTCTCAAAAATAAACATTAAAAAAAAATTTTTTTTAAAGAGAAAAGAAATGGAAGTTCTGAGGCCCCACTCCAGTCCTACTGAAAGGCAACTCAGGGGCTGGGGCCAGCAGTCCCTCCAGGGGATTCTGATGAACTCTGAGGTTCAAGAGGAGGCATGGCCACCCCTGGGAGCCCTGCTTGGTAGCTTGGCTTCATGAGACTTGGCCCTTCCTCCCTCATATCAGCCTCAGAACCACAACATTTCAGAGGTACCAACTGCTATCCTTCCCTTAACAAATGGGAACAGTGAGGTTGCAAGGAAACATCGTTTGCCTGAGGCCATCCAGTCAGGGACTCTTCCCCTGTGCCTCCCAAATTACAGGAGAGGAAAAGGGAGGCCGGTACAAGTGACCATCTGGAGTTCCCCAGACCTAACCACTTTGGTGTTCAGGGCTGCGCACAGTCCACAGCCTCTCATTGTGGTCTGCCTCTCCTAGGCCTTACTGGATATCTGGGAGCCCTAGGCCCAAGCCATGTGGCACCCCACCTTATCCACCTCTCCTCTCCTCTAGGATCATGTTGCAGCCAGCTTTCTCCTCTTTGATCACACTGGTCCCGGCTGCCACTCGCTCCAAGATGAACCCAAGAGCCCAGCAGTGAAAAAAAAAAAATCACAAAAGGCCTTGGTCTTGTTTTTATCAATCTCCAGCAGCTGAAACTACTTGTCAGTCATCATAAAGAAGTCGCTAGAAAGACCATGTGGAGAAATTGGTTGTGCTTGCATAGATGGGTTAGAAAAAAGCTTCAGGCAGAACGTTGCCACCACGGGGCAAAGGGGCAAAAGCGCCCGAGGTTAAGTAGCGAGAAGGTGTAATGAGATCACAAGTAACTTGTTATATCACCTGCAGGAAATTACTCCCCGTCTGACGCCGCTATCACGAGCTCTGCTTGCCCGCCCCCCCCTTGCTTACACACACAAGTTAATGATTACTGTCTGATTGTTTTCTCCACATTCACGTGTGCAAGATCTTGTTTGCCTTGCATTCACCACGTGGATAATAGCTGGTGAGCTCAATAAATACGGAGATGAAAACACTGCTCGGGTTTCCTGTGTCCAGCCACGCTGTTAGTCTCTCTCGTTTTCACTTCTGTGTCTGCTCTCTCTCTGGCCAAGCACGCGTTCTCAGATTCCTAGTCTGCTACAAGGCAGGAAACGTTTGATGGAAATGCAGCTTCCTGCATTTCCCCCCTTAGCCTGCTCCTATGGCACAGATGTCTTTTCAGATAAGAGCTAAGGTCTTTTTGGCAGTCTGGCATGAGGAGAATGCTCTGGCCCTTTTTCCCCCCAAAATTCAAAAGTGTTGTTTTTCTAGAAGGGAGGTCGGGGGGAAGGAGAAATAAGGGAGAAGGATAGCATCTTTAGTATTTGTTAGTATCAGAAGCATTGTGTTATAGTTGTGCTTTTAAGGCCCCACTTTCTCTCGAGGTGCCTGGGTGGCTGAGTTGGTTAAGCGTCTGACTTCAGCTCAGCTCTTGATCTCCGGGTTTTTGAGTTTGAGCTCTGCGAGCCTGCTTCAGATTCTGTGTCTCCCTATTTTCCTCCTCCCTGCTCACGCTCTGTCTCTCTCAAAATACTTAAAAGTTTTAAAAAAGCTTTCTCTCAAAGAACAGAAAAACTCAGCCCGCTTCTCTAAGCACTGCCTGCATAGTGCTAAGCTCAGCCACAGACGGTTTTTCTGTACCTTTCCACCTGTTAGGGCCTTTGCAGCAGGTCCAACGTTTCTTTGTTGCTAAAACAACACCACAGACCCACTGCTGTCTCTTGCCCGCTGGGCAAGGCAGGGAGCGGAGGGGACTTTATACAAAGGAAAAGCTGTTTTTCACTAAGCATGGAAGAGTCATTTTCACAGGAGGCTCTAATCGAACGTGGTAGCCTGAAGTCTTGCAGCAGCAGCTGGGGAAANATTCAGAGGGGTTTCAGCAGGTATTGGTAGCCTGGCTGGACTTGGGGACTAGAATTAAGAAGAGAGGAAATTGTAGCTGGTGTGAGAAGGAGCTCCAGGTATAAAAGCCTTGCTCACCCTCTCACACACGCTTTTGAGTGTTGTATTTTCTGGAAATCCCACCACCTTCTAAGTGGTCAATCCTATTTTTAATCTCAGGAGCACGTGCCAAGTGGAAAGCTGATATTTTCAGAAAACCGATTCCTTCCCTGTCCTAAAGGAAAGTTTAATTTCTTTCAGGATACTACATTATTCCAGAAGTAGGCAGCGTTTGGGGGAATGGATGAGGGTTTAACTATAGGGATTCATTAAGGATTGCGACCCACTCTCTGCTGTTTGTGTCCCAGGGATATGGTAGGGAGCTTAAATCTAGGTCTGGGGAATACCCAGTTCAGAGATAATGCAGTGGCTAAAAGAAATCAGGTGGCCTGCACTTGAACCCAAGCTCTCCTACTTGCAGGTTATGTGACCTGGGTTAGCTACTTCCCTTTGTGTATCTCAGTCTTGTCCCCTGCAAAATACTTCTGTATCCCACAAGCTTTTATTGAACTATATGCTAGGTGCTGTCCCAGGGATTTGAGAGAAGTAAAATAAAGATCCTACCTTGTGGAGCCTACATTCTAGTAGGGAAGGCAGACAAAACACTATTAGTATGTAAGTCGTAAAGCATAGAAGAAGGTTCTCTGCGAACCAAAAGCACAGCAAGGAAAAGGGACGGGTAGCTGGGGGGGGGGGGGGTTGAGGCACAGGTGAAAGTCAGAATGAGCCTTACTGGGAAGGTAATAATTGGGCAAAGACTTGGAGAAGGTGAGGGAGAACAGAGTTCTGGAAAAGTACGTTCTAGGTCAGAGTAGTTGCATCCTATGAAATTATATAAATCCCTGGCACTTTAGAAACATCATATAAACCTTAGTTATTGTCTTCCTGCCCAAGTGTGGCCCAGGAGCTACCAGACACAAGACTACTGTGGTGGGTGGAGAAAATAAGCATATCCACGGTGACCTGCATGCCCTGAACTGGGGTCCCCCTCCAAACGTTTTGCTCTAAGATTTCTAGGACCTTTGTCTAACTCTGGGATGACAGGAGGAATCCTTAATAATGACTAAGCCTGAATTCCCCACCAGTCCTGCCGGATGAGAACTCAGGGGCAGGCTCTATAATGACTGAAAGAAAATGATAGCTTTTTAGCCTGAGTTGGTAAAGTAAGATCCCTGCTTATCCCGAAAAAAAATGGAAGGAGGCAGGAAGGGAGGAGCCCTCTAGGTACACAATAGGGTCCCAGGATGAGAGACCTGAAATTTAATTTTACTTGGCAGTTTAGCAAATGAATAGGACTTTGAGGCATGGGACAGGAGTAGGAGGGAGGCGCGAGTGGGTCTGAAGGAAGAAAATGTGCCAACAAGGATCGTGTTGAAGGACCTATCTGGTGGCACCAGAAGTGGTGTACAAGTGGCTCTGTCAGTGGAGCAGGTAGATAGCTGGAGTCAGAGGGGCTGGGGTGATAGGGCAGAGTGACGTGTGGCTCCGCGGAAGCAAGTTCGCCCACAGTCAAAGCTGTCTGGGCTCTACAGACTGAAGGCCTTAATTGTGTTAGAATTCAGAAAAGCTGAAATCCTAGAACAAGCTGTAGTGTTTATCGTGACCCGCTCCTTTTTATAAGTGAAGGCACCGAGACTCAAACACCAGACAATTTGCCCCAAGTCACATTCAACTTGTCAGGACTCTGATGCACAGTGGCAGAAACCCAACTCGAACCAAACGAATAAACAAAAGGTCCTGGACTGGCTTCATAGAGCTGTGAAGACCCGGACTGTCTACACTTCAGGTTCTAGCCAGACATTTAGGAATGAACAAACCCAGGATTTAGAGCAGAGATGAGATGAAACGTTGTTGCTGTCACAGTAAGTAGTCTGTGAAGACAAAGGCAGGCATGGGGCTCCCTGGTATTTACAAGACTTTTCTCCAAACTCCTTGTGGTCCATCTCCTGGAAAAAAAAAAATCATTATTTTGAAGGAAACAGAACTGTTAGCAACTCAAAATGGCATGTTTCACCAGGAGTGCTCAATGGGGCTCTGAAACAGAAGCTGTCAACTGATGGCCCTTAAACCAAATCAAATCTCCAGGTGTGCTGGGTGTGCCTCACACAGTAGGATGTTTTTTAAAAACCATTTACTTAACAAATGTTGGACACTGCTAGGACTGTTCCAGGGACTTGGCTTACGAAATCTAACAAAACAATTTTTGCCCTCCTATACTTTATCATAGTAGGAAATGGGCAGGCCGATCAGGTTTTTTAAATTCTTTATTTAAAAGGTGATAAATAGCATGGGGGAGAGGAAAAACAAGGAAGCAGGAGTGAGCACAGGTGGGAGGGTGTTGCAGTTTTAAAGAGGGTGGTCAGGAAAGGCTTCTCTGAGAGGACCAGGTGTTGCAGGTATCTAAGAGGAAGACCACTCCAGACAGAGGAACCAGCACGCGCAAAAACCTTGAGGCAGAGGCACTCCTATGATGTTTAGGAAAGAGCAAGGATGTCTGGTTTTTGGCTTCAACTTCATTTTGTTTTGAATCCATATGAGCTGCCAACATTAAAAATTGGGAGATTTCACCTGAATCTCCAGACTTCCAGCTTTTCTGAGGGGAAAAAAAAACACATTAGTAAAGACCCAACAATGCTGTCCCCAAATGATTTCGTAAGAGAATCAGCTAGAGCTGAGCCCTGCTTGTCTCCTAAATGGGACAGGTGCCTCCGATCCAACACAGTTCTCCTACCACCCCTAGTTCATTGATAGCTACTCTATTCATTTTAATTGCCTGCTAGTCAAGCTCCCGCAGGCATTTAAGCCCTGTAGTCTGCCTATTAGACCAGGCTAGGCTATAGTCGTAAGTAAACCCTGACAGCTCATTGGTTTAATTTAACAGATTTCTTATTCACACAAAATCAGCAATGGTGGGGTAATTCTTGGAGGCCTCTGTCCTTCATGCAGTGACTTCAGGATCCAGACTTTTTCCATCTTCTGGCTCCACCATTTCAACTTCTTGGCTTTGGTCACCATGGACAGGAAAAAGAGAGTGTGGAAGGACACACTTACCCTTAAATATTTTTGCGCTGAAAAATGATACGCCTCACTCCTCACATTTTATTGGCTAGAATCAGTCACGTGGCCTTGCCTAACTGCAGGAAAGCTGGGAATTGTAGTCTTTAGAATCTAGGCAAGGAGAAATAACTGGATAGAGGGGAAAAAAAGTTTTGGTCTTTTCCCTACTCCTATTTGAAATTGTGTTTAAAAACTGCATATAGTCCCAGCCAGAGCCACCTGGTTATATCTATATGATGTGAGGTCATTGAGAATTTTCTAGAGAGCTGAGCTAGCCAGCCAGATGGCTGATTTATCTAAGCAATCTTTGGTTAAATTATACATGACACAGGTTGAAGTGCATGCTCTGGAATCACACAGCCTCTATAAATTATGGTTCAGTCATTTCTAACAGTGTGGCTTTGGCCAAGTTCTTTAACCTCTCTCAACCTATTTCTCATCTTTAACTTGCAGATAGTAAGAGTACCTGCCACACATCATTAATGTGAAGATTAAAAGATATTATACATAAGGTGCTTCTAAGAATAAAGTATCCATCAAGTCTTCAATAAATGCTACTTACTAGATTTTTTAACTTTATATTAAGTAATTCAAGACTGAAGAGCTGCAAAAAACTAGTGCAAAAAATTTCCACATCTCTCAAGTCCCTCAAATGTTATCACCCTTTATTTTCAGCCTCTTATACATGTGCAATTTTTTTTGAAATATCTGAGGGTAAATTACAAATATGATCCTGCTTTACCTCTAAATATCTCCTTGTGTATTTTCTTTAAAAACAAGGACAGTTTCTTAAACATAGTATAATTGCCAAAGTCAATAAATTTGCATTGAAACAATGTGAGCTACACACCTTATTCAGATTTTGCCAGTTGCCCCACTAATGTCCTTTTCTGGTCTGGGGTTAGATTCCGAGCCATATGTAGTGTTTCCTTGTCATGTTTCTTTAATCCCTTTTGATGTGAAACCGTTCTTTCATGACTTTGACATATTTTAAAAACACAGGCTGATACTTTTGCACAATATTCCTCAGTTTGGGTTTGTCTTCTGTTTCTTCATGATTAGATTGAGGTTCTGCATTTTTGTCAGGAATATTTTAGAAGCCATGTAGTAGCCTTCTCAGTGCTTCAATGTAAGCACCTGATGCCTTTTTGTCCCGTTAATGATGTTTGTCCCCTTTGATGACTTGGATAAAGTGGTATCTTCCAGGGTTCTCCATTGTATAATTACTAAATTTACCTTCTCAGTAAATTTTATGGGGAGATACTTTGAGATTGTATAAGTATCCTGTTTGTCATCCTCCTCTTTGCCCATTAATTTTAGCTTTCCTTGATGAATCTTGCCTGAAGCAATTATTACTGTGGTGGTTGCTAAATAGTAATTTTCTAATGCCATCATTCTTTCTACATTTCCTCATTAGTTATTACATATCAATGCATCTTGAGCCTCTCAAAGGAATGGGCCCTCTGATATGAGACTCAGAGACCTGCCATTAAATTAAAGATGATGAACAATGAAAGAATGTGCAACATAAGGGACTTGTGGAGTGAGCACTATTTCTATAGGAACATGTAATTTCGAACATGAATGAATGTGGCCACCATCACTACCCACAGCCTTCCAAAGTGGTGAATCAGGGTGGAAGTGACCTGGTGCATGTTTGCACATCTTTCAAATTATTCAAAATAAACTGCACTTCCTAGGACCTAATATACTCTTGGTTACCTCAAAGCAGGAGGGAGTTTCACTAGGCTTTCAGAGAACATAGAAATGAAAGTGAAATCCAGGGTGGACATACTGAGAAGAGAGGAATAAGCCTGAAGGGGAACCTTGGGGTGTTTTGACTTTTACAGCTCCTGCAACAAATGAGCCAGTGAGATACCAGAGAGGGAGTAGTAATATAGTGTTAGGGAAACCATGGTAAGAATCTGAAGAAAGAGAAAGCAAGCAAGGATCTCTTCCACTCCTGAGTATAGTCTTGGATTTGGAGGAACTTGGGTGCTTTAGATTAGAAAGACTTGGATTGAATATTTTCAATATTCCCGACTCCACAAAGTAAGGGGGAACCCCCCTGTGGTCCTTGGGGTATCTGTCCAACTCTTTCCCCTAAAACAAAAGTCATCATGGCCATTCCTCTCCCCAAGCAGCACTGTACTCGAGTGCACAAGGATGTACAGGGCCTGCTGTCCTGGCTCTGACAATAGAGCCTGGGAGGCCACTCTGCCCCCCTCCAGTCTCCACAAGAAGGAACCAAGGTCCTGGTGTGTTTGATTCAGCTTTACCTCATTAACGGCTGCTTGTAAAAACTGCACCTCCTTTCTGGAATCTCCTATGCCTCCTCCTTACTCCCCAACCTCCATTGTCCCCTTTTCTTAAGCACAGCCCACAGTTGGGAGTATCAAGGGTTACAGCATGAGTTCATTGGATATGGTATTTAAGCAGTGCATTGATGTTTGAGAGGCCAGTATTAATAAAAACTATAATTCCAGATAAATAGCCTATAGCCTACATTTCCCAGAAAGACAGGGAAACACAGCTGTGGTGTAGGTTTTTGCAGTCAAGACATTAGAGCATGCTTTTGAGAAGCTAGAGGAGAACAAGAACTTGAAGATACCAGAAAGGAGATAAAGAACAATGGGGATGGAAGTGGAGAATCATTGGTAAAAGAACCCCAGGAAACAATAGGATGTGGCTTCTCTAGAAATAGGAAGAATGAAGGGGGGAAAGCAAAGGGTGGGTGGATGATGATGTAGACAACATTGAGAGAGAAGAGCTGAGGCCTTGACTTCCCAGTAAATCAGCTGTAGAGGTCATCTGTGGGAATAGAGGAACCCCCAAAGTTCTTTAAGAAGAGTGAAATGAATTTGGAACAGCTGCCTTGAAGAATTCAATAGAAGTTTAAGAAGAATAAAAAGGCTGCTCTGACAACAAAATGACTTCTGAATCTGAAAAATAAACATGCCTGGATAATGCATTGAGTACAGATCGATTTTTCTCCAGAAAAGTCTTTACAGGTCTCTGCTGATTGTAGTGCTTGTTGGATCATCTATCTGAATGTCTGTCTGATAGGAGTCTTTGGCAGACTAACTAATGGCTGGAATAACTATTAGCATGCACTTCTCAATACTTAGAGAAATGAAATTTTCCACTCACAGTAAGCTGTTAAAATCCTAATTATCCCCTTGGAGCCTGGCCCTCTCAATTTCAGAAACTAGCTCCTTTACAAAAGAAGGAAATCACACACACGCACAAGTAGCCATTCATACACACCATGAATAAAATAAATCGATCTTCATTTCCTCATCCAGTAAGATACTCTAAGTCACCCTTGACACATTGACTTTCTGGTAATCTCATCATTGATCATTTCCAACAGTAAGCTTTCTACTCCAGTGACCGCAGCAGCTGGTTTTTGTTGGAAGATGCATTTATGTCAACTGTGGAGAACATTTACTCCTCCTCCCTGCACCCCATACCACACAGTGACCAATTATGGACAAAAGGCTACTTTCTTTCCTCCTGAGCTATTGTGGAGAGACTGAGAAAGTCATTTCCCGGGGAAATGAAGGCTGAAAGCCCCGTCAGGGAATGAGACGGTTCTCCAGAGAGGGGTAGGTAAAGGTTGGCAGAGAGAAAGCTGTTCAAGGACCGATGCCAGAGATAAGGTACCAAGTGTTGACAGCACCTTCCTCCAAAACCCTAGAGGGGTTCTTTGTGGGCTCTAGCTGTGAGCTAAACAAAGGCAGCTTGCACCAAGCAGTGAGGAGAGTTGTCCTCATTTGGTCCTGAGAAGAAAACACTGAGTGATGCAGCCTTGGAAGCCCCAGATCAAACAGAAGCAGGTTGCCCAAGGCAAAACCCAAGAACAGTGTGGAGGTCCGAGGAGGTTTAGGAAGTAGAGCCATGCTTCAACCAGAAGGTGATGAACAATTGAAGAAAAGAGTCTTCTGTGCAGTTATGCCTGCATAGAAAATTAAGACTTTAAAAAAAGTAGCATTAAAAGACTCAAATATAGTCAATAAAATTGAAAATTGGCAGCATTTTGTTTGGGGGCTTGTGTTAGATGTGCAGTCTAGCACAACAAATCATTACATAATTTAGCATATACAGATATATTACATATTGCTATAATTAGAGTTACCATGATCTTTGCAAAATCTGCCTTATAGGCAATGACCACCTCCCTAAATAAGGGATGACTGAAAAAGTGGTGCAGGGGGAGGAGGGTGACGTAAAGTCAAATGCTTTAGAAAAGTCAGGCTTGGAGGCCAAGTTGTACTTACCTTTAGAAGTTATGCTAGAAAACGCTGCAAATGTGCATTCTGAATCTACCAATAGTCAAAAAGAGAAGCAACCACCAGGGCTATGAGAATGGGGGACCCCATGGGAACATAGTTATAGACAGTAAAAGTACACATAGTACAAAGTTAGGTGGATAGAATGGGGCTACCCCTGGAGATAAAAGTAAACAATTGAGTTGAAACCCAACCAGACAGTTGATGTATTGTGTTCTTTCCCGAAGTTGGCTGTTCTTCCACGGTTGGCTGTTCTTTAATTGTGCTGTTTATCTCCTAAGAACACTTGAGGGGTTGCAAAGCAAACTTCTGAGTTAAGATCTGAAGTCTCAACTCCAGCACAATTCATTAACAGCTTCCGATTGCTGTAACTCCTTGATGCATAATTTTAAATCCTCCACAAATTGGTTTCGGCCTGCCTCCCCAAACTAAGGCATAGAAAAGCCAGCCAGTAGAGCATTAGGTTGAGAAAAGAGGAGTTAACATTGAGCTAACACCATGTTGCTAATTGATGGAATTCACTGGTCACCTAAAAAGGAATGGGATGCTGAGAAGAACACGACCTGGCCATCGGTCCAGGCATTGATCCTTTTCCTCTGCTACCCTTTCAACTTCCTCCTTCCTTCACACAATCCTCCATTTCCAAGGCATCCAGTTGCATTTTGGAGGTGACTTGCTGTACCCAAAACCAGTCTTGCAGCCCTTTGACATGCTCCAAAGTTACTACTCCCCTTTCCTTCCACTTGGTACCCCACTCTCCAGATTAAGAAATCATGGCATTATTTGTCACTGCAAAACCTAGAGAATTGAGTTTTTGTGGAATTAGTAGCTTTTAACATATATTTGACCACATTATGGAGTACCATGCAGCTATAAAAAAGAAAAGTGCTGTAACGAAATAATGGGAAAATGTCCATAATGTTAGAGTCCGATTCCATCTTTGTAAAATAAATGAAACAAAACTACATAGATGTCTTGAGATCCCAAGGTTATGACTGAGGAAGAACAGATGATCTGCTTGGCTAAGGCCTGGGACTCCTGCCTTGCTGGGTTGGATTGAATGCACACACCCTGAGTGAAGGTGGTAGAGAACCAAAGTCAGGTCTGGCGCAAGGAGTCTGGGAGGAGGCAGGTTTGGGAGAAGGGAGGGGCAGGAGAGAAAAGAAAGGGTAAGAGATAGGTCCCACAGAGAGAACTACTTTGGGGATATCCTGTCTGACACTCTCTAAGGCATGTGGGGTTGTGATGTGATAGCCAATTTCCACAGCCAATTCTTCAGATGTGAATATTTTTTAAAGCACACTATGGAAGAAACAAAACTCCCTGAGTTTTAGGTTTATAAATTGTCAAAAGAACCTTTAAACCAATGCAGAGGGGAGATAATGGAATTCGTATTTGCTGCTCCAAACACCAGAAATCATACCGTATGTTCTTAAAGAAGTGATCAGTGATCACTTTGAAAATATAGTGAAATAGGGGCACCTGGGTGGCTCAGTAGGTCAAGCATCTGACTTCGGCTCAGGTCATGATCTCACAGTTCGTGGGTACGAGCCCTGCATCGGGTTCTGTGCTGACAGCTCAGAGCCTGGCTCTTGCTTCATATTCTGTGTCTCCCTTCTGCCTCTCCCCTGCTTGCTTGCTCTCTCCTCAAAAGTAAGTATTAAAAAACTTAGTTTTCAATGTAAACATGTTGTCTGTAGGAAATCTTGAAGTACCCCCACCAGAAAGTGGTTGCCCTACATGCCAAAAGATTCGGAATCTGTAACTGCAGACCTAGATGGTTGATCTGTGATGAAGCTGGCAAGAGTGAACTTCATTTCCCCTGGTTGGGTGTTAACAAAAGATGGATAACTTGGATTCGGTCAGCAGGGGCAGGTGAGTGCTCCAGTATTCAGGATGGACATATTTCTGTAGAAAATAACAGACTTAACACGCTGATGCATTCAAGACCTATGTGCTCATTCATTCAATAAACATTTGAGCATGATCTGTGCTTCATATTGATGGAAGGATAAAAGCTCCCAGGGCTTGGGAACCACCAACATCATTTCCTTAGTGTATGTTACTTTACAGCTTCTCTCTTACACCTGAG
The DNA here is from genome assembly GCF_008692635.1 of Crocuta crocuta. NCBI lineage: Eukaryota > Metazoa > Chordata > Mammalia > Carnivora > Hyaenidae > Crocuta > Crocuta crocuta. The sequence continues at coordinate 9,736,498 of NW_027530368.1, read as the reverse complement.
TACAACCCAAGATTCAACCCTGTTTCATCCCAGTCCAGGAACTGCTTTGAGAACAAGGAAGGAAGGGTCTTGAGACACCTGGAGCACTGATCCACTTGAACCCGTGCTCAGGAGTCCATCTTAAACTCCACACAGCTGATCCCAGTAGGAAGAGATCCGTTCTATCTCCCAGTCAGTAGGGATACAACACTCAGGGAATACCCATGTCAGTGACAACTAACATTTGCTGGTACTTATTCGGTCTCAAGCCCTGTGTTCAGTACCTTATTTGTAGCATCTTATTTAGACCTCATGGGTCCCTAAGGTAGAAACGATTATATTTAACCGTTGTTTTGTTGAAGTATAAAGCCTACAAAAAAGTGCACAAAACATGTAAAATGTTTGCATGTACCTGATACCGGGTTGCAAACTCCTGAGGGATAAGGAGTGTCTTGTTCATGTTTATGTCCTCACGGCACCAGGGATGGAGCATTCACATACTAGTTAATGTTGTTACGAGGTTAAATTATAAGCCAATAGCCAAAAGTAAATAAATGTCCTTGTCTTAATCGTTCTCAACTTCAGGTGCACGTCAAAGACCTGCCCCAAGCCTGGTGATCTTGATGCAGTGAGAAAGTCCTGATTCTGTAGCTGGATTCCGGGCCATATAAATATTTTCATTAACCTCTAACCCTATGCTGTTCTCAAATGAGCACTTTTGCCATGACTTCCCTAAATCGTATGGCTAGAAGCTTCATAATGTCTACCTGTCATTTCTTCAAAGATGATTTTTTTTTTTTTACACAATTCTTCCCTCAAATGCTTGAAGTACTCTAGGGAATATCACTAAAAGGATTTTCTAAACCCACCTTTTCAACATTTTTACAGCAAAAATGAAAGTAATCATTGGGCTAACAATGAAAATGTCTCTGGCAGTGCATAAAAGGGAAATAGTTACTAGATTAAGAAGGAATCCATTAATATTATGGATATCAGTAGTATTCAAAGAACTTAGTGGTATTTTATAAAAGCAATACTCTAAAATTTGCTCTTTTGTTTTTTGGTCAGGAGAACCTTACCAATGTTCTATTATGACAAGAATGTGAATCATAAAAAAAATGCAAAAACTTGGAAATAACTATGGCTATCCAGAGTTATAAACACTAAATTTCATACCATCAATTTCATTCAGTTACTAATTCATCCAACAAATGTGAGATAAACACCATATTAGACACGAGCTAGAGATAAACCATTTTTTCCCTTTATAGTTATGAGTTTAGGGAGGGAGACCGTTAAGGAAATTGAAGTTTCAGGTCACCTGGGTGGCTCTGTTGGTTGGCTCAGGTCACAATCTTTTGGTTCGTAAGTTCGAGCCCCTCTTTGGGCTCTGTGCTGACTGCTCAGAGCCTGGAGTTTGCTTCACGTTCTGTGTCTCCGTCTCTCTCTGCCCCTCCCTTGCTCACACTCTGTCTCTGAAAAACAAATGTTTAAAAAAATTTTTAACAAGGAATTAGAAGTTACCAGGGATGTGATAAGCAATATTATAGATGCACACAAGCCACTGCAGGGACTTAGAAGAAACAAATTTGGGGGCAGGGGGTACAGAGAAAGATGGGTCAGTGAAGGTTTCTAGGAGGAGGAATTTTATGGTTTGAATTGCATCTTAAGGAACAAATAGAAGCCAAATAGTTTAAGGGAATTTAAGGGCGTTCTCGGTCACCAGCAACAGAAATCCATATTGGCTGATAGTGAAATTTTATTAATGTTAGGTAGCTAAGAGAATTTTCTCTAGGACTCAAGAACCAGTCTTAGAGTCCAGTTAGAAGCATCTCCCAAAATCATGCCAGAGATGTGGTCCAGTGAGGATGCTGCTGAAACTGGAACTGCCAGTGCCACTGGGCCCGGACATGCAACAACCACCAGCCCCTGCAGAGTTCAGTCTTGCTGAGACCTCACCATCAGAAGAAGTTCCCTGGAGCTCTTGATTCTATTTGTTAACTACCTCCTCAAAGCCTGGGGAGCAGTCTCTGTTCAGAAAAGCCTGGGTTGCATGTTGCACCTAGCAGCAAAGGAAGATGAGAAAGTATCTGCCTGTTATTCATTGCCCACTCCCGAACTCTGTGGCTTAAAACCTCAACGACCATTATCCTATCTCAAGATTCTGTGGAATAACTGGGATCAGCTGGTTGGTTCTTCTGCTCTAAGTGGTGCCTTCTGGGTCTAAAAATCCTCTGCAGGCTCCTCTTCCTGGAATGTCCAAGATGGCTCACGCCGGGGCTGGCTGTTGGCTGAGAGCACATCAGAGCAGGTCCCTTCTCTTCACGTAGGCTGGGCTTCCCTCACTCAGGGAGGTAGTACATTGTACGTGCTGTCTCTCTCCCAGGATGAGCACACCAAGCACCAAAGTCAAAAGCTTCAGATAATGCTCAGCCTAAAAAGTTACACAGCACCACTTCCACCCATTCTGTTGGTCAAATTAAGCCACAGGCTAGCACACACTCAAGAAGAAACTCCAGCTCAAGACTGCAGCATGACAAAAATCTGCAGCTGTCTTTAATTCCCTACACCGGCCCTTTCAGCCTTTCTACTAAGCAGAAGGGTTTGTCTCCCACCTAGACTTGTAAGTTGGTGATTTTCCCAAACATAGGAAAGGGGTTCCGATACTGAGCTCTTTAAAAAAAATCAAAAGGCAAACAGGAAAAAAGCAATTGTCCACTCTAAGAAGCAGGGTGAAGGGCATTTAAATAGAAAGAACAGTATTAGAAAGTCACAGGGCTTCAACTACTACATCCACTTAATAAATAGTGCACTACTTTTGATAATGTAATTCCTGCTGTTCTCTTACTAACACTGTATTAGAGGTGCTCCTTGCTAAGCAGAGCTGTAGTTCTACTGAATTTGTACATATTAGAGGATTTAAACTAATTACAATTGATTTGGAAGTTGCAGTCCTTGGTTTTTTCCCCCTCCTTTCCACATCTTTAAAACCCTTCACAAGATCACTGTTTGCAAGATCTGCTCTAGGATCAGAACTGTGTATTTGACAATGATTGCCTAGGGAATGTGATAATTTAGAAAGAAAAAAAAGTAAGGAAAATCCAGACCTCATCTGTATACTTGTTTTTTGGTTTTTTTTTTTTAATAGGTTTATTTTGAGACCGAGAGCATGTGGGCACACAGGAGGGGCAGAGAGGTAGAGAGAATCCCAAGCAGGCTGGGAGCTGTCAGCACAGAGCCTGATGTAGGGCTCAAAGTTACGAACCGTGAGATGACCTGTGCTGAAATCAAGAGCTGGACAGTTAATTGACTAAGCCACTTTGGTGGCCCTGCCTAGGGTATTTTTAAAATAGCCTTTTCTTTTGCTTCTCATTATGAAATACTCAAAATAGCAGAAAAGTAAAAAAACACACACACAATAAAGACAAACATTCATGACCTAGTTTCAACTTAATTTCTAGCATTTTGTCATACTTTGTCTATGTATTGGGGTTTTTTCAAACCATTTTTAAAAAAAAATTACATCATTACAGTTCAGGCATCTCCAAAAAGTAAGGATGTTCTTATATCCATAACTTCATTACTATATCTAAAAAAAAAAATTAAAAATAGTGCCTCAAAAACATTTAATGCCAGGACATAGATTTTTTTCAAGTATCCCCAAAATGCCTTTTATAATGTTTTATTCAAATAACGATTCTATGGAGAACCACAGATAGCATTTGGTTGTTAGTTCTCTTATGTCCCTTTTAACCTAGATTATCTCTTTTGAAAAGAACAAGTTATTTGTAGAATAATCCACACAAGGGATTGGTGCAATTGTTTCTTAGTAGCCCTGTTTAACTCGTTGCTCCGGTATTTCCTGTAAACTGGAAGGTAGTTTTAAAGGCTTAATAAAATTCAGATGAAATACATCTGGCAGGAATTCTGTGTACTTCTGCCATCTCCGTACTTCTTGATCTGTGTATTTCACACTGCATCACATGAGGCGGCTCATTGTGTCCAACTGCCTTTGTCCTTCAGTTTGGGGAGGGAGGAACAAAAATAATGAACACGGTTTGGCTGAGCCAAAACAGACTAGGACAGAGTTACAAAAGGACCAAAGGTGTGGAGAGAAGTGATGGCCTCCTGCGGATGCTGTCTGCTTCTTAGCCCTTAGCTATGGGCTGACTCCATTACCTGTGAGGAGAGATGCTCATCCTGATGGCACTAATGGAGGGAGGCAAACATTCTGGGTGGCATCCGAGAACAGTCCTCCTCTACCTCAGAGAAGGGTAAGGTCCTAGCATAGTCCCTGCTCAAGTCTCTCTTGTCCTGCTCTGGGAGACATCTGGCTTGATTTCTTCCCCGCAAAAGCACCACAGCAACATTTACTTCATGGGGTCTACAGAGCTATAAGAATTTAGGGTCCAGGGGGCGCCTGGGTGGCTCCGTTAGTTAAGTGTCTCTCTGGATTTCACCTCAGGTCATGACCTCACGGTTTGGGGTTCAAGCCCAACATCAGGCTCCAAGCCTACCCGGGATTCTTTATCCCCCTCTGTCTGCCCGCCCCTCCCCCATGCACGCACATGTGCGCGCGCGCGCGCGCGCTCGCTCGCTCAAAATAAATGAATAAAACTTTAGAAAGTAGGGTCTGGTGTACTTAATATAGACCCAGAGGCTAGGACACCTGATTTATTGTTCCTCTCTGCTCTGACATACCAGTAGAGGCCCAAAATGCCAGTAGGAAGCTCTCCTGAAAACCAGTGTGGCAGTGTGGCTCTTGGAGTGATTTTAAGCTTGGGGGGAAAAATGGCAGACAACTGAGCGACCCTACAGGCTCTGCAAGGACTGTGTGAGAATCAGAGATAATACACTTAAAAAATATTCTGGAAAGTTGTACAAATCTGAAACATTAGCACAATATGTCAGGACCTCTCTCTAGGATGCTGCTGTTCACACTCCATGGTTTTAAATTAACTGATTTCTGGAAAAACTGTTTAACCATGAAAAAATGAATACAAAACATGTCAATTATATATACCAAATACCCATGTACCCACTTAGAATTAAATATAAATGGATTGATCAAAATATCTAATTGTACATCCCAAATATATTTGTCACTTGTATCTCAACAAAGCTGGAAAAATGTAAATGGATTGTCACGTTTGCTTCAGATTTTCTTAAAGATGCAAAGCATTGCAATTAAGGTAAGGCTACTTTAGTGTTTTCTGACCCATTCCATACTAGCCCTTCACAGAATTTTGCATATGTCATTCCAGCCCATATTTTTATGCTTTATAATAAAAAAGTATATGCTAAAGTATTGGTTTATTTTAAAAACTCACATTATAAAATTCCTATCATTTTGCCCATTCTTAAAACTTCATTCACTTGTTTTTAAAATCTAATCCTATTGATACCTATAGCTCTAGTTTAAGTGCTGGAAACTAATCCATATATGAATATATCACAATTTATTTGTCCACTAAGAAGTATTACTTAGCCATAAAGTGTTTAGTGGGTTATAAAATAAAATATTAGGAAAATGTGTGGATGAAAAGAACCCAGGTTTCTGAAACTGCAGTTCATAGACCCCTTTCCATGAATGAGCTCTAGGAAGTCTAAAAAATTTGAAATGAAATTTGAGATGAGCTTTTTCTGCAGAAAGCACCAAAGCTTTGACCATATTCTCAAAAAAGGACAAGTAAGTAGCACATGTATCGAGAGTTGAGAACCTGTGGTCTAGTTTCACTCTCATTTCACATATAAGAAGACTGAAGTCCAGAGAGATTAAGTAATTTATATAAAATCGTAAAGATAATAGACCCAGGTCTGCTACTGCTTTTCCAGAATATCACATTACTGGGGTTTTGTGTGTGTTGATTTCTTATACAATACAATATTAGTTAAGGTCCTTTCAACTTTTAGTATATAAAGTAGAATTCAATCTTTTTCTTCCAATTATCTGTTTTTGGTAAGGAGGTGGTAAAATTGGTACCTTCCTATATTACTGGTGGCATTGTGAATTGGTATAGCCTTTTGGAAAATGTGAGATGACAAAGTGCCAATAAGACATTAATAGCCTTTTGGCCCATTTTTACATTGAGGAAAAAAACTAAAATTGGACAAAGCCACATGCATACAATTCATCAGATTATTTGTAATAGTGGAAAATATCTACTAATAGGATAATGGATAATTCAGTGTCCCCACTCCATTGAATACTATGTAGGCAATTAAAATTCAGGTTTTATAAAATGTTAAGCGATAGAAGAAAAAGCTTACAACAGAATTGGAAAAGGGGATACAAAGTTGACTTACATTATGATGACAACTTTGTAAAAAATCTACACAGGAAAAACTAGAAGAAAACACATAAATGGTCATTTACTTTTTCTTGTTGCAATGTCTCAGGTAAAAGTTATGGTCATAATTTTTATTTTTAATTTTTTTAACGTTTATTTTTGAGAGAGACAGCATGAATGGGGGTGGGGCAGAAGAAAGAGGGAGATACCATATTCGAAGAAGGCTCCAGGCTGAGCTGGCAGCACAGAGCCTGATGTGGGGCTCGAACTCATGGACCACAAGATCATGACCTGAGCCAAAGTTGGAGGCTTAACCAACTGAGCCACCCAGGCGCTGTGGTCATAATCTTTAAAAAGTAAACAAAAATACTATCATTAGATCCAAATGCACGAAATTTTCTTCCAAATGCAATGAATTTTAATAATTGTTTCCTAAAGATTTATCAACTTAAACATTCAGACTGTCTTTTGTACATTTTCATAGGCTTTGGAATGCTGTCTTCAGAATCCTGTGTGAGACTACCAATTACAAGTTGGTTGGTTGATCACAAGTCAGCTGACCAAGTAGCTACTCAATTTCCATACTCAAAGTTGGACACTGATTTCTAAATTGTTGTACTTAAGTGAACAGAATTGGCTTCTGCATTTACCTGACAAAAATCATCACTTTGTAATCATATGTATGGATCAGGGAGATACTTTTCCAAAAGCAGGGTTTTCTTTTTAACGTTTTGATGTTTAAATTCATTCTTCCAATTTAAACATTTTATTGGCATAGGGTCTGCTTTAGGATTTCTTCGTATGCTTTTTCTTCAATATTTAGTAGAGCTATCAAACTAAAACATGTTCATCTAAGATCAATTTCCAGTCTCTCTATATACACACACACTTTTCTTTGTCAATAAACACTTATAGTGACACATTTTTTTCAAGCTTGCACGTGAGCTACACCAGCAGGGGGCGAAATACAATAGGAATTTGACAAACCATATAGATTTTTCTTTAGTGACAGAGCTGTAACAAAAACTCCAGTACCAGTACCACCACAAAGCAATTTAAAGTGATGCAGTCTCCGTATTGCTTACGGCAATTGACTTGTAAGAAGACAAGTGCGGGTCTATTTTATCGCTCCAGGTTAATATGTCTAGAATATTACAGAGGCGGGATAAACCGTGATGAACTGCTTTTGTCCTTATCTTCCCCCCCGCCCCCCTCCCCGATTTGTATAATTTCTCCACTCAAGGGGGTGGACACTTCTCTGTGCCTGAGGGGGTGTTTTCCATCCTGTTTCTTTGCGTAGCTGCTGCGCTTTGCTGTTTTGGAACTATTTTAAATTACTCGAATTACCGGTGCAGGTTTGGCAAAAGTGAGTAGAAGGAGCACTCAGCAGGGCTCATGATGTGCAGGGTAGGTACCCCAGGCTCATCATCCCGGACGATAGCAATAATCCTTGAAGCCACCGCTATTCACAGTGGTCGGTGTTCTAACATTTATGATGAGAGGGAAAGGTTATAACGCAAATAATCAACTGCTCAACACTAATGACAATAAAAGAATCCATTATGATCCCTGCTAGAGAAATGCGTAAGTTCATTTCATTTCTCTTGCTTCACTGGATATTCTCCTGCAGCAGGTATGAAAAATTACCATCGTCTCGGTCTGTGAGCAAAATTCCAATTTTTTGTTGGTGGTCTCAAAGCCGATTTGTCAGTTTTCAGCGGGTGCTTTCCCTCTTAAGGTTGATTTACAACCATCTCTTCTTTGTTGTTAACTACCAGCTTCCTCTTCTGTCAGTTTAAATTAAAAGAAGAGGAAGGGACTTGGAACGCAAAAGTCGTTTTCCAGGGAGAAAAGGGCAAGCTGATAAAGGGTCTCAGAGTAGGTTTTTGGTAGAAAAGATCTGGTTCTATATTACAGTTTTATTTAGAGAGCAAGAGACTTAGTCCCGACTGAACGTTATCGTTAGCCGGCTGAGGAGCACCTGTCTGTCGCCAGGAGCGCTGCTTCATGGGGAGGCGGAATGCAGGGGACGTCTNCCAGGGGAGCCAGTTCCTCCCCGGGCCCCTGAGCCATGCCCATCGCGGCCGCCCCGAACGAGCCAGGTAAGCGCCGCCGCTCCGCTTCTCTAGCCCTGTGGGGGAACAGGGTGCGGGGACGCGGCCCGGCCCAGCCCAGCCCAGCCCAGCCCAGCCGAGCCCACCGGCCCGACCCTTGCCCGGGCCAGGAGCACCTGCCTGCCGCGGGGCCGGGGACTGCGGGTACGGGGACGGTGCCGGCTCTGCGGGCCTGAGGGCTCCGGACTTGGGCTCTGCCCTCCTCCGCGGCGGGTGNCGGCCGGGGAAGTGTGAGCTGTTCCCACCTCTCCGGCCGCTGCCGGCTCGCTCTGCGCCTCCGCTTCCACCTGCCCACAGCTCCGGCCGGCCGCTCCCTCTCCGGTGCTGTAGAGAAGTTTGGGGCTTTGCTCGGGCTTCCTCTTTTTCCCTCCCCCTTCCTCGTGACAGGTGTAAACACTGCCTGCTTCTCCCAGGCCCGAGGCCGGCTGCGACCGGAGTGTGGCTGCTTCCGAAGGTCTCTGAAGCAAGCGGATTTTGAATTCTCCAGCTGGCAGAGGAGAGCCCCAAAGCCCATGCATCCCCTCCTGGAAGGATCTTTTTTTGCTCCTTTCTTGCACTCCTCAAGAAATCATCCGCGTCTCCTCCCCAGATTGCGTTCGCAAAGTTAGACCACTATTCTTTAAACTCCCAGTTTGGCAGGTGCAGTGTCTTGCTTAGGCAGAGGACAAGACTACGGGGTGAATGGTGGTAGGGCCTTTTCTTCATTAGGAAAGTACTGAGAATGGCTAGATTTTTCTTACTGGTGAATGCAAGTTTTAGCAATGTTTCTCACCGAGTCTTGTTTTGGGGTTGAGGAAAGGACTAACTCCTGCTTGTAAATATTTTAGTGAGGGTATGGGAAGGGGAGGCAAATGAAACAAAAGCAGTGGTTCCGTTTCAAAGTTCTGACTTTAGGAGAAAAATAAAACTTAACTTTTGAACTTTAATCTTTCCTCTTCACTGGCTTTCACGGAGCAGTTCTCCAAATTGGGTTTTTTGATTTCGGGGTTTTTCTGTTTTTGTTTTTTGCCCTTTGAAGGTGGAAGGAGGGGAGCCCGTTTCATCCTTGATGTTTATATTTGTTACACTCCGTAAACCTTTTGAACGTTGAAATCTTTATATGCTTTGTTTGCCAGCTTAATTGTTGGCTTTTGTAGTAGTCGTTTTTAACTTCGCAGAAGTATGTTTATACAGAGGATGTACGGTAGTCTTGTAAATTTTGTTGAAGATGTTGCACGTGGATTAAAAGATCTTGTGTAAAATCTTTAGTCCAGTAAATAATACCTAGTAAATGCTCATTAGATCGAATCTCGCTATGTACTAATCAGATATATTGATATTCAAGTGTAGATATGTTTCATAACCTTTAGAAAGCTCTTGTAAGACATTAACTAGAATTCACATAAAATGTGTAGGGCATTTGTTTTTGTTTTCTGATTTTCATTATAAAAACAATCCTATATCACATGTGTCCATAATTGGATACTGTGTCCTTAACCGTATTGATAAAATTTACAGAATCCAGTTGTCTATATAATTTTGTAATCTAGATAAATCCTATCACAAGGCATTTAAACTTTCAATTTATTATGCTTAGAATTAGTTAAATCAGAAAACAAGTGAAATTTGAGTGTCAAATATTTTATCTTCGTGTGAAATCTAAAGTGCTTCCCTTAAGAGTCTAAAGTCTTGGAGTGGAGTCTCATTGAGGAATTATCCCTTCTTTCCTAACCCTATCCTCCAAAACTCCTAATAGGAAGCCATTAAGTATTTAGGTATTTTTAAACTCCTAAATTATTTAAATCAAATGTTCATGCTGTATAATGTTATCTACAATTTGTAAGTTAAGAAATAAGGACTTTTTTTTTTGGTTCCCTCTTAGCGCTTTCAGTTCCTCTTAGGCTAGTGAACCTTTCCAGCCTGCACTTTTATAAGTATCGATAGTTTTTACACAATTTGAAAAAATATCTGACATACTGTGGGTTGTATATTATCAATTCGATAATTATTCGTTTTCACAGAGCGTGTATATAATACAATCACAGGTCATTTTGCAACTTATGGTAATTACTAACTCCTACACTACTTGCTGTGAGTGAGATACTTAATCTAAGTGACTTAATATAGAATATATTAACTCATTTGATCTTCTTAACCCTATAAACTTATAGGTGCTATTATCCCTGTTTTTCAGAGAAGAAAATGTTAACATTCAGGCACAAATGTTAAGCAGCTTACCTAATGTCAAACGGCTGGTAACAGAGCCAGGGTATAATAGTTTTGCTTATCACACTTGCATAGTTTTATGATAGTGTTTAAAATATGCAACAGTATACAAAATATCTTTTGGGACTCATGGGATATATAGCAAAAGTATAAAACATTCATTGAAATGATAAATACCAAAAGAGAATAAAGTTACTACTGAAGAACAGAAGGAGGAATAAAGGATCTAGGAAGGGCCTGTGGTTTTTCAGCTGTAGCTTTACGGTCTTTAAAATAAATCTGATGCAGATTTGGTAGAAGGTAAGATTTAACACAGCTAAGTAGTGGGTCCTTGATCATTCATTATGTTTTTTCCTAAACTTCGTTGTATGCTTGAAATCCTAATAAGTCAGCTTTTTCATTTTATAAGTATCACATTTTCAGCATTGTATATTTAAAAAGGGTAGGGAATTAGTTAAGTGTTATTTTCTTTTGACTTCCTTTTAAAACATCAGGAGCTTCTAACTTGAAAATACTTAAGTCAAGAAATTGTTCCCCTCCCAGGCTTCTCTGTAGTAACCTCCCTTGCCTGGGCTCTCCTCTTCCTGCTGCCAACCAGCTGCACAGCCCTGTGTCACACTCCTAGTTTTATTGCTGGCCTTACCCTGGGGTAGGAGCTCATGGGTCTAGATTCGACCTCTTCCCTAGGAAAGGGAGAAAGTCAAACTGTACGCTGGAGAGGAAGCAGAGAGGTGGGGAGTCATTGCTCATTAGTTTGGGAGAAATAAAAAAGGAAAATAGGTTTAACACTCTGTCCTTTCTTCCTCAGCCACCACCCATCCCTGTTTCAGATAATTTAAGTAAACGTTGTAGAAATAAATTGCTAATGAATTAAAGGTTGTATGCTCAAAACTTATTTTATAAGTACTGTTTTGGTGAATAGTTCCCAGAGGAAAATAAACTGGTAAATTAGAATAAATTCAATGTAAGTTCTATTTATGTAAATACTTAAAATGCCATAAACCGTTTCAACTAAATATCTAACACCATGGTATTCTCCTCATTTTATAGCAATGTGTGAAGCCCTATTCTAAGTGCTAAGGATCCTAAAATGAACAACTAAGAAAAACCGCCCTTATTAACTTCATTTTCTTATGTGTGTGTGTGTCCATGTACACACGTATTTGTGTAGATATATGGGGATTAAAAAAAGAGATGGCAAATAAGGATCGTAGAGAAAAACGTCCATTTGGAGGGATACGGGAGTTCAGACTTTTTGACTTAGAACTAGTAGTGGGGGAGGTTGTTGGAGCTTACTGTTCTATATAGGATGGGGTCAGAGAAAGCTTAAGACCTGAAGGAGTTGAAGGGAATAAGGGGAAGAGTGGTTGAAGCAGAAGTATGCGTGCAATATTCAAAGAATTGCAAGGGGAAGAGTAGTATATGTGATCAGAGAATTAGAGGGTGAGAGAGCAGTATTGCAGGGCTTTGTAGAAATACTAATGACTTTGGCTTTTTACCATGTGAGATGGGAAGCCATTGCTGAGCTTTTGAGTAGAGATGTGACATAATCTATGTTTTAAAAGGATCTGGCTGGCGACTGTACAGAAAATAGACTACAGGATTTAAGGAGTGGAAGCGGGAGGATTCCATTAGGCAGTTATAGTGATACAGTCTCTGGAATTGGAACCTGTAGTAATTTCAACCATTGCTGAATTCAAAAATACTTCTACTCCCTTCTGAAAATTCAAGGCCCTCACAGCCTACTTTTCCAGCATACTGCCTACTTCCTTCATATATCCTACATTCTAACCAAACTTTGTTATGTGACTTCCTGTTCTTTGATACTTGCCCCATACTTTATTTTTAGTGCCTGCTGTTACCTCGATCATTTAAAATCTTTTTCATTTCAAATTCTGTCTCCATGAAGTTTTTTCTCATTTTCACAATTCTTCCTCTTCCCAATCAGGTAAGATCTTTTCTTAGAATCCTTACAACTACATTTTACTTCAATTGCTGTTCATATTCTGGCTTGCATTAACTTTATTCTTCTCTTCTGTTGTTCCCCCTAACTGATTGTAATTTTCTTTAAGCTTGTGGCTTCTTTTACTCATTTCTACCCCTTATAGAACCTAGCACAGTTTTGTATGTCGTAGATGCTCAGTAAGTAGTGGGTGTGTATGTAAATACTTTAATTTTAAAAGTATTTTATTATAGGGGCATTGTAGAAAATTGGGAAGAAAAAAAATCCATTCTTCCTACCCAGAAATCCCCACTGTTAACAATTTAATGCATATCTTTCCACACATTTTTTACACACCTATAAATGTGCACTTTATACCAAAATGGAGTCTTAGTGCACAGGCTATTTTGTAGCTTGCTTTGCATTAGTCAGTTGAACTTTCTTTACTGTTTCAGAAAATTTTTGTCTAAGCTAATGTACGAGGCTGTATTCAAATTCTTCTCCAGGTGACTCCATGTTCCTTTACAGCTGATTTGCCCAAATCAGCATCCACTCCATATTTTTCTGGTTATTACAATTATGAAAGAAAAATGTTTATTATAGAATATTTGGAAAGTGTAGAAAAGTGTAAAGAAAACTGGTATGCCCCTTGATGGCAGGGACCCATCTGTTTTAATGCCTGGCACAGAACTGCACTCAATAAATGTATGTTTAAAGGAAGAATATGTATTAAAATATTGGTCATCACATTACAAAGAGATAACTAAACATTTTGAATTACGTTCAGTTTTTCTTCTAAATTTTGAGTGTCATACACACGTATCTATGAATCCTATTATATATTGGTGAACAAGTTTGTAATCTTTGACTTTGTTTTGGGTTGTTTCCACAAGATTGAGTCCTAGAACTGGAGTTACTAAATCAGAGGGAAAACCAGTTGCTTTCCAAGAGGCTGTAATAAAATCACTCCTGGGGCGCCTGGGTGGCTTAGTCGGTTGAGCGTCCGACTTTCACTTAGGTCATGATCTCGCGGTTCATGGGTTCAAGCCCCGCGTCGGGCTCTGTGCTGACTGCCAGCTCAGAGCCTGGAGCCTATTTCAGAGTCTGTCTCTCCCTCTCTCTCTGACCCTCCCCTGCTCACGCTGTCTCTCTCTCTCTCTCTCTCCTAGAAATAAAATAAAAATTAAAAAAAAAAAATCACTCCTACAAGCAGTGGCTGAGAGTACCCATCTTCCTTTAATCTCAAGTGATCAGTTAAATATGCAGTTTTTAAAGTGTTTACCTGGATTTTCATTTTGGATTTAGGCTTTTCAGCAGTACAGAATATTTGCCTAATTTAAACATTTTTTGAAGGGCTTAAATGGGAGATGTATCCTTGTTTGATAGGAGATTAAAATTGCTTGATGTCATGCTCGTTTTAAAATAACTGGTTCTGTTAACAAGCTATTTAAAAGAAATACAATATTCTGGACCTATGTTCAGTATAATAACCACTAGCCACATGTGTCACTTTTAATAAAACTAGTCCAAAGTAGGTGTGCTCTGAGTGTGGAAAGCACACCAGATCTCAAAACTAATTTTAATATATATATATACACACACACGTATATATATAAGATTGATTACATGTTAAAGTAATACTTTGGATGCTTTGGTTTAAGCAAAGTATAGTTAATTTCATAGGCTTTTTTAATTGGCTCCTGGGGAAATAATTGTCTATGTGGCTTATTGTATTTCAATTGGACAGTGCTGATCAGGAGCAGGACATAGACTTATTTTTATCTATGGAAAAGAAACATAAGATGAACACTATTCCGGAAAGCAGCAAATGGGTTTTTAAAAATCAGTCCTTAACACTTCCGTCTGTCAGTATGTTTTGCATTGGATACTTAGTTTGCACAGTCATCTTTCAAATTATAAGTGTTTTATTACAGACTATTCTGCAGTTTTTATGCTCTGAAACTAATACACGTAGGAGGACTTGGGGAAAGGTATTAGATGAGGGGTCAATTCCTCAGGTAAGTTTTCTAGGAATTAAAGGATGTGTGGGAATGTTTGAGGCAATGGGACCACAGGTGCAAAGGCCCTATGGTATCAAAGAATGTTATCTGCCCTCAAAAACTGAAAGAAGCCCTGGTGTAGTGCATTAGAAACAATAGGGGAAGGGAGGAGGAGGTGACTGGAGAGGTGGGAATGGCTTATGTAGACTTTAATAAAGTTTTTTTTTTTTTTTAACCTTTATCATGGTGTGCCTGGGTGGCTCAGAAGGTTAAGTGTCTGAATCTTGATTTTGGCATGTATCATAATATCATAGTTCATGAGTTCGAGCCTCCCTTCAGACTCCCTGCTGGTGGTGCAGAGCCTGCTTAGGATTCATTCTCTCTCTCTCCCTTCCCCCCTCTGCTTCCCCCCCTTTCCCCACTCAGACTCTCCTGTGCATGCTCATGCTCTCTCTCTCAAAATAAATATATTTTCAGTTTGTTTATTTGAGAGAAACAGCGCAGGCAGGGAAGGGGCAGAGAGAGGAGGAGAGACAATCCCAAGCAGGCTCCAAGCTGCCTGCGCAGCCCCATTTGGGGATCAAACCCACGAAACTATGAGATCATGACCTGAGCTGAAACCAGGAGTCTGGCACTTAACCCTACTGAGCCACCCAGGTGCTCCAAAATAAATATACTTATAAAAAATTAAATCTTTACCACAAGGAGGGAGAATCTATGTGATCAGATTGACTTTTAAAGAGATTACTTGAGTTGGGCATGATTGAATACCAGTCAGGGAGAGACTGTTTAAATGATACAGCAGCTTAGACCAGAACCAGAAGGGTGTCTGGGGACCTGAAAGGAGGTACAGATATTCTTGAATTGAGAGATTTAGGAGATAAAAATCATTCTTTAGAAGATAGGGGAGGGTGAGGAGCTTTGTCAAGGGTAGCTCTTATGTTTCCTACTTAGTAAGTAGGTGGGTGGAGGGGGCCATTCCCTAAGTTAGCCCTGGAAGAGGACCAGGTTTGAGAAAGAAAAGCTTGAGTTCTCTTAGCTCAGTTTGTTGAGGAATTCAAGAGGAGAGAACTTGCAGAGTTGGTGTGGCTGGTCTGGAGCTCAAGTTTAAGGACTAGGCCGTAGGGATAAATGTAGGAGTCCAAGAATATGGTAACTAAAGCCATAGGTGCCTGAGATTGCTTGAGAGGGGGAGTTGAGTAAAAAAAGAGCCTGGATGAAACCTGGAAGGACTTACACTGCTAATTTGAATGTTTCATACTTATGAGAAAGTTTCAGTTTGTTTTGAGGTGTACTTGTAAAAGTGAAAGGAGTAAATTGGATCAAATAAGTTAAATATTTGATGTGTGTAATCGAGCACATAATCTAACATAATGCTTATTTGATTACTTGGAAACATACTTTTTCCTGTAGCAGAAAACAAATTGGGTTCCCTAACTATTGAACAGGCTGAAAACAATTATGAGTAAATACTGGTATTTTTGTTAAATTAATAGATCTAAGGAAAAATTATGCATTTCTCTCCGTAAATGCTGAAAAGGCATTTGGAAACTCATTTAAAAAAGTTTTTAACAAAGCAACTTAAAAATTATTAGATAATTCTGTAATATGACAAAATGTATATACCTCAAACCAAAAATCAGTATCTTAATTTAGGAGGAAATACTAATGCCTGCTATCACCACTACTATTGGATTTGGTATTGGAGGTATTAAGCAAGCATGATCTATAAGGAGTAACAGAGACCTAAGAATTGGAAAGGAAATGATCAGACACTCCAGTTTGCTTATGATGTGATGATATACTTTACAGGTAGCAAGAGCTTTCAGTTTTGTAAATAGCATTCAACAATTAGAAAATAGAATTGGAGGGGCGCCTGGGTGGCTTAGTCGGTTAAGTGTCCGACTTTCGCTTAGGTCATGATCTCGCAGTTCGTGGGTTCAGGCCCCGCGTCGGGCTCTGCTGACTGGCAGCTCAGAGCCTGGAGCCTGTTTCAGTCTGTGACTCCCTCTCTCTCTGACCCTCCCCTGCTCACGCTGTCTCTCTCTCTCTCCTAAAAATAAATAAAAACATTTAAAAAAAACTTTAAAAAAAAAAAAAACAGAATTGGAGACCCCATTTTACATGAGCAGCAAAAACATAAATAAATACCTGACAAGTTTAACAACAAATGTGAAAAATCTGCATTGCTAACGTTGACTTTTTATGTTAAATTTAACAATTGTGTATTTAGGTAATAAAGGACACCATTCCCAATTCACATTCTTTAAATACTACTTTAAGTGATACTTTGAGAGAACACAAGTGGGAGCGGGGCAGGGGGGAAAGAGGAGCTGAAGCAGGGCTCTGGGCTGACAGAGATGAGCCCGATGTGGGACTCAAACTCCTAAATCTTGAGGTAGGTCACAACCTGTAAGTCAGTTGCTCATAGGACTGAGCCACCTAGGTGCCCCTAAATGATACTTTTCAAAGCAAGACTTCTAGAGGTAGGATCTTTAATATTTGCATATGTCTTAATGAGATCATAGTTGTTCAGAGAGGTGAAATGAAGAATGTTTCTGCCTCACCCATCCTCCCAGGTAGATATTTTTGTTGTTTTCTTCTTAATCATTGCTTAGGTTGTATACTATTTTGCTGTGGTTAATCATCTCATCTTAATTGTTTATTGTTTGGATGCAGAAATGTTCTCAAGAATTTGTAGGTAAAACAAACACTTCTGCTACAGTGACACTCAAAATCTGAAGTGTTGATTTATTTTCTTAAGGCTTTTTTTAGTAGCTACTTAACAAAGTAAAAAACCTACATGAAGAGATAAATTCTCTTTTTGCAATGAATTTTTTAAATAGCATATTTGTTTCTTAAAAAAAAAATCATACCAAGAGTTTCGGGTATCAAATTAAAATCTTCTCCTACCGGAGCGCAAGTGAATGAATATTCACTACTTTTTACCTGTGTTTTAAGTCATCGGTTCTTACTCCTTTCATATTCAGACTCCGTTTTTCTAGATCATAATGAGCCAGTAAGTGATAGGTTTCTATCTCCTTAAGGTTCAGAAGTTTAGTTAAAACAAATGCAAAGTAGTACATCTAAATAAAAAGTACAGATTTTAATCAAATTGCCAGTGACTTTGGTTTCTTGAAGTAGAGAAAAGTTTGTTACTGTTGCCATTCAAATATTCATTTAATATTCAACTGCAACTGAAACTGATCATTTAAACATGATTTTATTTTTTCCAAGAATCCTGTAACATTTATGTTAATTATGTTTCAACTATTGAAGTAATTTAAATTTGTTCCTTTAAGGAAGATTTCCAAGTGTCATTTTTAAGAAAAGTAATAAAAATTTATGTTGAGAACATTCTTTTTCCTTTTTTTAACTTTTCAATCTTGAGTGTGGTGTTTCTTTGTGACATTCAGGTAAATGTGTGTGGCATTTAAGAAATGTTTGTACAGGGGCGCCTGGGTGGCTTAGTCGGTTAAGTGTCCGACTTTCGCTTAGGTCATGATCTCGCGGTTCATGGGTTCGAGCCCCGCATCGGGCTCTGTGCTGACTGCCAGCTCGGAGCCTGGAGCCTGTTTCAGTCTGTGACTCCCTCTCTCTCCAACCCTCCCCTGCTCACGCTGTCGCTGTCTCTCTCTCTCTCTCTCCTAGAAAAAAAAAATGTTTGTACAATCAAACCATTGTAAGTTAGGGAAGAGTTTGTGAGAAAAAGTACAATTTCATTTATTTACCTGTATCCGTGAGTTCAGCAGTGAAGTTTACAGATGTTTATATTACCCGGAAAGTTATAAAGTCCAGCAGCATTCTTACCCTTTGGTAACTTAATCATGTTCAACCTTTGCTAATAATCAGCATTTTTGAAACTTTTGAAAAGACAGATCTTAGGTCTACCTGCTATATTAAAAAAAAAAACTTAATACAAAGCGAAGATTGAGAAACATTAGTTTGTAGGCTGGTAGAGGAGAAAAACGTGGAAACAAATTTGGTGAATGTAATAAAACAGATATAAAGAGGGATTAATTGATTCAGAAAGGCAACCTAACAGAACGAAAAGAACACTGACTTTAATGTTAGAGCCCTACTCTCCTACTTACTCTTTAGGAGACCTTGAGCAGATTATCTGACCTCTCTGAGCCTGTTTTCTCCTCTATAAAACGGATGGTTGAGGTTAAATTGGATAGTGTATGAATAGCACCTTGTGTTGTACCTATTACATAATAACTTAATAAATATTGGTGATATCACTTCACAGAAAACTTCATGTCTGAGTAAGTTTTGGNCATGAGTGGGGGGAGGGGCAGAGAGAGAGGAAGACACAGAATCTGAAACAGGCTCCGGGCTCTAAGCTGTCAGCACAGAGCCTGATGTGGGGCTTGAACCCACAAACTTTGAGATCATGACCTGAGCCGAAGTTGGACGCTTAACTCACTGAACCACCCAGGCACCCCCATGCCTGAATAGGTTTTGAAGGTATAGTAAATGGGTTCTCCAAACAGGTAAGAATAGGAAATTAGAAGAAATGACTTGTGACAGTGGAGGAACCAGGGGATAATTTTGTCTGGATATAGTAAAGCGAGAACATCTTAGCCATGGGTAGGATAGGAATTTCAAGTGGACTCTAGTAATCCTGGCCAAAATAATGAGACCCTGAAATGAGACCCTATTGGTCATGCGATGTTAAAACAAATATAATAAGAAATATCAAAGATTTAACTTGTGGGAGGAAGATGGCAGAGTGGGGAGCAGTCAGGCTATCACTCTGATTTCTGGACTTAGAATTCAGAATATTGTATAGGAACAAGTAGTTTCTGTTCTTTGAGTACAGGTTGACTTCAGTTTTGGAATTGGAGAATACAAGATCTCTTTGGGACAAAGATACACAGAAAGGCATTTGGGTAGACAGATGTCGAGGTTGGGCAGCCTATAGATTGGGGTTTCAGCATTATGAACATATAAAAACAAAAGGTGGGTGAGATCTTTCTGGGATAAGAATATGGGGTGGCCAAGTCCTGGGAAACACTGAAATGTAAGAAGAAAGCAGAAAAAGACAGTTCTATTGAAGGAGGAGAAAGGATATCAGAGGCAAGAGGAGAATCCAGAGAAAATGCCTTTCCAAAACTTTTTTTCACTTAAATATGTGTTTTAGACCCCTTTTCCTATTAGTAATGTAGCTTTATCTTTTTTTAATGACTATACTTTTTATTTACCTAACTCTTCATTGATAAATGTTATTTTCAGTTGCTTCTTAAAACAATGCAGGAATTAACATTTCTGTGGAATCATCTTTGTGTACTTACATGAATGCTTCTGTAGGATACATTCTTGAGGATGAAATTAGTCCAAAAAAAATGCATTAAAATTTGTGATGTTTTGCAGAGTTGCCTGGAGTATGAACCAACATGTACTCTGACCAATAGTATCTTTAATTTTATCCTTAAATTGCCTTGCTTCCTAGATTGAGGGTATTATGAATTTGAAAAATAAATAGTATTTTTATTACTTTAATGCAAAATTCTGTGAAGAGAAAACACTTTCATTTTATCAAATTGCTTGGTTCATTCAAATAATGTAATTTAAGAATGTGTTTTGTCCTTGTACGTACTGGATCAAGGAGGAGTTCTTTGTTTTGAAAGAAGTTCTGTTCCCTCCTCTTATATGCTGGAGGCCGTAATTGGATTTAGAGAAAGTGGATCAGAAGGAAAGAGAATGATAGTATTAATGTGAGGGGGATCAAACCTTGAGCAAAATTGATGCATGCAAACAGTTCTTGTTATGGTAGATCTACATTACTAATACAAATTCTGTGCTGAGATTGTTGCAAAGAGGTATGTTGAAACTTTTTTTTTTCTTGTATCAAACTTTAAACAATGGCTATAAGACTGTAAAATGAGTTTCCTGTCAAACTGGTTAGAGGAGAATTGTCTTAGAAAATACCCAGAATAGAAATACTGCAGAAGTTTTAAGTCACCTTAAATTGTACTGCTTACACGTTCTAAAGATTAAAAACAGGACAGATTTAAAATTTTTTTAATAACTTGACATTGTTCATAATGTCTATATGGAAGGGCTTAACTTTTCCTAACCCCAGTGGTACTAGGAGAAATTGTTGGTTTTGATCATTTTCTCTAAATTCTTTAGTGTCCTTTTTGGTTTTTTTTTTGGTTTTACTTAGGGTTATGACCTATTTCTGGTTTGTAAACTTAGGTTTGTAAAATCAAGTTAGGGAATCATGAACTTTTTATGATAAAATGAAATAGAACTAAAAATATCAAAAGAGTACCCAGTAAGTAAGGTTATGTACTGTTTGGTGAAGTGTTCTGTTTTGTTTCGTTTCTTTCTTAATGTATATATGTACTTTGTGGGTCATCATGCAAAATGTATTTCTCTGTGGGTTTTGGGAGGGAAAGTTTAAAATTCTGCTTTATATGAACAGCTATTCTCAAGTCCTTTCAAACCAAAAGTATAACAGTATATTGCAAATAAATGTTACCTTTTTTGTTGTTGTTACCCTTTAGCCTTTCTACTTCTCAGGAGAAAAACTTTAAGCCAAGAACAACATCATTAAAAGGTCAACCACCTAGAATTTGTTTGCTATGGGAATTCCATCCATAGTTTCCATGAAGGTTATCAGTCCATATAGACCTACTTGTGGCATTACCTCTGTTTGTGACACACATGTACACTCTTGAGCACTGTTTTGGAATGTGTTTTTTTGATTTTTCACATTTCATATAAAGCTTCTATAATTCACCCTAAGAATGTCATTATGTTATTATCTGTGGATGATTTATGACTTTTTAAGCCTGGTTCATTGTCTGGTTTCCTTCTGTTGCCTCATGTGTTTCTAGGTTATCTTTTCCTCATTTTGATAGGTGGTCAGGTAACAAATAGCACTTAGCAAAGACAATTTGTAAAGTAAATGTTCTGTTACATAGATCATATTTTAAGACCAAATTTGTGTTCTAGATTATCCAGAACCCTGTCTGCATCCTTTCTCATTAGCTCAGATAATTGAGTTCTAACTGCATTTGGTTGCAGTTTTAGACCTTTTTGCTAGATGCTTTTTCTCTGTAAAAGGTGAGTTGCTCTCATGGTAGGCATTTGTAGTATAGAGAGTAACACCGTCAGAGGACGGGCAGCTGCCAAGGTACACATTTTAGTTACAGAAAATCCATAAAGTAGGGGCTTTTTTGTTTTCAGAATACCATGGGATCTTTGTTTAACTTCTCAGTCTTGACCAGAATTTAAATCTAAAGCTTTATAACAAGAAATTTCTTTCAAAACGTGTCTGCTGTTCGTGTCAGCTGATTGCAACTCTGTGGGAAATTTTACATGAAGTACTAAAAACAGTTGCCGGGAGTGGAGAACAAGAGCAGGGGAAATTAGTTGGGCCAGCCAGAGTCCCGGTCCCGCTCCGGAGATACCGGCTGACCCCTCCACTTCACGGTGAGAAACTCCTCACAGTCAAAGCAGATAGTCATACTAGCTGGCCTGTCTAAAAACTGAACAAATTTTTGTACTTTTGCTGTGTTGCTTAGCTTGCATTTAAGTATTCCCCCTTTCAGCTTTTTTTTTTTCCCAGACGGGTGCAGCACAGACGATTGGATTTGTTTTTACATGTGCTACATTTCAGGCTGGCCCCTCTCAGATCATACTTCCCTTGACTGAATTTAGGTGTTTGCTTACTGACTTGGTGGAGCATCACAGCTAGGGTTATAGAAATCTAGTGGGAGGCGGAGGAGGAGACCGTTCGAGTGTGGTCAGTGGAATACATGGCCCAGCCAGAACAATAGCTGTGTATTCAGTTCCTCCCGTGCAGCAGGCCCTGTGGATGCAGTGGGTCAACAACAGAGGCCTATGCCTGCACAACATTTCCAGTCTTTTGAGCTCAAGTAAAGTACCTCTTGCAAGAGCAGTTTCAGTGGAGTGGTAGGATGGAAGCCAGATTGTGCTGGCTCGAGGAGTGAGTGGGAGGTTAGGAAGTAGAGATAGCAAATAGACAGGGCCCTTTGAAGAAGTTTGGTGGTGAGGAGGAGGAAAGCTAGAAGGATACAGAAGGGAAGAGTTTTTGTTTTGCTCTCATTTGGTTGAGGTTGAAAGACTCTTGAACACTTACAGGCTAATGAGAAAACCTCAGTAGTGATGGAGAAATTCAAAGGGTCCCCTGAGTAAGCAATTCAGAAAGAGAACAGAAGGTCCAAGGGTTATCTCTAGACACTATTGTAAATGTAAGTAAGATTTTAGTGAAAGGAAATGAAACTGAAGTAGTTCCGGCTTTTAGATTCTGTTTTCATTGTAAAGTTTCTGGGATATTAGGGTGGAAAATTAGAGTGGCTCATTTGTTCTGCAACTGTGTAATAAGAGCAGAGAGTACTAGAGAAGAAACTTTCCAAGGGCTGATGCACCTGTCCTCATTGCTGCTTTTATTTTGTTGTCCTTGTTACCAGCAGTTATCCAATATTTATTCTGTTTCAAGTTGAAGTACCTTTTTGGGATTAATCGTAATCTCTCAAACGTGGTTGGTTGATATGAAGAGTTAAAGGTAAAACAATTTCAAATGTTTTTATTTATCTTGTTTAATTTTTACTATACAGCTATGTAAACACAAGCAAAAAGTCTTAGGGGTTTACATAGAAATTTAAAACACACGGTGAAAGGAAAGCTCTTTCTTAGAAACTTTTGGAAACTATCTTCTGTAAGATATCCCGTGCTTCTGTTTAGCAACAGTCATTGAAGAGTGAATGTGTCTTGCTGCTTATGTTGTCATTTACATCATGTGTATGATATTTGTACTCTTGTGAATCATCCTTAGTGACGTCAAAATCCGGAAGACAGAAAATTTGGTTCTCACTTTTGGCAGTCTGGCCTTTTGAGGATGATCAACTTAGTTATAAAGATATTTTGCTGATTGTTTCATTCTTTACCACATTTTTACCACTGTGTACATTAATATTAAAGAAGACATTCACCTCTTTATTTTTATTGATTATTTGTAAGCATCTTATTTTCTCCTTCCAAATTATTGTAGAAGTTTCAAAAACCTTTTTCTGAACAACTCAGAAAACTTTACAGGATGATTCCTGTAATTCTCATATTTGCTGTCTGTTGTTTCTGCAGTAATGCATCTTTCAAGTATTGGCTTCTGACTGATTTACCACTTACAAGTTACACTACCATGAGGAATCATTTAACCTCTAAACTTGTATTTATTCATCTGTAGAATGAAGATAGTAATTCCTACCTCATAGCATAGTATAAGGACTATATGAGAATTCATGAATGCTTTTTACATAGTATCAACACATAGTAAGCATTGAATAAATATTATTAACTTTGATATTGGTAGAAGAAAATGAAAGCACATGGAATATACCTTTTTTTTAACAAGTGTTTTAAATAATACTGCAGGTTATTCTGTTGATGACATTGATACAGTTGATATCTATGATGTCTTGGAGTTTGGTTTTTAAATTTGAGAGAGAGAGAACACATGGGAGGGGCAGGGGGGGGAGGAGCCCAAGTAGCCTCTGCACCATCAATGTGGAGTGCGATGTGGGGCTTGAACCCACAAACTCTGAGATCATGACCTAAGCCGAAATCAAGAGTTGGACACCCAACTTACTGAGCCACCAAGGTGCCCCTTGGGTTTTTGTTTTTAAATCAGCAAATTTGAAGGAAATCTAAGATCTCTTAAAAATGCCCTGCTTTGGAATTACGGAAGTTTGATTAAATAATCTTGACATTTATAGCCTATATTAAAGGAAGTCCTAAAAACACAACAATAATTCTCAATTTTTTACTAAAAAGCATCTATTTTTAGGGACTTCCTTGTCAGCTGCCATTGAACAATAAAATGCTGGGGACAAACCACTCAAAAAGAAAATTTATCAATTTTGTTGATTTTAAATTTTAGAAGCATGAAAACTTTAGTGACATCATGCATGGTCTAGTTATCTCTAAATGTATCAAAAACCAGAAAGTTAACTAAAATCCCTGTCTTCCTGTGACTCAGAGGGCTCCTAGTTTCTTCATGACAAGATGATTCTTAAGCAGAAATGTAGGCTGGACAGATTCATTGACAGTACATTTTGATAGTATCTTACACTCCAGTAAGGATATTATAGTAAAGATTTGAATAATTTGACTGCATTGGCCACCGACATTGGTAATGCAAATAGATGATGATAATTGCTCGTATAACATTTTCATTCATTTTTCTAAAAATCTACATTTTCCACTATCACTTACCCAAGTGATTTAACAGGTGAATCATCAAAAATCTCAGGCATCATGGTAAAAAGAGAGCAATTTGTGTGTGTGTGTGTGTGTGTGTGTGTGTGTGAGTGATTGATTACTAAACCTTGCTAATGTAGTTTGTACCATGTAAAGTCCGTAGCACAATTTCAGATACAGTATTTGTATTCTTTTTTCTTACCACCATCCTTCCTGCTTGTGTTCTTCTTCACCCTCACCCCCATTCCAGTCCCTATAAAAATAAGTTTGGAGTGAAAGGTTCTCAGTAAAGCTGAGGATTATATAATCTAGATGTGCTTCTCTGACCTTGAAAGTTGATGTACACGTTGATACAGTTTGGCTGGTGCCCTATAAAATGTGGCAGTTTCTCTGAGTTTTTAGCTTGTCTAGAAAGTTCTCTGTGTTTGAATCTGGGAAATTCCTAAAGGGCCTATTAGGGACCCCACCACTACCACCAAATGTGAGCCCAAGGCCCCCCGTAGGCTGTTAATTCATTGTGTCGATGATGGAGGACAGAGGATGGTCAAGGACTAACTCTTATTCCTCTTTCTTAGAGGAATATGCAGAATCCTTTCCATTCCAACGAGGCACCTTCTTAGAAGCCTTTATTCTCTTGGTCTTTCTCTAAATGGATAGTATCTACAGACGGTTTATTTCAAATTAAGCAACTTCTCGGTTGTATTGTGCTGTTCTCCTCATCAAAACATCCATCTTCTTTTTTTCCAGGTTTTAAATTCTAGTTGGCTAACATGATAAAATGGTTTCAGGTGTTGAATTTATTTTTTTTAAATTTTTTTGCATTTATTTATTTTTGAGAGACCGACAGAGCATGAGCCGGGGAGGGGCAGAGAGAGGAGGAGACACAGAATCCGAAGCAGGCTCCACGCTCTGAGCAAGCGTTCAGCACAGAGCCTGATGCGGGGCTCGAACCCACAAACTGTGAGATCATGACCTGAGCTGAAGTCGGACACCAGACTGAGCCACCCAGGCGCCCCTTCAGGTGTTGAATTTAGTGATTCGTCACAACAAGCGCCCTCCCTAATACCCATCACCCCAGGTACCTGGGAAGTTTACTCTGTTAAGCTTGAGACTCTTGATGTCAGCTCAGGTCACTATCTCATGGTTCGTGAGTTTGAGCCCAACGTTGGGTTCTGTGCTGACCATGCATGCAGAGCCTGCTTGAGATTTTCTCTCCCTTTGCCCCTCCCCTGCTCTTTCTCACCTCTCTCTGAATAAATAAATAAACTTAAAAGAAAAATAGCCATCACCCATTTAGCCCATCCTCTACCCACCTCTCTTCATCAACCTTCAGTTTGTTCTTTGTAGTTAAGAGTCTCTGTGGTTTGCTTCCTTCTTTTTTTCCTCCCTTCCCCTTGTGTTCATCTGGCTGTTTTCTTAAATTCCACATATGAATGAAATCCTACAGTATTTGTCTTCTTCTGACTGACTTATAAAATCTCCATCTTTTAACTGAGTCCGTTGAGCTGGTTGAGTCCCTTGAGAGGCTATGTTCTCAGTCCTTCAACCTTGGGTATTGTTTTGTATTTTCCAGGGTTGGGTTATAGAAATTGGCAATAAAGTCAATGTCCTGTATCTTTAGTGTGGTTAGTAATATTTTTCTTACATGACCTATTCTTTCACTGACCTTCTAAAGTATATGCAGAGTCATGTGAATGTTTGTGCCACTCAAGCAAACATTTACTTAGATTTTTGTTAAGGGTAGATTATGATTTGAACCACAGACTTGGTGAAGTTAAAATGTGATGATAGTTGATAGCTTGCTGAGGCACAGAATGTGATGGTCTGTTTTCTGTAATCCTCACAAAGGCATTAAAAGGAGGAAATGCTAGCCCCCTTTCTCTGGATAGGAAACTAAAGCTCAGAGAGGACAATCTCCTATAACTCGTAAATGAGGAAACTGGAACCTGAACCTAGGATCTGTTTGATTCCAAGTCCAAGATCTTCCACCTATACCATACTCCCTCTTGAGACCTATATATATTACCTTAAATCCCAGAGATCAGCAAAGTATAAATAAGCAAAACTTTTTTCTTAATAGAATGGTATGTTTATTGTCACATGCATTTGTGACTCCATTTGTAATGGAGTCACGTAATCTAAGTATATTGATCTGAGAAGCATTTTTTGATGCATACATATAGCAAAGTACACAAGTCTTAAGTACACAACAGGATGAATTTTTACATATACCTGTGTGATTAGTACTTGATTGAGATAATTGTATTATTAGCATTCACCAGGCTCTTTTATGTCCTCTTTCAGTCAATACTATACGTGCTGTAGTAACCCCTATTCTGAATTATCACAGTAGAATAGTTTTGCCTGTTTTGAACTTCCCAGAAATGGACTCACATAATATGTATTTTGTGTGTATCTGGTTTCTTTCACACATCTGTGATAGTCATCCATGGTGTTGCATATAGTAACAATTCATTTCATTGCTGTGTACCCCATTGTACCTATATACCATGTTTTGTTTTAAGCATTCTGTTAATTTGGGTTATTTTCAGTTAAGGATAAAGTTGTCATGAACAATCTTGTACATGTCTTTGAGCGCATGTTTGTACTCAATTTTGCGGAGTATATACCACGTACAGTTTTAGAAATACTGCCAAACAGTTCTTCAAATGGGTATACCAATTTACACTCCAGTCATTAAAGTATGAGAACACCAATTTTTCCATACTGTTGTCATCGGTAGCTATGGGTAATGTTTTAATTTTAGCTGTTCTAGTGGGTGTGTAATAGCATTGAAACTGGTTAATGTGCATTTCCCTGATGACTTTTCATATGCTTGTTAGCCTTTTGGATATCCTCTTTTGTGATTTACTTGTTCATATATTTTGGTCCTTTTTCTTTTGGGTTGTCTCACATTGATTTGTAGGAATTTCTTATATATTTTGCATATGAGTTTTTTGACAGTTACATGTAACCATAAGTATTTTCTCCTGTGCAGTGGCCTGCGTTTCCACTCTCTTAATGCTATTCTTTAGGTGGACACAGGTTTTAAATCTTAATGAAGTCCAACTTATTTTCTCTTTTATGAGTACTACTTTCTATGTCTTATTTAAAACACCTTGCCTTCGGGGCGCCTGGGTGGCTTGGTCGGTTAAGCGTCCGACTTTCGCTTAGGTCATGATCTCGCGGTTCGTGGATTTGAGCCCCACGTCGGGCTCTGTGCTGACTGACTGCCAGCTCAGAGCCTGGAGCCTATTTCAGAGTCTGTATCTCCCTCTCTCTCTGACCCTCCCCTGCTCACGCTGTCTCTCTCTCTCTCCTAGAAATAAAAATATTTAGAATAAATAAATCACCTTGCCTTCCCTAAGGCCATGAAAATAATCTCTTAAGTTACCTTTTAGAAGGTTGCTTTTAGAAGGTTGATTGGTTCTTTTACCTTTTAGGCCTGCAATCTGTCTGGAGCTGATTTTTGTGTGACATAGTAGGTAGATTCAAAGATTGATTCCCCTTAGTGGATATTACTTGATCTAAGCACCATTTGTTGAAAAACAAGACTGTCCTTACCTCACCACACTGCTCGTATATTTATTATCCCATGACTATGTAGCTTTAAACTGAGTCTTGTTATCTAGTGGTTGAAGTCCTCTAACCTTGTTCCTCTTGGGAAACTGTTTTTAAATTCCCAGATAGTCTTAGGAGATAGTTAGCCCCAGTCTTCCTTTGAGCTCTCTACCTTTCCAGGCCCACCTTTCCACTTGACCCCAAAGCTTTCCATCTACGGATTCACCATCTCTTCTTTTCCGTGACCATTTCAGGTTTGAGGATAGAACTCTTTGAGCAGGTGTGGCTTCTTTTCTTGCAAGAGATTAATATTGAATCACTTTGACCTATTGTATGCCTTGCTACCCTGGCTGCTAATCTGGTGCAGGACTCCGTGTTCCTCTGCTGATTGCTACTAAACTTCTGGATTGTTCTCCTCTGTATTGGACTTCTTATATTAGAAGTCCCAAAATTAAGATCCTTTGATTTTCATGGTGTGTAGTCCCAAAGGTCTTTTTTGGCTTGCATTTATATTTACTATTTTTCACTTACATAGCCCCCTAGTCTCTGTATAAGGATGTGATTTCCCATGGACAGATCTCCACAAAGTGCAGGAAGTCTGCCCAAATTCTGTATCTCATGCTCTAACTAACCTTAGAATCCCCCATTTACTACCCAAGCATGAAAGCTTCATGTCTTTTTGTGTGTACTATGGCTTGAATCTTTCCTAGATACTCCCGTTGTTTCCTAGATACCCTCTAAGAGGTCTTGAAATAAGCAGGCATAAAAAAGAGTGGAACACATCCTTCTCCACACACACTGCACATGTGTGCACATGTTTGTTCAGATTATAAAGAAATTAGACCACTGTTTAGAAATCCTTATGGTGTGGAGTAAGTTGTCCATTAAGAAGGATGAAGAAACATTTTTTAAGGTTCCTATGTGCCAGGCACAGTATTAAAGTAGCTCATCTGTCTCTCTTTCCTGTTAGGTAGGAATAGCTAAATTCCATATTTTCTGTGTTTAAAAAAAAAAACACCTGGGTGGCTCAGTCGGTTAAGCATCTGGCTCTTGATTTCATCTTAGGTCATACTCTCATGGTTGTGGGAACGAGTCCCTGCATCAGACTCTGCATGATAGCATGGAGCTTGCTTGAGATTCTCTCTTCTCTCTGCCCCTCCTCCTGCTTGTGCGTGCTCTCTCTCTCAAAATAAAAAATTTTTAAATTCATATGTTAATTCACCATACAAATAATACTTCAATTAACAACAAATCATACTTCAACTAACAAATTTTACTGAGTTGGCCTGGACATGGAAGAATTTTTTTTGGAAAATTTCACGCCTCCTCCACACTGGCTGGTTGGCATTCTTGACTGAAACTTGAGAGTGGCATTCTCTTAGATTTTGAAGGATGGGTTGGGCCAGAGCCAAGACTTCCTGAAGGGGAATATGCCTCCCAAGTTCTTCCCATCGATAGGTGACACAGTTTTGAGAAATACGGAAATGTTCATAGTGTAGGAGACGGACAGAGCCTGCTGCATCTAGGAGAAGAGAGAGTGCTTTATGAGAGGAAGAAAAACTTCTCTATGTTGTTGGTTTGTTTGATTACAAAGTTTCTTTTTCAGATCTTGGTATTTCCTTAACATCTGAGTTTGAAATAGGCCTGAACCAATGAAATGTTTTCATTTTTCAAATAATGAAAAGCTTTAGGAAAAACAGGTTGACCATGAACAGATTCTACTAATAAGAAACATCACAGGGGGTTCTTTAAAAGTAAAGTATTGTGGGAAGCTGAAGTGGTTCAGCACTCTGAAAAATAGTTTGGCAGCCTTTTCCAAAACAAACATGCACTTACCATAGAACCCAGTAATCACACTCTTGGACATTTATCCCAGAAAGTAAGAACTTCTGTTCACCACAGAACCTGTACATAAGGGTCGTTGGTGTCTTTATTATATATACTACTTAAAGATATTGTTGATACATATATCATTAATATAGTGTGTATACTATTTATAATAAAATACAGGAAATAACTCCTGTCATTCAGTTAACGAGTGGTTGAACAAAGTGGTATATCTGTACCATAGAATACTACTTTGCAAAGAACGACTTGATACATGCAATAACCAGGATGGACCATCAGAGCATTATACCTTGTGAAAAAAGTCAACTTCAAAAGGTGTTGTATACTGAATAATTTCACTTACATAACTTTTGAAATGACAAAACTATGGAAACAGAAAACAGATCATGGCTGCCCAGGGTCGGGGGGAGGGAGTAGTTCTGTATCCTGATAGTTGTGGTAGTTACACAAATCCTATACATGGGATAACATTGAACAGAATTATGCACGAACACAAGTGGATGCAAGTTTTTGGGGTTTTTTTTAATGGTTAAGACAATGACGTCTGTAGTCTAGTTAATAGCAATGTACCAACAGGGTCAATTTTCAATTTCCTCTTGTACTGAAGCTACTTAAGATTCACCGTTAGGGGAGCTAGGTGAAGGGTGTGCAAATGTCTACTATGTTTATAACTTTGTTAGTCTATTGTTTCAAAATTAAGCATTAAAAAAAATGTGTTGTACACCTGTGTTCATAGCAGCATTATTCACAGTGGCCAGAAGGTGGAAGCAACCCAAATGCCTACGACATACAGTAATAGATGCATACAATGAAATTATATTCAGCCTTTAAAAGGATGAACTTCTGACACAGGCCACACAACGTGTACCTTGAGGACATCATGCTAAGTGAAATAAGCCAATCACAAAAGGACAGATCCTGTGTAATTGCACTTACATGTGGGTACCTAGACGGGTCAAATTCATGGAGACAAAATAGACTGGTGATCACAGGAGCTGGGAGGAGGGAGAATGGGGAGTTACTGTGTAATGAGTATAGGAAACATTTTAATATTTTGGAAGATTAAAGAGTTCTAAAGATGAGTGCTGGTGATGGTTGCACAACAGTGTGAATGTACTTCATACCACTGAAAGGTACATTTAAAAACTTAAAATTGTCCGTTTCTAAACTTTTTAATAGTAAGTTTTATGATATTTTGTCACAATTTTTAAAATCTGTAAGTAACACATGTTTATTATACAGTGTGCATATTTAAATTCAAACAAATTTTTTTCATTTTCGTTTTGAGGTGATTGGTGATCACAATCCTATAAAAGTTGCAAGTGCAGTACAAATAAGTCTTTATCTGGAGTAATCTGGGACTGTTACCAACCTGATGTGCCATCTCTCCCTAGCATGTTAGTATGCATTTCCTACAACCAGAGACATTCTCTTATTGTAACCACAATACCACCCTCAAAAACAAAAAATTAGCATCAGTGCTTTTCTGCTATCTAATCCTTGGACTCTACTCAGGTTTCACAGTCGTTCCAGTAATGACCTATACAGAAAGGGAAGCCAGTTGAAAATCAAGTGTTAAATTTACTTGTCATGCCTCTTAAGAATTGTTCCAGATTGAAGACCACTAAAATTTTTCCTTAATTTTCATGACAGCGATACTTTTGAGGATTACAGGCCAGTTGTTTTGTAGACTCACTCTCAATTTGAACTTGTCTGAAGTTACCTCATGGATCGATTCAAGTTATGTATTCTGGGCAGGAATATTCCAGAAGTGATCCTTTGTTCTTGTTGCATCTTGTCGGGTGATGCAGGATTTCACTATTCCCGTTGCTAATGTTGTTCGCTTTGATCGTTTGAACTATCAGCTCTTACCACTGTAAAGTTACACTTTTTTTCCTATATAATTGAGTATGTTGTGGGGAGGTATTTTGAAACTGCAGTATCTTAACATGTTTATATCTGAGAGTGTTGATTATTTTATTCAGTGGATTGTAATCCATTACTATCTTGATTTTGATGCTTAAGTTATCACTAATTTTACCAGTAGGAATCACTTCAAGCTGCCTTTTGTGTCCTTTTGACCTGCTGCATCATTGTGAATGCTTTTAAATTTAAAAAAAAAAAATCATCATATGAATGGCTACATAGTATGCTATTGGAAGGATAAAGCATAATTTGCTTAAATAACCCCTTTGGAACATTTTGTTTTATTTTTAAGGAAAGAAAGTGTGGTATAGCCAGATTGCCCTCTGAAATCCTTCTAACAATTTACACAGCCACCAGCAGTATGTGTGTGCAAATGTCCTTTTTGCCACACTGACATTAAAAATCAGTATTTTTAAATAATAGGAACTTCATAATCACAGAGAAACTGTTAGAGGTCAAATAACCCTGTATACTTAAGCATTGGAATGGGTTTTCAGGACTCTGGACAAAGGAGAAAACTGCGGTTTATGTGTATCTTTTCTTGTTTTCCTTTTCTCATTTAAAGAGCAAAAAACAAAAAAGTATCTTGGAAGTAAAGCCATCATTCCCTTCTTTATGATGCTGATTTTGTAAGGAAGACCGTTTAAAATAGATCTATTACAATAGATCTTTTACTTTTCTTATGATTTGCTCAATTTCTTTCAAATGACTCTCAATGACTGACCAGTCTCTGACCTCAAAGATCCTTTTCAAAATTCTGAAGCCATTCTCTGCTAACCAGCTGTATGACTTTTGAGAAAGTTGCTCACCAGTAGACCTAATTTTCCTCATATTTAATTAAATTAAGTGGTTTGTAAGGTAACTTCTCCCTAAAGTTGGAAGATTTTATGAAACTTTATTCTGAGAGTTGGAAGGAAGTGGTGGTTTTGGTTTTTGGGGTGTACAAAACTGAGTTTTGTGTTGAGGTATTCATGTATCTAACTTAGCAACTTGTGAGTGGCAGAAAATACCAATTCTTTGGGCTTCAGTTTAGTTCATTGGAAGTATCGCTTTATAGGCTGGTTTTATTCTAGGGCTTTTGTTGTTAATTCTCCCTTTACTTTTAATGTAAGTCTGTCTTAAGACATTTTTGACTAGTTGGTACAAAGGAACAGGGTAACTCAAACATAGCTTCCATTCAGGAGTTATATAGAGAGGGGAACCTGGCTGGCAAATAAATAAGTAAATAAATACATTTTAAAAGAGAAGTGAAGAAGATATCCTAAACTAATAGGTATGGGAAGGATTACTCAGTAAATGGGATTAGGATAATTGCTTGGTTTTTTTTGAAAAAATTACTTAGACCTTTGCTTTTTAGATCATATACCGAATTTCTAGATGTATTAAAAACTAAATGCAAAGAAAACCACCTAAAAGTGGAAAAAAATAAAAGTGAATATTTATTAAATCTCAACCTTATATGAAAGCAAAATAATGAAAATTACAAGTGAAAAGTTGAATTGATTTGACCCCATAAAATTTAACTTTGGAAAACAGTTTGACAGTTTCTTACAAAGTTAAACTTAATGTGACCAAGCATTTGCATTCTTGGGAATTTAGCTTAGAGAAGTAAACACTTGTGGTCCAGTAACAATCTGTATACACATATTCTTAGCAGCTTTACTTGTAATTGTAAAATACAAGAAACAACCCAACAGCTCTAAATTGAGTAAACCGAGGAACAATCTGTGGTACAGCGATATAATGGAATACAACTTGACAATAAAAAAGAATGAATTCTTGACATGCAACAATATGGATGGATTTCAAGGGCATTAAGCTGAGTGGGGGGGGGGGAACTCCCAGAGAATTACATATTGTATAATTCTCTTTACATAATAAGTACTTGTGAAGTAGCAAAATTATGGAGAATAGATCAGTGACTGACAGGAGTTAGGGCTTAGGGGAAGGTGTGAATATTGAGAGGTAACACAAAGGAGTTTTGTGTTTTTTATTTTTTTAAGTTTATTTATTTTGAGAGAGAGAATCGGAGTGTGGGGGAGGGGCAGAGAGATAGGAAGAGAGAGAGAATCCCAAGCAGGCTCTGCACTGTCAGCTTGGAGCCCCATATGGGGCTCAAACTCACATACCGCAAGATCAGGACTTGGTGAGATCAGGAGTCAGACACTTAGCTGATGGGGCCACCCAGATGCCTGGAGGGAGTTTCTTTATATTGATGAATATTATTGAACTATTTTTGCAGCAGTTCTTATCCTACTTGTAGTGGTGGTTACTTGAATCTAATCTGCATATGTGATAAAATTTCATAGAATTACTTACACAAATGATCAGATCTAAAGTGTGTAACTGAGTTAATAGTGTACTGATGTCAGTTTTCTGGTTTGATCATGTGCTGTAGTTATTTACCGCATTATCAGTGTGGGAAACTGGTTGGAGTAAACCTGAGAGTTCTGTATGTACTGTTTTTGCCACTTAAATGATTTCAATATTGAAAGTTATAAAATAAAATTGACTTAGGGGCACGTGGGTGGCTCATTCTATTAAGTGTCTGACTTCAGCTCAGGTCACAATCTCAGTTTGTGAGTCCGAGCCCCACATCAGGTTCTGTACTGACAGCTCAGAGTCTAGAGCCTGTTTTGGATTCTGTGTCTCCCCGTCTCTCTGCCCCTCCCATGCTCATGCTCTGTCTCTCAATAATAAATAAAAATGTTTAAAAAAAAAAAATGTTTGGAAAAAGTTCACTTAAAGTGAGGTACATCCAGACAATGGAATATTAGTGCTAAAAAGAAATGAACTATCAACTATGAAAAGACATGAAGGAAGCTTAGATGCATGTTACTAAGTGAAAGAAGCTAATCATACAGTATGTACAGGGTACATACTGTGTGACTTATGCATGTCTACATACTGTATGATTTCAACTATATGACATCCCAAAAAAGACAAAACTGTGGAGACTGTAAAAAGATCAGTGGTTGCCAGGGTCAGGGGAGAGGGAGGGATGAATAGATGGAACTGAGGGTTTTTAGAACACTGACAGTACTCTGTGTGATACTGTAATTAATGCATTTGTCCTAAACCATAGAATATACAACACAGAGCGATCCCCAATATAAACTATGGACTTCGGGTAATAGTGACATATGTCCGTTCCTCACTTGTAACAAATACCACTCTGGTGGAAGATGTTTGTAATAGATGAGGTTGTGGATGAATGGGGTTGGAGAATATATTGAAATTCACTTACCATCTCAATTTTGCAGTGAACCTAAAATTGCTCTAAAAAAATAAAATCTGTTAAAAAAAAATTGGGTCAGAAATAAACACTGAATTGGATAGCAATTATTAAAGATAAAATTGCCATGTCTTATTTATAAAGAACTCTCAAATCCATAAGGCAGGCCCTGAATCTCCAGTGGGCTAGAAAAAAGCTTGAGAGAATAAGCAAGTGCTCCAAGAGAGAATTTTGTAGATCTACTTTTGTGTTTATTCAAAATTTTCTGGAATCTCCAAATTCAGTAATGTAATACCAATGTTCTTAGAAACCTACCCTAGAAAAGAGAAATGTTTTTTGCCATTATAGCTGTGTAATCTTATCTAAGAGAAAAATAACTTAAAAAATAAACAGAGCACTGTACATTTAACATTGGTTGAATAGCTTTGAGAGAATTTTGAAAACCTTTGTATATGTAATCTGTCCACTCCAAGAAAAAAAACAACTGTTTTTTTTTTTCCAGGTGTAAATTAATTATTTGAAAGCAGTTGAACAATGGAGCCAGACATCATTCGAATGTACTCTTCATCCCCACCACCACTAGACAATGGAGCCGAGGATGATGATGATGATGAATTTGGGGAATTTGGTGGGTTTTCGGAAGTTAGCCCTTCTGGTGTAGGATTTGTTGATTTTGATACACCAGATTATACTCGTCCCAAGGAAGAGTTTGTACCTTCAAACCATTTTATGCCAATTCATGATTTCTCAGAAAATGTAGATAGCCTTACTAGCTTTAAGTCCATTAAAAATGGTAATGATAAAGACATCACTGCTGAACTAACTTCTGTGAAAGGACAGTCTGATGTTTTGCTTTCTACCACCAGCAAAGAAATAATTTCATCTAAAACTTTAGATCCTTCCATTGATGGCATAGAAAGTCCAGGAGATTTAAATAGTATAGGGAAGCAGAGACAGAATATTGGAACACCTGAAAGTTTCTCTCCAGAAGATTTTAGAACTGATATGAATGTTGTTCATCAAAATAAGCAGTTAGAGAGCTGCAATGGTGAAAAGCCTCCTTGTCTGGAGATTCTAACAAACGGGTTTGCAGTATTGGAAACTGTAAATCCTCAGGGGACAGATGATCTGGACACTGTAACCGATTCAAAAGGACGGAAGTCTCTTAGCACTCATAGTACTGAGTATAACTTAGACTGTGCACCTAGTCCTGCTGAGGAATTTGCAGATTTTGCCACATTTTCCAAAAAAGAAAGGATACAACTACAAGAAATAGGATGTGCAGTTTTAAATGATAGAGAAGCATTAACCATTCAGGAAAATAATAAAATTAATAGAGTCAGTGAACTGAGCTCTGTAAAAGCACTGTCTTTGGGTAGGAGCTTTGACGATAAAGGAGACATTGATGGAGAGGATCAGGTTTGTGTTTCAGAAATCAGCATAATGAGTACCAGAGATTTCAGTACTGAAAAACAAGGCCTTCCAACGTTGCAACAGGATGAATTTTTAAAATCAAGTGTTCAATCAAAGCCTTGGAGTTTGGCAGATTCAGCTGATAATTCAGAAGCCAGTATGAGAGAACAGTATAAAACTGAGGAAAAACTTAATTTGTTTACTTCGAAGTATGCTGACCTATGCATGGATTCTGTTAAAACTTCTGATGCTGATGATGAAGTTGGTTCTTCCAAAGAAGAAAGTAAAAAGTTTACCGATTTCCAAAGCCTCAGCGTTGATCCTACAGAAGAAAATGTTCTGGATGATTCTATAAGTGTAAAAAACGGTGATGATAGTAATGACTTTGTGACTTGCAATGATACTAATGAGGATGATTTTGGTGACTTCGGCACAGCCAGTGGCACAACTCCACCTTTTGTTACTGGTACTCAAGATTCAATGAGCGATATCACTTTTGAAGAGTCCTCAGAGCACTTTCCACATTTTAGTGAACCAGGTGATGACTTTGGAGAATTTGGGGATACAAATGCTGTGTCTTGCCAAGATGAAATTATATTTACTGAGTCCGACCTAAAGCAGACTCCTGATCATTTATCAGAAGAATGTAAGTTGGCAGGAAAGTCTATCGAGACAGGAAGTGATCCTGTTTCAAAACTGGAAATTGGGCAAGAAGGTGAATTTGGAGATTTTGATTCTGTGCCAAATATCCGAGAGGACTGCAGTGCTTTTCAAGATTCTGATGATTTTGCAGACTTCAGTTCAGCTGGGCCTAGCCAAGTTGTAGATTGGAATGCTTTTGAGGATGGACAGAAAGATAGTTGCTCTTGGGCTACTTTTGGAGACCAGCAGGCTACTGAATCTCACCATCGAAAGGAAGCCTGGCAGTCACATAGGACAGATGAAAAGATTGATACTCCAGGAACCCCCAAAATGCACAGTGTCCCTTTAGCAACTTCCAAAGGAGCAGTTGCTGGTGGCCATTTACAGAAAACAGCCACTTCAGTTCAGGTATTTACTGGTTTTCTCTGTTTTGTATGATTGGCTAATTGCTATGGAGGCTTTTAATTCAGCTTTTCAGGAAGTATTTTTAAATTGGGTACCTGTTGAAGGAGTCTCTTATGACACATAATGCTTGCTTGACTTGTAGTTCAGTTACATTTTTCACAACCCTTTGGTAAACTTTATGAGAATGGTCCTACAGTAAGGAATGCTTGGTGAGGTTTTTCTTTATCTCCGGGAGTTTAATATTTACAGAAATTCATCAACTTGGTTTTTTTGATTACCATAAATATCACTTATGTAAAAATTCATTAATTAGCTAACTAGTTCAGTGAATCCTTCAGTTTTTACCTTTACAGTGATTTCACAAGAAAGTTAAACTGAGATTTAGAAGACTTTTTAAGTTTCAGAAAATGTCTCTTAATTTTGCCAATCAAAGACCTAGGAGGTTGAAGTCTAGTTTTGAGTGCGGGAGGGAGCAAGCAGAATTTGAAACCTTAACCTGTGCTGAAAGCTGTAGGGAATTGAAGGGTAGAAAAAGAATGTGAGCAAAAAAGATTTGGACTTCATGATTTGACAGCCACTGAAGACCTGGGATGAGGGTATGAGAAGACTAGAACAAGAAACAGCCATAGGCTGACTTACTGTGGTTGTATTTAGTTGCTTATAATTTCTTGCAAACATATATTTATGTTTATACTTCTTGGGGAGTAAGTGTGTCAGGAAGAATATATTTACCCCCCAGCCCCTGTACTTTATCCCTTCCTGTTCCAGACTCTTTCAAAGAAGATTCACAAAGATTTATTTTGATCTAAAGTAGCCCCTAGAGATGCAGCTTTATATCCGGGTTATTCCCCAGTCCTGAGTTGTACCCTGTGCTAAACCTAACCTTTTCCTCCACCCCATTCAGGTATTGAAAAGAAAACTCCCCAGAAAGTCACTGCTTCATATTGACAATTGTTATAGGGAACACTTTGCCCACCATCTTCTTTTAAGGATAAAATCAGAATCCCCAAACTCTTCCAGTTATCTTTTGCTAAGCAAACCATTTTCAACTGGAAATATTTCCAAAGTCTGAGTGTCAGTTGAAATGGTTATACATCATTGCTTTGATACCTTTTGATACATGAAAATACTATTATGGTATTACCAGGTGGAGTGTACAGCTAATCACTTTTAATTTGACTTTGAGTGAATAGCTTACTTTGCTAATTCAGTTATTGTATCGTTTGGCTAATATGTATATTTCCTGTTGATTAATTTATTATGAAAGTAGAAGCTTGCAAGGAATGAACTAATTATATAATGCAAAGCTAAGACTCTTGATTTTGACCCAATCCTTTCCCTGTTGAGCTCATTTTACTGGAAGGTGACACTGGTATTGAATGATCTTTAATTTATAGCCGTAGAACTTTTAACATCATCAGATAATAAATTTCAAAATATGACCATCTCAAAAAAAGACTTGTTTCACAAGTTGATTGAAGTTATTTATAATTTGATAATTGGATATAAGAGGCAATAAAGTATATGGGCTTTATTTATATAATACAAATCTGAGTTTGAATCTTGACACAGCCTCTTATAAGCTTTATGATTTTGGACAAGTTACTTCTGAGTTCAGTTGTTTATAAAAAGGATATAATATGTACTTCATTGGACTTTCATGAAGATAAAATGACAGTAAATTTTAAAGTGAGTGAAAAAATCCACTGAAAAATAAGAATTTTATAGTATTCTATTTTGTGAAGTTAGAGCAAAAAGCATGTGGATATGCCACGATCCATTAAGACTTCCTGAGATTTGTTTGGCTCGGTCCTCAGACTTTGAATGGGTTTGGAAAATGAGCAGAACTTGGAGATGGATTTTGGAAAGGAGAAATTGTTGGAAGGGCCTGAAAGATAAGCTTAGAAGGAAGTTGAGGTAAGGAAATGGGTAAGCCCTCTTGAGTAAGAAAGTGACTGAGTTGGAAGTCCTGCTGTTGTGATCAAGGCTTCTGGCCCACAGTGTCTTTCTTTTCCAGAATCTGCTGGAAAGGTACATTATCTAAGCTCCAGGGAGAGGATTGGATTTACTGATTTTTTTTCTTAAAATGTTTCTCCTACTTGTTACAGTGTTGGAGACCACACAGAAATCCTCACATATTAATGATGTGAACATTAGGGTTTTAGTGGTAAAACTTAAAATGGTTTATTCCTCTTCAGTCTTAACATGGGTGCAACAATTCTGTTTTACACAGAGTGCCTTCAGTGGTTTTGTCCAAATTCTGCTTTGACAGAATGTTGTGAATCTTTTGGAATTCATAGCTTGGTTAATTCAGTTAGACAAACATGGGGAACAATTCTTTGTTTTGAGAAATGAGACAAATGGTGTACTTGTCATTTCAGATTTCTTCTGCTTTTCACTGTGACATTGTCTGAGTCCCTATTTTTTAATACTTTCCCTTTTTCAGGCTACCAAAAGGATATCTTAATATTTTAATAAAATGTATCTTCCTTGAGTCAAGAGACCATCAATTGTTGCAGCTTTATTGTAATTTGCTACTTAGGGAAAAGTCAACCAAAAAGAAATCTTTCATACTTAGAAAATGTTCTTCGTCAAACTAATTCTCAAATGTGGGTCTAGTAGACTCAGAATTGAAGCCTTAATAGTAAAAGTCATGCATGACCATTTATTGAGAAATACTCTACCCTTTCAGTGAATATTTTTTTCTGAGAATGCAGAGCTTAATGTGTTTCATTTTCTTGTTAACATTCTTCTGCATTACATTGTAGAGGAAAACAAGTAGTCGTATCTATGTGGTACACATTAGAAAGAGGTCCAAACTTTTCTTTGCTTTTTG
This sequence comes from Crocuta crocuta, assembly GCF_008692635.1. Taxonomy (NCBI): domain Eukaryota; kingdom Metazoa; phylum Chordata; class Mammalia; order Carnivora; family Hyaenidae; genus Crocuta; species Crocuta crocuta. Next base: position 9,695,869 of record NW_027530368.1, on the reverse strand, counting down.
AGCTCAAATTCAAAACAAAACAAAATGATGATTAAAAAAAAAATTCTCCTTACTTTCAAGGCAGTCTTTCTCCCAGAAGACCATTTTGTATACTGTTTTACCAATTCATTCGTTCTTTCTTTCCTTTCTTTATTTCCTTCCCCCCTCCCTCCCTCCCTCCCTCTCAACCTGTTAATGTTCCAGAAAGGAAAGCTGATTGAAATAGCCAAGATTATTTTGTCTTAAATGTATGGTAAAAGAGGTAATATTATAAGTCCTCCATTTAACTCTGAGGTTTGGGTAAAATTTTTTAAATATTGCTGTGGATGTTATTTGAGAATTTAGGTAACTGATAAGTAATCTCTATGTTAACTAGCTATAGAAAAGGAAACTGAGTAATTGTTTCTTTATTAGCCATCTATTTGATAATGCTATGGAGAAAATGTTACTAGATGAAGATTTCTTTTGAGAGGCTTGAAAATGAAGTGTCACAAAAAGAAGGAAGAGAATTATGAATACTTTGGCTTACTTTACTTTAAAATTTAATTGGTAGTGGGGTGCCTGGGTGGCACAGTTGTTGAACGTCTGACTCTTGATTTTGGCTCAGGTCATGATCCTAGTAGGGTCATGGGATCGAGCCCCACATCAGGTTCCACACTGAGCATGGAGCCTGCTTGGGATTATCTCTGCTTTCTCTGTCCCTGTCACCTGCTCACTTGCTCTTTCAAATAAAAAAACCTGCTAAATAATAAATAAATAAATAGTTTGTTTGCTGGAAAGTCAGCATTCTCAACCTGACTCTAAGCCTATGTTTTCACCTTCGTTTATTTAATCATCTGCCTAAGATTTGTGCAGATTTTCCTTTCTGTGGATGAACACCTGAACTTATTACTAAAAACAGAAGTAAGCAACCAAATTAAGTGGTCAAAAGGTACAAACTTCCAGTTATAAAATAAATAGGTCCTGGGGATGTACTGTATAGCATGGTGACTATAGTTAATAATACTATATTGTATATTTGAAAATCTCTAAGAAAATAGATTGTTAAAGTTCTTCTGACAAGAAAAATTTGTAGCTGTGTGTGGGATGGCTATTAGCTAGACTTGTGATCATTTTGCAATATATGCATTTCAAATCCTTATGTTGTACACCTGAAACTAATGTACAGCAGTTATAGCTCAGGGTTTTGTTTACTTTTTCTCTTAAGTGTATTTATTTTTGAGAGAGAGCGAGAGCACACAAGCAGGTAAGGGGCAGAGAGAGAAGGAGACACAGAATCTGAAGCAGGCTCCAGGCTCTGAGTTGACAGCAGAGAGTCTGATTACACAGCTCAAACACAAGAACGTGAGATCATGACCTGAGCTGAAGTGAGACATTTAACCAACTGAACCACCCAGGTGCCCCATCTCAGTGTTTTAAAAAATAAAGACAAAATCTTAATTTCTTTCTAACTATTTACTTGAAATATTTGGATATCAATTTCTTTTGTTATTTTTCTCTTAGAAAAATGGAAATTCTGGTCTTTAATTCCAAAATAGGTAGAAATACTTTGTTAGATTTATGCACTATGCAGAAGGGCCAAACCATCTTTTTAGAGCATGGTGAATATTACAGTTGTTCAGTCTTACATAGCTTGAAATTGGGAATTGACAAAGTGTACAAGTGTAGATTGTACTTGATACTTATTTAATGATGGTAAGGTATAAGGTAACCTCTTAAATGGAAGATTAAATTACCCAGTGGATTTTATGTTTCTTCTAAACTTCCACTTCAGAGCAAGATCTAATGCTTATCAATGTTAGAACTATTAATGTTAATCAACTTTTGTTCCTAAGGAAGAAAAGAAAACTAACTAGAAATACGTTGAAGGAACTTTAGGAATTAGTGTCTTAAATACAAGACACTTTTAAGAAGATATGCGTGTGCATGGCATAAGACCCAGAGCCTTGGACCCTAGGTGCTGGTTTTACACACCCCTTTGGAAAACTGAATGATCTTTTCAATACACTCCAGTACATTCATTTACAAAATAGAGGTATATTTAGTATTCTCCAGAGAAACAGAACCAGGAGGATGGATGAACAGACAGACTTGGGAGGGAGGGAGAGAGAGACTTATAAGAGATTGGCTCATGTGTTTATGGAGTCTGAGAAGTACCAAATACAGTCCTAAAGCTGTCTGCAATTGATTGCATGAGGCCCATTCATATTAGAGAAGACAATCTGCTTTACCCTCGTTATCAATTTAAAGTTAATCTCATCCAGAAACACCTATACACACACACCCAGAATAATGTTTGGCCAGTTGTCTCGGGCACATCATGGCCCAGTCAAGTTGACACATAAAATTGACCTTAATAGAGGGAGTGCCATTTTACCCTGTGTAGCATTCAGGATTTGGGGGAGACTTTTCGTGACTGGGACCTACCAGTTGGGAAGTTCTGCATTTGTAATGTGACTTGTTTGCATCAGTGAATAAAATGAAATGGCTGCTTATATACCTTCTGCTCTAAACATGGAGATACAAGAGACCTGAGAATGAGTGTAAGTGAATTCATACATGATGCTTTGCCTCCATTGATGAATTAAACCATTGGATAGTTGAGCATTTGTGCTTTTCCAGAAATCCTATCCGGTCTGAAAAAGTAATAATTGTTATTGTAGAGACATTCAAGGTAGTAAAGGACCCTGATAGGAAAACAAATACATGAGAAATGAGAAAATTGGGAAAGATAAAAGTCAGTGTACCTTGTGAGAGCAGTATAGCCAGGGCCACATATGACTTTTATATGACTTACCCATAAAAGATATTTAAAATTCTATTTTATAACTTGGTATAAAGATGAGTATGTTAATTTAAGCTATTAAAACATTTTCATGAATCCCTAAGTGATTGTGGGCCTGAGGCCCTGGCCCTGGGTATATATAGTGAGTGCTTAAAAGCAATGCTCTGGAGTCACACTACCAGATTCAGATCCACGTTTCAGCATTAACTTGTATTAGTCACTTTCTTGAACCTTAGATTTAGAGAATAATAGTACTTACTTAAAGTCCCTCACTCTGAAAGTAAAATGAAATTGTGCACGTCAGTGTGCTTACCACATTCTCTTGTACATAATAAGTGTTCAATAAATGTTAGATATTACTGAAAAATCTCAGAAATGAACTTCTTGGAAAATGGTCTTTAAAGGTACAAAAAATCATGTTGCCAACTGCATTTTTTTTTTGGTGAATGGCAGAAAGTAATAGGGGAGGCAAATGAGAATTTGTGTAGGAGTATCTCTAGTTTTGGCTATATACTCACCTGTCAAATGATTTTGAGAGAGAAGCTACTTCTTTGGGCTAGTTTCTCTTCTTAGAATAGTTTTGACAGGTTAGGAACTCTTCTGAGCACCAGGCTCTTCTCCTTTGTCCTAGCACTGGACATGAATAGAGAAAATAAAATGGACACTGGCACCTGCCTTGAATTGCATTTGACTTTCAACCCTACATTTATCAAAGCCCTCTGGTTCTTAAATGTATAACAGCCAGACGTGAGGCTGTTCACCAGGCTGAGAATTTGCTACATGTGTGATTGAATGGCATGAGTGAGTTACAGAACTGGTATTCAGCTAACCACCCACCAGTTTTCTGATCCCACATTCAAGGGAGAACTGATGACTGTTTTTCCTCTTTGACTCTGAAATTAAAGGCATTTAAAAGGCAAATAATTGAGGGGCACTTGTGTGGCCCAGTCTGTTAAATGCCCATCTCTTGATTTCAGCTCAGGTCATGATCTCATTGTTCTAAGTTCGAGTCCCACATCAGGCTCCATATTGAGTGTGGAGCTTGCTTGGGATTCTCTCTCCCTTTTTCTGTTAGCCCCTCCCCCACTCACTCAATCTTTCAAACACTAAAAAAATGCTTATCTTTAAAAGAGAGAGAGAGACCTAGCTTGAGCTGGGAAGGGGCAGAGAGAGAAGACGACACAGAATCTGAAGCAGAATCCATGCTCTGAGCTGTCAGCACAGACCCTGACACAGGGCTCAAACTCGCACACTGCAAGATCATGACCTGAGCCGAAGTTGGACACTTAATTAACCAACTGAGCCACCCAGGTGCCCCAATAAACATTTTTTTTAAAAATCCCTGCTTCTTAAAAAGATAAGTCAGGCGATTGTGAATATTCCTTAGTTTGCTATAGTTACTGTTGTAACCTCAGCTAAATAGTATGCTAAGTGTGTGGGCACTTGTTACCTTCTCATTATTTCTTTAACAAAGTAAATTGTAAATATTTACTAAAAACTATGAATTATATTGTTAGATGAAATAATTGCTTTAAGTGTGGTCATCACCTCAGCAGTTAAGAGTTGAATCCCTCATCTGTTGGCTACAAATGGTCGAAAGACCACAAAAAGTGGGTAAAAGCATGATTTGGTGAAAAGAGAGTAGAGTATGGAATTAGACTTGGGATCAAATCCTTGCTGTGTACCATACCAACATGAGACTACTTTAATTAATCTCCATGAGCTTTAGTTTCTTCATCTATAATGTGGAAACGGCAATACTTAACTTTCAGGGTTTGTTTTTTTTAAAACATTAGTGAAGAAATACGTAAGTATCAAACATAGCACCTAGAACATAAAGGCATTCAGTTATTTATACTTGTTACAAGTATATAAATGTATCCAATCTATGTACAAAATGATTTAGATGGCTTACACTAGGATCTACTTTCATAAGTAGAACAAACATGCCCCCTGCAGTCCTTAAATAAAAAGGAAGTGCCTTTTTGTTTTTGTTTTTTTAATTTAGTGTACACTGACTTTGCTAACAATTCTGTATCTGCTGTATGCAGGAACCTAAGTACTGGAGATTTGAGATGAGACCTAGCCCCCTCTCAAAGCTCTTATAATTTTTTGAAATTGAATTTACAACTGCTTTGATGGCAACACAGTCTAGTATTTAAGAGCACAGACTGTGAAACTGGACCTCCTAGATTAGGATTCAGCATGTAATATTCATTGGAGTATGAGCAGATTAACCTCTTAGTGCTCCGTTTTTCTCATCCAGACAATGGGGATAAGATTACTGTTCTCTCCCTCCAATGGTTCGGCTGTGTTCTCTGTGAACTTCTGTGAGCTAATATTCATAAAGCATTTACAATAATGCCTGGCATGTGGTGAGCACTGCATAAGCATTGAATAAAAAACATACCACACTATATCAAGCTTTTGCTGTTTGTGACTGTGTTTCAGAGAACATCTTTTGATCTTTTACTGAATTTTTTAGGCCTTCATTTTAAACTGGGCTGTATGATATTGTTTGCTTTCCAGATGCTGCCTTACCTGCTAAGGGAAACTAGAGCTTAGCCAGTCTGACTTTACCACCAATTCCAAATAATAAAATATAATCTTTTAGAATTTTACATTGAGTACAAGTCCACATGTATTGGAACATGTTAATAAACATTAATTCATATCTTTTTTTCAAGTTAATCTGCTACAAGGAGTTTAAAACTATGTAGTGTCCTCCATTTAGTCAAAACCAGGAGTAGATTGCCTCTTATGGATAGATACAATCTATAAAGAAACAAGAATTCTCATAAGTTATTTTTTACTCTTACAGTAGAATAAATCCAAGTTTAAATAATATTTCACTTTATTGACTCTAGTGTTGATGTGATACTAATTTTATTACTGATTTGGTTTAGGCTGTTTTATGTATTAAACTATCTGTGCCTGATAGTATTGAGGAAAAAAGTGTGTGTGTGTATGTGAGTGTATATACATGTATTTTACAACAGTTAAAATTATTTAATAACTTAAAACTTCCCTATATCACAGTTTTCATATATAACTTCTATGGTCAAAGTTTATGCTCAAAATAACAATGATTTTTTAATTTACTGTGTGATTACAGTCAGTTTGAAAAAATCTGTTTCTTGAAAGAAACCTTTCTGATTGGTCACAAGAGAAACTGTTCTTGTGGTGGGCTGTTTAATTTCTCTTTTGAGCATTATGTTCTTAAACCTGTTCTACCAACCAAGTTACTTGGACTGTGTTCCATTACATTTTGAACTTGTAACTTTATTGTGCTTCTTGGGAAGTATAACACTCAGACACACCTAATGTTTGATTTGCACACTTTGCATTTTATAATGTGATGAAGATTTAGGTCACAAATGCCAAAACGTGAAGCAAAATGTTCACCAATTTCCAAAGTTTAAAATCTACAAGGAGTAGCAATAACATGTTCTTTTTATAAAAGTGGCTGTTAATGATAGACATTTTTCAATTGGTACTCGTTTTCCAATTCAGTAGGAGGATCTTGGGGAGGGTACAAAATTTTGGATTATTTATTTTCTTGTTAAAATATTGTAGAAATTGATAGATTGAGACAAACATTTTCATAATGATTTAGAATGCCAAATAGTGGTAGAGAAACATCCTTCATGAGCTTTAATGTAGTTTTGATGTTTATTTCTTGGTAGGCCACTCTGTTTCTGTGTCTCATCTGTACAGTAACAGTAGTAGTGAAAAAAGCTATCACTTCTTGAGCACACAGTGCCAAGTATTTAATCCTGTAACTCCTTACCCACCCTGTGAGGTTGCCCCTGATAGCTCCAGTTTATAAATCCAGAAGCGGAGTCTTCGCTTCTTGCATCCACAGTCCTCCACTGAAGTGTATAGTTACATCAGCCATTTACTTACTGGAATTAATGAGTAGCAAATGAAATTTGACATTTATTACCATAAACAGGATATTAGTATGGAACTCTTTCTAGAGGATTCCCTTTACCATCAGACTAGTCTTGTGGATACTTGGAAAATGATGTACAAAATGTCAGAGGAAATTCAAATTTCATCAAAATCTTTGTTGATTGTATTAGCTGCTTGAATTGTTGAATTGTTAAAGAGTTCCTCCTTGTGGTGGGTGGTGCTGTTCAGTTAGTGGGTTCTGATTATTTGAATCTCTGTTATTTACTGCCATGCCACAGATGTCAGCAGGCTATGGCCTATGAGGCAAATCTGTTTTGCTGCCTCTTCTGGTAAATAAAGTTCCACTGTAACACACCACACTTCTTTATGGGTGGTGCAAAGCTGAAAATGTTTACTGTCTGGCCCTGTCTAGGAAAAATTGCTGACCCTTGGCTCTACCTCATTCAACAAAATATTTGAAGCAATTGAATGTAATATCTAGCCCTAAACACAGATGGAACTTTCTTTTAAATTTTCCATGTAATTTATACTCTGTACGAGAAAGGTAAAGTAAGAAGTAAAAACTTGAGGTGAATGTAATGGTTCATGTACCTTCCACTAATTTAAGAATTTGCTCACTGCTGTACCTAAGACCTGGTAGTTAAATGTAATATTGCCCAAATGACAAATGTATTTTGGAGTCATTTCTTTCTTCTTTTGATAAATATTTTTTTCTTTCCCATTAAAAGGATAACAAAGAGGATACAAGAGAGATTCAGTTTTTAATTTACAGAGAAGTAAAATATGATCATATGTGAGTTTTTGTTTACCTTCTCTGCCCAGAAGGAGCCTGTGCTCATCATGTTTCCAATTAGATGGTTATCTGATCCCTTTAAAAGTAGTGTCTGTCCATTCCCCTTGTTGAAGCAAGTAAGTGCCAGTCCCCTTGACGCACTCAAGTTTCACAAGCCTTGGGATCTTGAGTCTACTCTTTACTGTAGGTTTCATAATTGATACTGAGAACCTTTTCCCATATCACACACATGAATATAATGAAGGTGTTAAGAGTAACTTTTGTAGAGATAGCAGAAGAGTACCCTGAGACTAATTATGCATGTTAAGTTTTTGCTCTGATACTGCTTCCAAAAGAGAGATTTTTGGTTTGGAAAATCTGTTTGGAAGATTTTTCCTTTTGTTTTTCATTTTCCTGTTTGCTGACTATGCTAAACAACAAAAATCAAGCGTTAACTTGTCTTTGTTACTTGGCAGGAAATACCACCATGGTGTGGCATTTTCTTGTACACTCGGGTAGCATTTCAGTAGTAGACTTCCAACAGTCTTAACTTTGTATTCCTACTTGATGTTTAAGCGGTAAATTGAGGTAAGTTGAAAAGATTTTACATGTATCTGAGGTTCACTTAGGAAAGTGGGGATAAATGTTACTGTGGGCTGCACATATAGAATAACCTAGTAGTACCCCAAAAAGTGCAAGTTAATCTAAATTCAACAAATTTTAATTAACGAAAATATTCCAAAATGCCAGTGTTCTCAGTAAAAATTACTCTCGGGAATATCCAGTCTTTGCTTGGAAAAAAGATCGTATTCAAAAATACACCTGTATATGCCACACAGGAGTAGAGAAGTGGAATTTCTAAAAGATAACACAGATTATCAAAATGAAACATGAGCTGTTGCTTTTCTTAGTAAGACATTCTCTCCTACTTTGTTCTATTAGCAGCAGAGCTATTTCTAAAAGACTTTTAAGATTCAAATGTTTTCTGTTCAAGAAAAAAGTTCTCTTCAACTATAAAAGCATACTTTTCACAAACCTTCAATTTAGTTATTTCTAAATCTAGAGTACATGAGTGGTAGTAGGGAACATCTCAGTGATGGAAAGACTATGAATGCTCCCTGGTTTTATGAACATTTCTGTTTTTGGTTTTGCTTTGTATAGATAATTCACACTTTGAGATTGCTTTCTCACGGTACAATTGAGTAGTAATTTCTTCTTTGTGAATTTCGTAATAGACTAAGGTAATATTTGTAAAGTACCAGATATGTTGCTTGACATATAACTACATTTATTTGTCACCACTGTATCACGAAGAGCATTTAATGTAATCATTTAGAGCAGCTGTTCTGCTAGTAGTTATGCTCCTTTCACTTAGTGCTTCCTGAACCTGACTGCTCCCTCTCCTTTAATAGTGACCGAGCATGGGGTTAGAGGTGTGTGTGGTGATGATGATGATAAAACTGAAATCATTAAAATTAGAGAAATGAAAATAAACTTTTGGTGGGGGGTGTTTTGATGCAGACAGCTTTACTAAACCGCCTGGAGCGAATTTTCGAAGCATGTTTTCCTTCAATATTTATCCCTGACACTGAAGAAGAAGTTACTTCCCTGAAGCACTTGCTGGAAACAAGCACCTTCCCAATAAAAACAAGAGAGGCCTTAGCTGAAAGTGGGTAAGTAGTAGACAGTTTTTAGATAGCATGTATGTTTAGTTTTAACTGTTCTAATTTATAAAGTTACCTTAAAACATCAAGGTTCTAAAATGTTCTTGTAACATTATTATGTTGAAAGTTTAAAAAAAATAATACTGTGCTAAAAAAATAAAAACAAACCTCCCTGTTCCATATTTGAATGCTTTTTCAAATATTTCTAAATCATTATTCTCATCATTTTTTTTTTTTTTTTTT
>NW_027530368.1:9654070-9686386 GCF_008692635.1 Crocuta crocuta | reverse complement strand
TTGTCATTTTTTTTTTTTTTTTTTGTCTTTTAACTTCTGAGTACAATAAGTAGGGATTTAGACTTTACTGTTTGCCTCCCTTTATCTTCCCTGAATGACTTACATCCTAGTTTTTCATTAAGTTGATAGCTGGTATTTTCATTATTTTAATCCTGTAAGTAGTGTTCACTGCTAAGCCACTATTTCCTTTAGAGTAAGCTGCTGCTTGGACTTAATAGTTGCCTCTCTCTTTCATTTACTCAGTCTTTTCCTACCCCCAGCAGGCTATTAATACAAGTTTACTTGTGATCAAACCTGTCAGGCTAGCCATTCCATTTTTTCCTGAGCCTTCCATCATTCTATCCCAACCTGGGTTGGATTCAATGTAAGCTTCTTAAACACATGTTATCTTGGGACTTCCATTCACTTAGAGCCCATGTTGGTGGAGCATATCCTCTGATAACCTCCTGAGAAATAAAGGTACATGGGTAGTAAAAGTTTTATTCTACCCTTACGTTAAATTTATAATTTAGGATTTTTTTGTGTGTGGGTATTCTGAAATTTCACAGTGAAGTGTCTCTTTATGAGTCTTTTCATTAATTAGACTGAACACTAGGTATACAACCTTTCAATCTGGAGGCTTCTGTTCTTCAGTTTTGGGCAGTTCTCTTGTATTGACAATTACCAATATAATGCCAATACAGTTACCTTCCCTCCGTTGTCCGTTTTCTTTCTGGAATTTCCATTAATTATTAGATGTTAGAGGATATAGATGGATTTTCTCATTTTAACTTCAGAGTTATTCTTGGACTCTTCTCTTGCATTTCAGTACTCTCCACATCTGAACATACTCTCTCCCTCTGCAAGTCCCTCCTTCATCCCTCTTTGTGACCTTGGTGTTGGTGGTGCAGAGTTTTAAGTATCTCTTAACATTTTTAAATATGGAGATTATGATTTGCTTCTTGGGTTTTGGGGGTAATTCTGAGAAGAGAAGCGGACAAAAAAGGTTTATGTTTTACCATCTTAAAACTGTTGAGATGTGTTATTTAAAAATATGCTAGTTGTACAGATGGTTCATACTCTTAGATCCAGAAATCTCTCCAAGAGATTGATTTTTGGGAAATAACACAACTATATGACAGAACACACCATAAAATACAGGAAGATAATTTACCTAACAGTAGATGAACAGTGAAAATAACGTAAACTGTAAGGTTGTGGTCAAATAAATAATGACGCATCTAACAGAACATTACATGGCCATTGGAAAAGGTATACACGTAGATGAGGAGGAAATGCTTAAAATCTGAAAAAAATACAAAATTATGTATTTGCTGTAATTGCAGCTGTGTGTGGATGAAGACTCAAAGAGACAGCCTGTTAAATGGCTGTAGTAATATGGTGGAATGCTGAATGATTTCTTTCCCCCTTTTAGACCATTGGCTTTATTTATTTATTTTTTTCCTGAGAGAGAGAGAGACAGTGTGAACGGGGAGGGTCAGAGAGAGAGGGAGGTACAGAATCTGAAATGGGCTCCAGGCTCTGAGCTGGCAGTCAGCACAGAGCCCGACGCGGGGCTCGAACCCACAAACTGCGAGATCATGACCTGAGCCGAAGTCGGATGCTTAACCGACTGAGCCACCCAGGTGCCCCTCTTTCCCCCTTTTAAATATTTTTGTTTTAAGGGCTGTCTGGGTGGCTCAGTTGGTTAAGCGTCCAACTTCGGCTCAGGTCATGATCTCAGGGTTCATGAGTTTAAGCCCCATGTGGGGCTTGTGCTGATCGCTCGGAGCCTGGAGCCTGCTTCAGATTTTGTCTCCCTCTCCTTCTGCCACTCTCCTGCTTGTGCTCTGTCTCTCAAAAATAAATAAATGTTAAAAAAAAAAAAAAAAGTTTGGGTCCCCTGGGTGGCTCAGTCAGTTAAGCATCAGACTTCAGCTCAGGTCACGATCTCGCAGTTCAAGCCCCACATCAGGTTCTGTTTTGACAGCTCGGGCCTAGAGCCTGCTTTGGATTCTGTGCCTCCCTTTCTCTGCTCCTCCCCCACGCATGCTCTGTCTCTGTCTTTCAAAAATGAATAAATGTTTTAAAAAAATTTTTAAGTTTAAGAAAAGTGTTTCTTTTTTACAATTGAAAAAACATACAGGCTAAATTTTGATGACTGACATTGTTTCAAATGAGTTTAACTTAGCTACTAGCTACTTTAATGACTACAAGTGGTGGCGGTTGGTTTTATTCAGATAATAGCTGTATACTCATGTTAAACACAAGACTAATTGGAATGTATATTATTTCACAGTCACATTAAAACTAGAATTCATGGTGAAAGCAGTTGAGTAACTCATTGTCAATGGCTTCATCATGACCTTTGCAGGGAACTGCTGGATGTGTGGACCGAGCTACAGGACATCCATGATGCACATGGCTTGAGATATCAGTGGGGCGGTTCCCACAGCAACAAGAAGCTTTTGTGCTCCTTGGGAATAGACACTCGAAACATTGTGAGTTTTGTTAGTACCTTGGAAAATCCTTTAGTGGACCTATGGGTTTTTAAAATTCTGTTACACTTTTGTTCAAGCTGTGATAACCTAGTTCCTCAGAAAAATAAATGTTAATTAGCTTAAATGCTCATGGATTTTGAATATACCAGCTTTTAAACATGTATCTGAATTTTTTTCCGGTCAATATTTATTTTTAGAGAAGATTAGTTTTAATGTTTTTCATTATCAAATAAAGGAATTGTACTAAGAGATCCAAAATATGAGCCATATGGGCAACTTAACAATTTCTATTTATATTTCACAGTATATGTGATAACATGTTTTGTTAACTGTTTCAGTGTATGATAGATCATTCTCTGAGTATACATTCTTTTTCTCTAACATACATGTGTAGCTCTTCACGGGTAACAAGAAGCAGCCTGTTATAGTGCCCATGTATGCAGCAGGACTGGTAAGTACAAAGTGTCTCTGTGCGTATTTATCTTTGCTGCATTCATTCTGGAAAATCCTCTTACGTGGCATGACACGGAAAGTGTATTTTAAGGGGCGTTTAGTGTGGGAACACTAAGAGAATAAATATTAATATCCTTTTTGATCTCATCTCTTCAAGTCTTGATTTAAGGCCTTTTTTCTGTATCAAAGACACTTATTTTAGATTGAAGATTATCTTTATCCTAGTAATATAGTGCTCATAACTCTTTGTAAAATGTACCTTTGGAGGTCTTGCTTTTCCTTCTTTCCTTTTTGTCTTCTACCTAAATTTGCTTTTAAAAGTGGAAGCTGAAGTATTTGAAGGCTTACATAGCATTTGCTTTAATCCAGTTATGATCAATTTTAAATCCTGCACTACTGAAGTGATGGATGGATGTATCTAAAAGCTTGGGAATACCAAATGATAGTAATTGAAAATGGACGAGGACCCATAATTGGTCCTCCGTTTTCCCATTAATTTTTTAAATGTGTTGAATTTTGTTTTTTCAGATATGCCAGGTAGTCCAGGATAACTGAGGAACTTTCTTCCTGTATCTTATCAGGACTCAGTCACACTTTAAAGTTTGATGTGTTTGTGTTTTTTGGTGTGTCTTTGAGTTATTGGTGAATTAAATTCTTTCACCAATAACTTTTGAAAATAAGGAAAAATATGTTTAAGAAAAAAATATAGCTTGGTATGGAATTTAAATTATACAACTTTATGTGCATGCAGAAATGAATTTGCTGTGAAATTTGACCTTTTTTAATCTGCAAAACTTTTCCCTGAGTAAGGTCTAATTATTGATATTGAATTGGAATGTTTTACTTGTATGTTTTGTTTTTGTAGTTTTGTTTTGTGGAATTAGACAAAAACTTGTATTTGAATCTTTTAATCAGTTTCTTCTCCTGTATAAATGTAACTTGTATTTTCAGAACACCTTGATTATCCCTATACTGTTTTCTGTTGTGGGTAAATATAATCCAGGACATACTCTAACCTTTGGTTATTTGTTTTTTTCCTCAAGGAGTAGCATTCTAGAGGTTGTTGGTGTCACTGTCTCTTACTGAGGTAGAAAGTATGAATTTCATTTGTAGGAGTTTTCATTCAGCACATTGGGGCCAGTAAACTACTTAATCTTTAAGTGCAGGCTCAGCACACGAGCCAGTTCTTTAAATTTTGTGAGGAATTAGAGGCTAATATTCTTTATTTTTCTGCCTTAATTACAGTTTTTATTAGTAATAATTCTACAATCTTTATAAGCTTCTAATACCAGAGTTGATTTAGTGAATACATCTCTCCTCCTCTGCCTTTATGATGCCTTATGTTTAGATACTTAACTCTTTTTCATAGTTGGTTCCAGATTTCAATTATACCTGAATTTTTCCCATGGTGCTTTACACAGATGAGGTGTTGAGTATCTTTTTATCTCATTTGGAGCAATAGTACCTAAAATGGTCAGTTACGTCACTGATTCTCAGACCTTAATATGCATCAGAATTGGGGCACCTGGGTGGCTCTGTTGGTTGAGGATCCAGCTTCAGTTCAGGTATAATCTCACAGTTTGTGAGTTTTAGCCCTGCATCGGGTGCACTGCTGTCCACACACAGCCCGAGCCTGCTTCAGATGTTCTGTCCCCCTCTCTCTCTGCCCCAAGCCTGCTCTCACTCTCTCTCTCTCTCCAAAATAAATAATTACTTAAAAAAAAAAAAGAAAGTTTATAAGAAAATGCATCAGAATTGCTTGGAAGATGTGTTAAAGCACAAAATGCTGGTCACCACTGAGTTTCTTATTCAATGGGGGTGGGGTTATACATCTGACAAGTTTCCAGGTGATTAAAAAAAAAAAAAAACTGGTGTTAGGGACCACTTTGAAGACCACTGCTTTAAGTGGACAGTTCACATTAGAAACATTGGCTAAGGTTGGTAACTGTTTGCTGAATGCATTGTCTCTTTACATAAGGGCACACTAGAAAGCCTGCATAACGTATATGCTATTGAGTCAGACCATGAATTTGTTTTCATTCAAGCTCTGGAGGGAAGCCTTTCGCAAAATATCATTGTTAAGAATTGAATTTGTGTGGGGTGCTGGGTGTTGGCGTCTGACTCTTGATTTTGGCTCAGATCGTGAATTCATGGTTTTCAGGATCGAGCCCTATGTGGGGCTCTGCTCTGATGACAGGTTCTGAGAGAGAGAGAGAAAGAGAGAGAGAATCCCAAGCAGCCTCTGCACTGTCAGCTCTCGGAGCCCAGTGCAGAGCTCTAACTCAGGAACCTTGAGATCATGATCGGAGCAAAACCAAGAGTAAGATGCTTAGCCAGCTAAACCACCCAGGTGCCCCAGCATATACCCTATTATAGGAGAAGAGGAGGGATTGTCTTGAAACCTTGTTTTTAGAAAATTATAGATTCTTAAAAACATTCCCGATTCTAACCTTATTTAGCAGTTTTGATATTTTTCTCCCGAGTAAAAGGAGACTTTTGTGTGGTCTGGCTGATTTAAAATATTTAAGAATTTATCAAGTATTATTTTAAAATGTGTTAAAGCTTTTTTTGTCAGGCCATTAACCTGATGATTACCCATTATTACTAGTGTTTGGTAGAGTATTGATGCAAAATGCTGATTTTCTTTTTTCCTTCTTTATTTCTGCCCCCATCGTCAGTGCCTTCCTTTCCTCCTCAAAAACTATGTTAGATTTTTAACATAAGTAGTGGAACATGTAAGATGTTTTCCCCTCTGAAATGGCTTTTCTCTACTGTGCCAGTCCAAGGAACTAAGTGTTAAACTTCCCATTCTCTAGTGGAGACAGGTTCAAATACTAAATATACATTAAAACGTGTAGACACCATCATATTAAATGGTGTGTTTTAGTTGAGCAAAATGGTTTGATGCTGATCTAGCTGCATTTCAGGGACGAGAGAAACTGAGAACTTCCGTGCTGCTCCGCCATCTTGGCCCCTCCGAGAGTGCCACTCTCTAGATACTGTGTTTTACAATTCTCACTTCTCCAAACACCACGATGGTGTAATGTGTACAAAGGGTTTCCTTTTCTACAGTTTCAGTGTCTGACCCCTCACAAAAGTGTTGGATTCTTGGGGCGTGGATACTGTATCACTGTTGTGCTTGCCTCTTCTCCATCCTGGCATCCCGCGTTACTTACGCTTTTGTATAAAGTGCTAAACTAGGCACTTTAAAACAAATCTGGTTTCAAATACAAAGTCTTGCTTCACAAGTTTGGATTTCAAAGGTACTATTGTAAAATATTTTCCATTATAGTGCTATAAAATTTTCTCTAAACAAAAATTAACAATAGTTGCGTTTTGTCTTCAGCACTGTCCAAATGACTTGGTTTTTTACTTTGTGCTACATTGATTTTTCTCATAAAGTTTGAGTTGGTTTTTCCCCCTCCCCCAATAATGGCTAATATGCCTTTTTCAGGGTATGTTAGAACCCACCAAGGAACCATTGAAACCACTATCTGCTGCAGAAAAAATCGCTTCCATTGGTCAGACAAACACCATGTCACCAGAAATGAACACGTGTACATCTGACCAATTCCAGGTAAAAATATTCGCGTATTGCTACATTCATACATGTGTACACACACGTCCACAGTGTTTCCCTTAATGTATAACTTTTAGTTTAAAATATTTAAAAATTTTGATTTCATGATGGACGTGATTTTGAATACTTACTAATATCCCTTGGAATATAATGAACAAACTGTTTTTAATTTTCAAAAAAGGCACAGCTTGAGCACTAGCTGGTTATGCATAAGTCCTTTAAACCTATCTAGGCCCTAGTTTCTTTACCTGTAAAATGAAGACTTTGAAGCAGGCATCTTTAAAAACCCCTTATAGGTTGAACATTGTATGGTCATAATAACTGACACACCAATCTGGTTAAATGCTGATTTTCAAAAAAAAAAATTGGGAAATGCTTCATTTACACCAGCTCATTTGCTATTATGTGGTTTTTACTGAAACCTGCAAATTTTCTAGAGTAATGAATATAAGTGTGTTTATTACATCAAAAACTATTGTTTTGGGAGTTTGAATAAAAGTTACTTACGTTGAAAATAGTGTGTCTTTTATAAAACTTTCTGTGGATTAAGAAGAAAAGAAAGCAGTGTTATCTTTCTTACCCTTTATCTCCTTGGCATCATTAAGCACAATTTTTTTTTCAGTCTAATATATTAATATCAGAGCCTTCCCCCTTACTTTCTTATCTATGGAAAAACTTGCTTACTCTTTCCACATCAAGTTATAGCTGACTCAGTGCTGGTTAAACATTCTTTTTTAAAATATTTTTAAGTGAACATTACCATAGGTAACACATATTCTTGCCATGTTTGTCATTTTTTTACCTTAAGTATCTTCAGTCCTATTTAACACAAAAAAATGTGTATTTGGACAGCTTGTCCCTAAGTGTGTGTTCCACTGAACACTAATCCCTGGAGATATTCCACTAAGGAAGGGTTTCAGGGGGAAGTAAGTTTGGAAAACTTTTCATACTGTACCCTATAACCACCCTTGAAGATTCTCAACACACACATTGAGGTCTCTGGAGAATCCTGCAGTGAATAACCCTATTTAATTTTAATTATTTCTGAAATTTACTTGGCCACAGGACCCTTCTCTGCAGGAAACAAGGGAAAAGAGTCCTAACAGCCATTGAACTAGTATTTTGAAGAATATACTTTAGAAAATGACATAAAGCAAAGTCCTACCCTTTCAGCTGTGTTTCAAGAAACATCTGATATTACTGCTGTGTAGCACTGTGGTTTATACTTAGCCTCGCTTAAACATCACTTTATTACTCACACTGAAGTAGTAAGCAAGGAGGCCCGAAATGTAAAATGCCTGGCCTTACTGATGGTTGGGTAACAAGGAAAGTGGTATGGGCAAAGTTGCCTTCGTAGGTACAATACGTTCTTAGTTCTCTTCTTGTAATTGTCCTTACATTGTTCTCTGGCTCTGCGCTTCCTTCCCAGGCCTGCCCTACATAACCAGATTCCAAAATTACTTCTCCCACAGCACATTCCCACTTCTGCCTAAGGCAACATTTTTATTCCTACAATGAGAGATATTAGGAAAGTAAGTTGAACTACCTGGTTCAGACTCCCTGGTACATTTACTGAAAATGAAGCCATTCTTACTCGAGGCCTCCTGTCACTAGTTTTGCTTGCTGCCTCCTCCTCCTCTTCATGCAACCACTTCTGTGTTGCAGCCCCATAAACTATTGCATATTTTATCAGAGTTAGTCGTCACTTGTCATTTTTGCCTCTAGTTGGTTTAATTGATCTTATATATTTTATTCTAGTCTCCCCTCATATTTATCATCTTTCTTAGTATTTTAATTATAATTGACTAAAAGTCTAGATGACCTAATAAAAAACGTGTGTTAATGGAACTTTTAATGGAAATTAAAGTGTATTAATTTAGTGGAGATGAGTCAGGGCTCCATGATCTGTGTTTGGCTGCTGCTGTGTCTGTACATATGCACACACCTGTCTGTGTTTATAATTGAAGTACTGCTGTCCCCCTGGACTAGACAGCAGCAGTGAAGCACCTCTAACTCTTTTTGCTCGCAGCTAGAACTGGATCTCTTGCTAATTAAATTTAAAAAACTCTTCTTATCACATGCTTTTATTCTCTTTAGTGCACACATCTCTGTCTTTAAAGAAGACACATAAATATTGACAAATTTATTCTGTACCTTTTTTGGGGTTTGTGATCCTCATTAGCTTAATTTTTTAGGCTTTTTGGGAGCCAATGAGAATAATATCTCCCAATTGAAGTTGTTCAAAAAAAATTTTTTTTAATGTTTATTTTTGAGAGAGAGCATGAACAGGCAAGGGGCAGAGTGATGGAAACACAGTCTGAAGCAGGCTCCAGGCTCTGAGCTGTCAGCACAGAACCTGATACAGGGCTCAAATCCAGGAACCACAAGATCATGACCTACGCCAGTCAGATGCTTAACCGACTGAGCCACCCAGGTCCCCTCAAATTTATTTCTGAATCAACTTAAGCCTCTGTAGGTCTTCATTCTAGCATACACACACTCAAACTGAAGACTTCATCTCTGTATCAGAATTTTGTGCTGAGATCCCTGACTGTCTTCACTAAATTGTATGATCTTTGCTTGGCTTCATACTCCTGAGTCAGGTTAAAATACTCTGAAAACATCTAAAGTACATTGTAAGATTCTCTTTATGTAAACCAATATTTCTTTCCACTGTTCTTTGGCAGGCAGTGTGTGTATTATTTTTACTTCACATTTTGGCCATGCAGTAATACTATTACATCTTTCTACTAGTCATGATATCCAGAGGAAACAGCCATACCCTTTAGTGCTAGAAGTTCAACAAAATGTGTCAGGAAAGATGTGTTTAATACCTAATTTATTTATTTATTTTGGGGGGGGGGTGAGCCATACACCATACCTTCCTTTTATGTTTTTATATTGACGTCACTAACAGTGACTTCCACACTTAGCATCATTGTATAATTCTCATTATGACTGCCTGCTTTCTGATCTGTCTTAATTTAGGTAACCATTGAATTTTTACCATTTCTTCCAAATTAGTTTATACCATTGCATCTCTTGTTTAGGAGTTTAATGACTTAACAGCTGTTTCTAGGACACTTTTACCTGAAAACACAGCTTATGGGCAAAAAGCAGTAATGATACTTTTGTTTTTTGAAAAATCTTTATTCACTGAATTTCAAGGTCACATCATTCATGGTGCCATTACTGATTTCCCTATTACTTAACAAGATCAGTACGTTAACCACACTTAATCCACTGCTGAATAGAGTCAGCTCTCTGGCTAACAGTTACCTAGCTAGACAGTACTGGAAAATTTCCTCATAGGCTTCATGATGTGGCTATTTCACTTATGAATCAGAATTTTTTTTTTAAGTTTATTTTTTTGAGAGAGAGAGCACAGACAGGGAGAGGGCAGAGAGATAGGGAAAGAGAGAGTCCCAAACAGGCTCTGCACTGTCAGCACAGAGTCCAGTATGGGGCTTGAACTCACAAACTGCTAGATTGTGACCTGAGCCGAGACCAAGAGTCAGATGCCTAATAGACTGAGCCACCCAGGTGCCCTGAGTGGAAAGAAGAAAGAAAAAAAAATTATGTAGCACTGTGCTCTCTTTTTACAATAAGAGAATATATTTGGAAAAGCTAAATGATGTACCCAAAGTCATACATCAGTGGCACAGCTAGGACTAGAACCCAAGTCTTTAGTTTTCTAGTTCCCATTGTTTTTTTGGGAGAGAGGAGGGGTTGCTCTTTTTTTTTTTTTTTCTTAATTGGTATTCTTTGTCTTTATTAACAAATGACATGATCATCTACACAGAAAATCCCAATGAGTTTACAAAAATATAGTAATACCAAGAAGTGAATTTAGCAAAATTTCAGACTATAACATCAATATGTAAAAATGAACTGTATTTCTATATGTACTAAAAACAGTGATTAGAAATTGAAATTAAAAAAACTTGCTATTTACCAAAGCAACAAAACCATGAAATACTTAGGGATAAATCTAAAGGTACTTAATTTTTCTCCTTTCCTTTTTTAACTTCAAGGTTTTACTTAAATTCTGTTTAGTTAACATACAGTGTTTTTGCTCTTTTTATTATGACCAAAAGGTCATAAGGAAGAAAACTTCCTTAGTGCTTTAGTCTCTACAATAATCATTCATACCACATTGCTTAAGCTTGTTTTAAAATGCTTCGTTCAGTGCTTTCTCTTTAAGAAGCCTTCCTTGGCAATGCCATTAGTTAACTTCTAATTGCTAACGTCTCCTGTTTTACTTCTGTCTCATTTTCACTAAATGTTGAGTCGTGTTTCAGCACCTCGTTGTTATAATATTGGCTATGTCTTCAAAATGACATATACCTGGATGAGAATCTAAAATTCCTAGCAAATCATTGAAATATTTCTAAGCAACCAGCTACTTGACATCATTTAGATGAAACATGTTGATGAAAGAGCTTTGCTCCATTTAAACAGAAATTTTGTTACTGCATAAACCTGAGTGTTGTCCATCCAGTCACTATTCAATAGGCCTAAAGGTTTCAATGTAAAATAATAGGAGTTAAATCTGTTGGAATACTTAGAGCTTTTTTGCTTGTTTGTTTTTGAGATCAGCTAAAGATCTTTTTTAAATGTTTATCAATCTGGCAGGTAGGTTATTCACTAGATTTTCACCAGCGTTATTGTTAATTTTATTTGAAAGAATTACAGATTCACAAAAGTTGCAAAGATAGTATAGAGGAGATTCTTTGTACCCTTCACCAGTTTTTCCTCCTAATTACATCTTGCTAATTGTAATACAGTATCAAAACCAGGAATATGACTTGATTTCAGTGTTTGTATATAGTTCTGTGCCATTTTATCACATGGATAGATTCCTATAACCACCATTGCAGTCAAGATAGGGAACTCTTCTCTCACCATAAAGAATTTTTTTCATAGCCCTCCCCACCCCCAACTGTCCCCTGCACTGGGAACCACTAATGGTAGCATTTTTCTTTGTTTACACCTCCCTCCTCTACCTCCAGGCCTGACCTGATTTAGGGAAGACTAAATGCTTATAGTGACATGCTTATCCTTGATGTTCCAGTTCTCAAGACAGTGGTATTATAACGTCATAGAGTTAGACTTTTAAAAATAACCGATTCATGCTCCTTTCCTACAGGGAACAAGTCTTTACACAAAGGGAAAAAATGAGTATAAAGTTGTAATAATACCTAGCTTACAATAAAGCATAGTGGTAACCACTACCAAAAAAAAAAAAAAGACAGCAACATGTTGATATTAAGAGTCTGCTTGAGGGACGCCTGGGTGGCTCAGTCAGTTAAGTGTCAGGTCATGATCTCCCAGTCCGTGGGTTCAAGCCCCACATCCATCTCTGTGCTGACAGCTCAGAGCCTGGAGCCTGCTACTCAGAGTCTGTCTCCCTCTCTCTCTGCCCCTCCCTTGCTCACTCTCTGTCTCTGTCTCTCAAAATAAAATATAGACAAAAAAAATTAAAGTCTGCTTGAACACCAGTTATGTCAGTGTTGTCAATACTACCCCAAAAATAAAAGAAGAAAAAAAACCAAGAATCCCAATTTTTTAAGACTATTCTTAAAGCAATGATCATTTTAAAAATAGTTTGTACCACTTTCCATCTCACATGTACTATTTGCTCAATTTATCTTTGTGCTTGGCAATTAACAAAATTTTAAAACCCTAGACTATGCAAATGAACTGAGTATACTTTAAAGTACAGTATTTTTAAAATTAAATTCTGATACTGATTATAAGTAATTTCTAAATTAGAAAAGTTGATTTAATTTTTTAAATTTTAGATGTAGGTATTTACTGGCTCATAATTTTCTTTGTAATTTGGGAAATTGTAAAGAACCAGAGATCTTGGACTTTAAACTATCTCATTTTTTGTATAAAGAGAACAACTAAATTAAACCACACGTGGTCATACAACTAGTTACTAGTTACTTGGCCTTTAATAACGCAGATCTCCTCCTCTTCAGTATGGTACCTTCTCTATTGCATTAGACATCTACGGAGAATTTTAAGTGGCCGGTCATTTAATATAAAGTAGATCACTCCAGTGAAAAGAGCCAGTGATTTTTTTTTTTTTTTGTATTATAATATAGCCATTAATTTCAGTCCTGAGAATAGATTGAAATCTTGACGTGGAATCAGTCTATAAGTATCTGTTTGAAAATGTAAAAATAATTCCATTTCTCAAAGACCGTTTTTCTTAATATCAATAAGCTGTACTGTTTATCAGCTTTTCAGTTTCGGTTTGTGTTTATATTTTTAGGTAATCTTCTGAAACTGTCAGTTATCCCAGTTTTGTCTTTAGGTACTTCATTGCCTAATGATCTTGCTATAATAGTTTTTTGTTTTGTTTTAAGGATTCTTTATGTTGCTACAGCCTGTACTGATTAATTTTGATTTTTTGGTTTTCAACTCTAGGAGTCTCTACCACCCGTCCAGTTTGACTGGAGTAGCAGTGGCCTTACTAACCCTTTAGATGGTACGTCTCTCCGTAGAGCCTCTAGCACCAGAGCTAGAGTTAAGAAAGCTACAAAGTTCAGACAAACTTCTCTCTGCTGATTTCCTTTTTTGTTTGAACATAACTTCTTATTCTTATCTTTGGAAATTCAGGCTTTCTTTCTGAATAGTAATTGCTAAAANTGTTACTATCATTAACAGTATTAATGTCCAAATACAGGTAGCAGTAACTAGGTAAAATTTTAATTTCTTAATCTTAAGTAAAAAACAAGCTTCTTTATTTTTTATGAGTATCTAAGTAGTTTAAATGATATTTTAGGTAGAACCAGTTCACTTGAAATTTGTTTCTGTAGTTTTAATTTGTGGAATTTTCTTGGATGCAAAGTCTTGTGGCTAGAGGCTGCTTAAAAAAAGCACAAAGCACAATTATATAACCAAAAACAATGTGCAAATAGATCCATATTTATTGACTCAAAGTAGTTTTCAGATTTAATAATATTTTATAGAGCACTTATTATGCAAATGGAAAAGGAATGATTTTCATGATCTTTTTCTAAAACTTATCTCAAAATACTAGTAGGTAGTTGCAGAAATAATTGGTTTCTCTCATGGCTTTAAGAGAAAATCCTGAAAAGGGAATAACTTATTCTAGTAATGTGGGTCTTTAAAATGCGAGTTTTCCAGTGTGTTGACATCACAAATTTTAATTGGCTCTTATGCTACAATTACCCTTACTCTTTATACTTCATAAGTTATTTGAGCCATTGTCTAATACACCTGTCGTTCGATCAGCTTTGCCTTAGACTGGGGGTCCTAGGACGTGGAAAGCATCCAATTGAATAACAGTGCTGAAGGAAAGCCTGGATGCACCTTTTGCTGTTGTCTGGTGTCTTATTCAGTCAAATCATCATGCTTTTTATTAACAAACAACTTCTTTAAAAATGTATACTATTTCTGATTACTGTTTTAGAGTTAAAGGGGAACAGTACAGCTTGAGGTTACACATCAGGGTAGGGCAGTTACAACATTCCTTCTCAATGTGATTTTAATTTAAACCAAGTTAATGTATTGGTGCGTGTCCTGAAACTGACAACTTTTGTCACTTTTTAAAAATCATTAATTAGAAACCAACATTACTAACACGGAAGATTGATTTGGGCATGTCCAGTGATTTAATGTTGGGTTGAGATTAAAGTATTGTTTCCCTTTAACGGGTACACTTTCCCCTTGATCTTTCTGGTATGGCTTCGAGTTTTGATTGAAAGAACTGAACTCCTCACTAAAACCTTACTAAGTGTTAAATTATTTACTTTGTACATGAGAAAATGTACATTGGATTAAATTGTTACTTTAGAAATGTCCTTAGTAATGAAAAACTAATACTGTACACATTGTTTTAATGTTGATTTTAAAATGTGTAATGACTACTAATTATAACCTGCATGTTCAAGTGTGTGTCTTACCCCTTTTTACACATAACCCCTCCTCCCTTGGCTTACCTTCTGTGTGGCTGCCCACCAACACGGTCACTGAATTTCAAGCTAGTGGAGGTTCCACTCTTCTGAACCTTGATTTCTTTGGGCCGGTGGATGACAGTAGCTCTAGCAGCAGCACCACAATCCCAGGTCAGCAGAGTGTTCAAACCACAATTCTAGTTTAATTACTAAAAGCATGACCACACCACGTGACTTTCCTATAAACAAGGAAACCAGTAAATTGTATTCTCTCTAATGTCTTTCTGATACTTTTCTTTTGTCTGTCTATTGTTATTTTCTAGTATCTGATTATAACAAATGACCTCTGTGAAATGTCTTAAGGAAAGTTTTCTAAGTGTAATATTCAGAGCTGAAAGTAATTTCTGGAAATAAAATAGCCCTACTGTCCTTAGACAGTTAAAAGTGGGGTTTATTTGTGGGGGGTTTTTTCCTGTAAATGGAAAATGTGATATTTTATATGCTTATTTTTACAAGCATATTCTATAAAGCCATTTGAGAAAATACACGTTTAGAGATACGAGAATATTTTAGTATACAAAGATGACTTTACATTGTAGTGCCTGTGATAATAGAACCTTTACAAATTCTAGCATTCAGTTAGTTGTTTATTAATGCTAAGTGTATAATTAGGTTCCAAAATGTTAGAGTCTAGCACTTAGATATGTATGGGTCCCACGTAGAACCATTATGTAGTTTTCATGTAGCTCTTAAATAGAAAGTATTCTGTTAGCTTTCCATGGAGAGGAAAAAAATGTTACAGAAGTTAATGGTAGGAAATAATTGCTATGAGATATTAAAAGCTAGCAATTAAAACTTACTGGAGTGCCTGTTAAATTAATGTTCAGTCCTGCAAAGTTCAGTTTATTGACCAAAGGACTAATGTACTTTGTCATTTTCTAACTGAATAAAAGATTAAAATATAATGGCATTTTTATGTTTACATTTTATTCAATATCATTTTAATGAGTCCCTGTCATTCCACCTTGTGATCTGGTAATCATGCCCATTGATCACCAGACAGCTGTTGGGGTGCCATATAGATGCTGATGCCTAGAATGCATAGCGAGGATCCCTCTCCATCCCCACTAGCAGTCAGTTACACAGCCAGCCGGGTTCCTGAGAATTTGCTGGTCTTGTTCCGTTCCACTTGATAACCCTGCCACCCACTGCCAGCAGTTTAGGAGCCATGGTGAGAAATGGGGGAGACCACAAAAGTCAGATAAGGGTGAGCCTGGAAGCCAGATCATCCTTCTCCAGAATCTGGTTATGGAAATCTGATCCTGCTTTGAGGAAGTTCCAAGGCCATTTGGTAGAATGACTGGATTTCTCAAACCTAAGCCCCTGGTTATCCTTTTCATTATTTCCAAGATTTTGCAAGGATATGAAAAACCAATCTGTGTCTGGTTTTGACTTGGTTCCAAATGATATTTTACTGTTTACTCAAGTTACTTCTAAATACATATGAGCTCTCAAATGACCTGGGTGAGCCTAATTAGCTGTTTTTAATACTTAATTGGGGGAAGAAAAGACAACTGAAAACTTGTGTATCAGTTTCCTTATTACAGTGTTCCTAAGAATGAATTACCAAGCTCCCGTTTTTAATTTGCTCTCAGATTTGTTTTGTAATGAGCCATTCTGTAATTTACATGAGGTCACTACTGGACACCTAAAATCTGGTTTTAACTTAATTCTTCATTACATTTCAAACTCCACTAAAAACCATCCATAAGAACACATATAATCTGACCATTTAAAGAAGTACAGAAATTACCTGGTAACCAGGCTCAGTATACACAGCTTGGAGAAGAACAAGTGGTTTCAAAAGCTTAAAGCTGTAATGAAAGTGAAATTAGCATGCTCCAATGGGGTCCTCATTACTTTGGAACCCTTTAAATATTTTTGTTCCATATTTTCATTAGTACGCTCTAGCTGCTGTATAAACTTGATTACTATAAATTTGCTTTGGCTTCTTTTTATTGCTATTGGGTTTTGTTAAAATTTACCATTAAGCTACAGGTATCAGCACCTTTCTCAGTATTCCATTTCACCATTTGCTTGCACTTTTCTGACTTGTTTCTGGGAAAGTCATTTTGTCTTACTTAGCTTGCGGTTATTATTTTTGTGTGTGAGAATTAGGAGGTTGGCATAGAACTTGGTTGGCTAACTTTAGTTATGTAACTATACTATGCCTCATTAAGGTTCTGTAAAAAAAAACAAAAAACAAGCAAAAACTCTTCCATAAAAAAAATTACTTCAATTATTAGTATAGAGTAAGTTATCTTGTTTTTGAAAAATATATAGTCATTGTACTTCCCCGTGTGTGTGCGTGTGTGTGAGTGATGGTGGTGGTTTGGGCTGGGGGCAGTGGGTGTTGTCTCTATTTTTTTTCTTATTTCCCACTTTATTATTTGACCGCTAAGTGGCCAGTATTTTATAAACCCAACCAAATTTGTGTGTGTGTGTGTGTGTGTGTGTGAGTGAGTGAGTGAGTGATGGTGGTGGTTTGGGCTGGGGGCAGTGGGTGTTGTCTCTCTCTATTTTTTTTTCTTATTTCCCACTTTATTATCTGACCGCTAAGTGGCCAGTATTTTATAAACCCAACCAAATTTTTACTACCACTTTCCTGTTGCCAGTCAAAATGCAGTTGTTTATTCTGCATTATATATTAGACGCCAGCTTAAATTTTGTGGTTACTTGGAATCTAACCTTACACAGTGGAGGAAGGAGGTACTCTGGGTTCCCTTACAGGCATCAACAATTGTTTAGATTTTAATTGAAACCTATGTTCTGATAGAAATACAAAGAAAAGGACTTGTTAAGTATATTGTGAAACTGTACCTTAATGAAATCTTAAGACTTGGGAGAGTCAACATTTTCTATAGCCTTCCTCCCTTGTTGGACGTGGTAACTGTGGAAGCTGCTTTTGCTTGTTTGATTTCTGTAAACATCTGAGATCCTGTTTTTACATCTGCTAGTCTTCTGCAAAGGTGGTTACTAAGAAGGCAGTTCCTGATTTTTTTTTCTTAACCTTAAAATACCTTAAAAGGAAGAAACTTGTCAATAAAATCAATATTTACACTTATATATATATATATGTATATATATATATAACTTTATCGCTGATCTTTAGAACTTTTTTAGAAATAACTAAAAATTGATGAAAACTGTAAGCCATTCTTCTTATAATCTGCTTTTCTGTTATTCTGAAACTACTCAACTTTTTATCTCCAGTAACTTGCTGGTATCAAAGAGAGTATAGGATTAATGTTTTTCATTTGAGTCTTTATTATCCAACATTTAACTTGGATCAAAAATATTCTCTTTAGTGTTTTTGTGGTCATTATTTAATATAAATCTGTATTCGAGGGAAATATAAAAGCATATGCATATTTTAGTGATGTCAGATGGGGGAGAATTTTTATAGACTTTTATAATCTCTATGACCTCAGCTTCATTTTGAATTCCTTAAACAAGACCAGATATGAGACCATAGAAATATTATTAACCCTTGAGACCATTTTCATTTTGTCTAAGAGTTGTGCTTTTATTGCATTTTCTGGGAATATTTAACCCTCCCTACTTCCTACCTGAAGAAAAAACAATGTGGTATATAATTTATCATTAGTAGTAATGTGATGCTTTGAGTAATACTTCATGTCCTCATATGGTCAGAATATATTTAACTAAGTCATTCACCATATTTGAGACTTCTATGCTTCCAAATCTTGTGGTGAGGAATAAAGTAATGGAGAAAAGATGGTTAGAGAGGGAGAGGGAGAAGAAAGTTCAAAAATGAGGTTAATCAGTCCATTTGAACATTGAAACATATAACAAATCATGTGCAGTCAATAAAGCATTGATAACTTTTATCACTAATCCAAAATTGAGCGAGATTTCTGTAGCAGATAGAAATTTTAGAAATATTTGCATGATATCCATTACATAAATGTTAGGTTACTTAAGGCTAAAGTATTTTCCTATTTTATAAAAACTCTGAAAGGTGGAATCTATCATTTAAAAAATAAATGCAATTCTACAGTAGTCTAAAGATGTGCTGTGCTTGGAAAAGACTCAGATGTTTACAGAATAATTTGCCTTTTGCATCTTGGACTGTAGCTAATTGAGTACCTACTACAGCTGGCCATCACTGACTTTCATTTTATACTATAAGGTGTGGATCCAGAGTTGTATGAGTTAACAACTTCTAAGCTGGAAATCTCCACCTCAAGCCTCAAAGTGACTGATGCATTTGCAAGACTCATGTCCACAGTAGAGAAGACAAGCACGTCTACCAGGTAAATAGCTAGTGTTCATTACACTCTATTTTGAATTCTGTGTAAAACAAAACCACCTACGTGGAAAAGCAAATTAGTTGCCAGTACTTCAATATTAAATGTGTATTAAAAGTCATGTTGTATTTATAAAAATCATTAGATGCCTAATTCCAGAAAACAGTTATCAAACTTTGTTTAATTATGAACTTTATTAGAGCAGAGCTATTTCATAAGAGGCTGGAAACGGCTGACAGATGTGGTTTTCTCCTTTTATCTCCACCCTGCCCAAAGTTAGAGAAGAATTCTGATTAAGTATTGAGATTGGAAGCCATTGTGAAAACAGTCCCCTTTCTCTTCATAACCGGTGAGATAAAGTAGGGGATGCTACTATTTTATTTTCTTCATTTTTGCTGATATGCAGCACCTCTGACTTGAGATGTGAAGGGTTGCTTTGCCAGACTTTCTGGGAGGCCAGGGGCATGGCCTTTAGAAAAGCAGTTCTCCGACACCTGGGTGGCTCAATCAGTTAAGCGTCCGACTTCAGCTCAGGTCATGATCTCAAAGTTCATGGGTTCAAGCCCCGCGTCGGGCTCTGTGCTGACAGTTACCTCAGAGCCTGGAGCCTGCTTCGGATTCTGTGTCTCCCTCTCTCCATGCCCCTCCTCTGCTCACTCTCTCTTGCTCACTGTCTCTCTCTCTCTCCCTCTCCCTCTCTCTCTCTCTCTCTCTCCCCCTCAGAAATAAATAAATAAACATTAAAAAAAAATTTAGAAAAGCAGTTCTCTCTCAGTGTCGGAACCAGATTGAAGGAATGTCACTTGGGCCTTGTGTTTAGGATTCGGGAAGCTTTTAGTTTTACACAATTTAGCACTGGACTAGTAAGCCATTGCTTGGACGTGTTAGCCATAACAATAGGCCAGTTCCTAATAAGTAGTCATTGTGAACCAGGAAATCACTACTGCTAGAGCAAATTCTGGTTGATAGGCCTCCTGACTCTGCTGCCCCAAATCCATTCTTCATTAGCATTTTCAAGTGGAAATATTTACCTGTTAGCTGCCCACTTTGGCAGAGGTATTCTAGCCCTTAGTCCTAAATAAATACATTGCACTTACTTGTCAGATTGAGATTTATCATTTGAATCAGGTCTTCTGTAGAAAAACCTCAATTTAAAAAGTCTTTTGGGGAGTTCTTGGGTGACTCAGTCAGTTAAGCATCTGACTCTTGATTTCAGCTCAGGTCCTGAGATTGAGCCTGGAATCAGTCTCCACACTCAGCATGGAGATTCTCATTCTCTCTCTCTTCCAACCTCTACTACTGATTCTCTCAAAAAAGAGAATTATATATCCTTTATTTCTTGCGAATAATAAAGGCTTACCAGTCTTAAAACTTTGACTTGAATTAATCACATCGCCTTTCAAACTGTATTTTGTGCTTAAATATCCATTCATTCAACAGATATTTTTATTAACATCTATAATTATGAAACAACATTATTATAATTGTCGATACCCTTAGCTTTTCTCTAGAATAAATTGATAGCATGCGTGCACATTCCCTTTCATCCACAGATTTTCTGTATTCTCTTTGTTCCTATTTCTTTGTAGTAATGTCTCCTGGCCCTGTTAAAGCCTCCTGTTAAGTGAACCTACTTGTAAATGAAGCCTCTGTGGGTTTTTTTTTTGCTTGCTTTCTAATGTTTTCTCTTTTCAAAACATATTTTCAAGTCAAAATTCTTCTCATACCAATTCTCTATTTCTTCTATATATGTTAGCCAAACACTGCATTTGACTTTTAAAAAAAAAAAAACTGTTGCTTTTATTGTTTGGGCTTTCCTCTGCTTATTTTCAGGGCAATCTTTTCCATAAGGAGAGTCCTTCTGTTTCCATATCTTGTTTCTCTGCAGTCTCACTGAGTGAACTCTAGTAGTCCCAGTGATGAGAATTCAGTCCTTGTGCCATTAGGAGGAGCTCTAAACCACATTTTTAACTTGGTCTTCAACTTTTTAAATCATCCTTGAAACCTCCCTTGTACACCAGGGAACGTTTTTAACTCTTACTGCTTTAAGAAGTTATTTTCATTATTTCACTTATTCTGTACCATTATGGAATGAACTAAAACTAAGGTTAATGTTGTAACATTAAGAGCATTGAATTGCTTCCTAGTATCTGTCCAACTTCATGTTTAAAACACAACAAATTGAGGGGCGCCTGGGTGGCTCAGTCAGTTAAGCGTCCAATTTCAGCTCAGGTCATGATCTCTCGGTTTGTAGGTTTGAGCTTCTCCCCCCTGGCTCCCCTTCCCCCTCCCCCTCCGCTGCCCCTCCCCTGCCGTCTGTGCTGACAGCTCAGAGCCTGGAGCCTGTTTCAAATTCTGTGTCTCCCTCTCTCTCTGCCCCTCCCCTGGTTGCTCTCTGTCTCTCAAAAATAAGCATAAAAAAAATTGTTTTTAAACAACTAACTGAAAAGAAAATGAGTTGCCAACTTTGTATTTTGTTTTTAGGAATTAGTTATTTGAAAATGATAGAAATGCAAATATTCACAAGTCTTAGAGTTAGAAGGTAATCCTATAAAATGTCCCCATGAATGATTCCCAGTTGTACAGGGAAAAGAAAGGGGGATGCCATGTATCATTTCAGAAAATTTCAGTCTTTGTTGTTTCATGTTTTCTTTTTCTTTTTGAGTAAAATAAACTACAGGAAGTAAAACTCAGCAAAATCATCCTGGCTGTTGACAATACACAGAAGGTAGAGTGACTATAGGGCACGACAGGGATAAGAAACTGGTACATATAGAGGACTTTGGTGTGTAACAAACAGCATGCTCTTTTCAAAGTGGCTTTGCATATGTAAGAAAGAGTACATGTGCTCATCTCTTTCCATACACAGGTTGTTAAAAGTGACTTCTCACTTTCTAAAGAAATGCAAGTTCGTAGTTTTAAAACAGTTACATCTTGGGGCGCCTGGGTGGCTTAGTCGGTTAAGCGTCCGACTTTCGCTTAGGTCATGATCTTGCGGTTCGTGGGTTCGAGCCCCGCGTCGGGCTCTGTGCTGACTGCCAGCTCAGAGCCTGGAGCCTGTTTCAGTCTGTGACTCCCTCTCTCTCTGACCCTCCCCTGCTCACACTGTCTCTCTCTCTCTCCTAGAAATAAATAAAACATTAAAAAAAAAATTTTTTTTAAATAAATAAATAAATAAAT
Source organism: Crocuta crocuta (assembly GCF_008692635.1). Lineage (NCBI taxonomy): Eukaryota > Metazoa > Chordata > Mammalia > Carnivora > Hyaenidae > Crocuta > Crocuta crocuta. The sequence continues at coordinate 9,664,431 of NW_027530368.1, read as the reverse complement.
AAAACAGTTACATCTTCTTGCTTACCTTTTCCAATATAGAGAAAAATTTCTTCCTTATCTGAATCAGTGGGTGGCCACCTTGTTAGTAGCCACAGACCTCTAATTCAGGTTTATAGAAGCCAAATGACTAATCGCCAAAAGGGGTACCTACATCTTTTTTTTTTCTTTTTGACCTTTGAATTGACATAGAATCCACATACCATAAAATCCATTGGTTTTTAGTATGACCACAGCATTGCACAACCGTTACCACTATCTAATTCCAGAACATTTTTTTCACCCCAGAGAGAAACTCCATACTCATTAGCAGTTACTCCCTATCTTCCACTTTTCCCAGCCCCTGACATCCACTAATTTGCTTTCTGTCTCTAGGAATCTGCCTGATTGTTTCATATAAATGAATTCCTATAGTATCACAAAATGACCTGTTGTGTCTGACTTCTTACGTTTAATATGCTTTCAAGTTCAGCCATGCTACTGTGTGTATCAGTACTTTTCATTCTTTTTCATGGCTGTGTAATATTCTTTTTGTGATGACACCACATTTTGTTGCTCCATTAATCAGTTGATAGATACTCGGGTTGTTTTCACTTTTCGACTATTATGAGTGATGCTTCTGTGAGCATTCATGTCCAAGTTCTTGTGTGGACAGATGTTTTCAATTTTCTTGGGAGTAAACTGCCAGGTCTTATGTTTTAACTTTTGGAGGAACTGATGAACTGTTTTCCAAAGTAGTGGCACCATCTTACATTCCTTCTAATAATATATAAGGATTCTGGTTTCTCGGCATTCTCGCTGACATGTGTTATTGTTTGACTTTTTGGTTATAGCCATGCCAGAAACCATTGCCTACTTCAGGGTCAGAAAGATTTACACCTAGAGTTGTTTTTTCTGAGTTTTATACCTTCAGCTCTTACATATAGGTCTTTGATTCATTTTGATTTAGTATTTGAATGTGATGTGAGATAGGGGTCCAACTTCATTCTTTTACATGTGAATATCCAATACTGATGAAAAGACTTTTTTAATCTATTGATGGTCTTGGCACCCTTGTTGAAAATCCGTTTTTATAAACATACAGGTTTGTGTATGGACTCTGTTATATTACACTGACAAAAGGATAAGTCTTAGCTAAAGAGAATATAAGTCAAAATTAGGTCACTGCTTTTGGGCTTGAGAAGAGTTCATGATACAACTTTTATTTTCAAATTCTCAAGCATTTTCTTCTACTGTAAGAAAACTAGATCCCATCAGTGCACGCTGAGAACAGATGAATACACGAACTATCGACTCTGTAAACTTTGTTCGATTTCCTGTTGCCTCCGAGGAGTGCCTCTGAAGTTAGGCCTTTGGTAGACAGTCTAGAGTCCTCTTTACCAACCATTTCCTGGGTGGAAGCTTGTACTTTGCTCTCCTTTCCCACACCCCAGCTGCATTCCACAATGAGAAAGTCCATTTAGGTATAATTTTATTTGTTACTGTTTTTAATAACCTTTTATCATTACAGAAGCAGGCAGGTATAAAGAATCAGAAAATGCACACCAAAAATTAAAACTTAGTCTCACATTCTTACCATTCAGATCGATATAACTCCTTCATGCGTATTGTTTCAGATCATTTTCTATGCAAAAACAGATACGTGTGGTGTTTTAACCAGAAGTGAGATTTTGTAGTCCATACCGAATTGAACTTATCCTTGCAGTCTGTGATCTCCATCTGTCTACTTCAGTACATTTTTATTCCGTATAATACCAAGGCTTTATTCAAATGTCCCCTCAATTGAATATTGGTTTTAACAAAGCAGAGAATTACTGTACCTGGCCGTTAACGGCTCCGAAGTCTTCTTTAATCTAGCCTATCTACCCCCATCCCTTTTGTTTTCAGTTTTACACTAGCCTATTAAAAAGATCAGTCTAGGTGTGCTGTAGAATGTGTCAACTTCTGGATTTATCTGTTGGCTTCCTTCAAGTAGTAGTTAATATCTTCCTCTATTCCCCTTATTTCCTGTAAGCTTGAGAAATTCTATCCGCAAGCGTGATGAACTCAGGTGAAATATTTTGCCCAGAATACGGCACAGGTGTTGAGCCACATCAGAAGATGTGTAATAAATACCTGGTTGATCCGTCATTAGTGATGCTAAGATTGAGCGTTGTGAGAGGCCAGCGTTTTCCATTATGCACTTCCAGTCTTTCCCTTGGAGACTACAAATGAACTGGGCGAGGGGGGGCCCTGGGTGCTCAATCGGTTGAGCATCCAACTCTTGATTACCATTCAGGTCATGATCTTACAGTTGTGGGATTGAGCCCCATGTCAGGCTCTGCACGGAGTGTGGATCCTGTTTGGGATTCATTCATTCTCTCTCTCTCTCCCCCTCTCCCCCCCCCCCCCCCCGCTCACANGCTCACATGCACTCTGTCTCCCTCAAATAAATTAACATTTTAAAAAATTATCTGGTTTTTCTTCACCAAATATCCACCTAGTAATTTTGCTGTCATTTAAATGCAGTTAAAAAATGTAGATTTTGGGGCACCTGGTGGTTCAGTTAAGCGTTGGACTTCTGCTCAGGTCACGATCTCACCATCGTGAGTTTGAGCCCCGCACTGGGCTCTGTGTCTCCCTCTTTCTCTGCCCCTCCCTGCTCATACTCTCTCTCTCTTTCCTTCAAAAATAAACAGTGTTTTAAAAAGGTAGACTTTAATCAGAAAATACTGGATTGCTATTCCATTCTTCACTCACTCTAGAACTGAGTATTGGCTGATCTGATGGTTTCAGTGTGCCTGAACCTCGACCCCCTATTGAAGAACTCTGGTCCTAAAATTCTGGGGTTTGATTTTTCAGGCATTCTATTAAATCTTTTCATTTCAGCCTGATTTCAGAAATGATAACAGAAAAGTCTAGGTATGAAATAAAGGCCTATATCTGTCTTTCTCTTCTCGCTTCATCTCGCGACTTCTGTTCCCCATCCCAAGGACAAAGAACATATTTAGGTAGAAGAAATAACTTGTGTCACACCTAATACAGTACCAACTATCCTTCACCATAAAAGAAAATTGGGCTTTTTAGAGTCAACAATTTAAAAATGAACTTCGGTCTAAAATTAGTATCTGTATGACTGCAACCATTCTTTCAATATATTTAACATCTTGAAAAAAATAAAGGTTGGCTTACAGTCATGTGCGCAATTGGAGCCACGTTTGAGGCTCACTTCACATTTCTGTAGCTCACCAGCCGGGAGGCCCGGGGTCGAAAGGAATTCTTCTATCTATGTTAGGCACAACCCGCTCACCTTTAATATCAGGGGCCAGTGTAATAAAATGTTCTCCATCTACAGAAGCCACCGGATTTGGAGGTGTCCCCTCTCCCCAAGTATGTCCTGCCTGTGTCCATTCTCCGCGTCCACAACCGGCTCCCCTGCTGCTTTGGACCCGCTGTCTGTCCCAGTGGGGCTAAAACTGGGTGTTTGTGAGCTGCAGGCTTTCTCTCCTGGAATTCCCCATGCGGGGTGAAGAAAGCCTGAGGTTAAAGTGACTTACAAGGTCTTGTGCCAGACATACTTTGTTTTATGTTGAAGTACTTCTGGTAGTTTCACAGGGGTTCAGGGGGAAATCCAGTTGGGTGAAGTTTTATTAGGGCTCCGGCATTACATTTCAGCTTAGTAACTTGTTTCAAGTGTTCCTGGGTAGTAGGTGCTTCTGGCCTCCAGCAAATCTGTGAGCCGTACATCCGTGCATGTGACTGTCTGCAGGCACTCGGCTGGCTGTAACGAGCACGCGTCTTTGGGAGAGATCCGGCCCGGGGAGCACGCAGCACCACGCTCTGCGCAGGTTCGGGACCAGGTAGAGGAGGTCCCCGCAGATCGCTGCCTGCCTCTGGAGTGGCCTTTCTCCCATCTGACCTACAGCAAAGTCACAGAGTCTTTTTTCATTTGCCAATAGGAAACCGAAAAGGGAAGAGCACCTAAGTGAAGAAGCCATCAAGGTGATCGCTAGCCTTCCTGACTTAACGTTCATGCATGCCAAGGTGTTGATGTTCCCAGCCACGTTGACACCTTCCACAAGGTCCCAGGAGAAAGCAGACTGATGACTGGTGTGAATTGGACACTTTCAATCGCTTTTCCTTTCCTCCAGTCCTTCCCTACCATCAAAAGCATACCTGCTCTAATTAAAAAAAAGAAAAAAAAAAGAGAGTTCAGCTGATTTGTTGGTAAGCCGCACTAGAAAGGTATACATAGTAATGTATATTTATTTACATACTGAAGTCCTAAATTTATATTAGAAAAAATGTAAATAATCGGGGTTGAACATTTTTGAAGATTTATTCTTTTTGTGTTGCTGGGGTGTATACATTTATGTCTTTGTGAAATACACTGGTGGTGTCCTTCTTACAAAACTTTTGAAATAAAAAAAAACTAAAAACTCAAATCTCCACTGTCTGTGAAATCCCCTTCAGTCTTTTCAGATTGCATTGAATGTTCTATTAATTTTTCATATCATATGTTGAATTACTTTTGCTATCATAAATAAGCTCCAAAGTCCCCATTTAACTTTTTTTTTTCTTCAGTTTTTTGTGTGGTGGGTTTGTTTCAGATCTGGCTTTTGTTAACATTTTTGCACTTTTTTTTTTTTAATCTTTTCAATCTGGTTTATTGCTGTTGGACCTCTTGCAAGGTACTTAATTGATTGCTCTTTTGTTGTAGGGTATGGATCATTGTCAGAACTTGATTGGAGGGGTTTAAAGAGATTGTGTCTGTTTTAAATCAGTTTGGTTTGGAGAAGGACCAAATTATATGAGTGTCTTACAATGAAATTTGTTTAATGACTTTTTTGTTTTATCGTACCACTATTTTTTGAGGATTTTGCACAGTGTAAAATGACATAATCATAGATTGCTATGGTTTAGGCTGTATATACAGTAAAAACTATGGGTTTTAAATGTTTGGGGAAATTCCTATGGAAAAAAGAAAGACATGTAGAGGAACCTCTAACAAGGTTAATGTGCATGCCCAAGGTCTTCTGAGATTTCAGTGTGTAAATTTCCTTTTAGCTTACACAAAAATAAAATAATTTAAAAGAAATTTAGCCTGGTATTTTTGTACTTGGGTATCTGAGGGAAAATATAATGACTTTGGATGTGAAGTTTTATTCCCTTTTAATGTCTCAGTCTAGAGGAAATCATTTGGTAGGGCTTCCGCCTTTTTGCACCCAGAAGGGATTAGAATCTGGCCCACAGGAACTGGATCAGCACTGAGCTGAGCTGTTTTTATGTAGAACATGAGATCATAAAAGAAATTCCCATGATTCACTATAATATGTCTTCAACAGAATTGGCAAGGTTAAATAAGGATTTATAGAGAATTTTTTTCTTTTCCAGGAAATACATGCATGATATTAAGGTGAGCAGAAAATTTCTGAAATGTGATTTTTAAACCTTGTTATTAGCTACTGCCCCCACGGAGTCACGTGACGTATTTCATTAGAAACAGGCAGGCAGCCCGACACTAGTCCACCTCGTGTGCTGTGGAATGTTCACTGGGACCCTGTGCCCCTCCCTCGATGACAGACCCTGTGCTGCCAGCGTACCTCACAGGCTGTCGGAGCCGCTGGGGAGTGTGGAGGACATGTGGCCTGGGGTGGCTGTGCCTGTCCAGTCCATCTCCCACCTTGGCATCCAACCTAGGGTTTTTTTGTTTTTTTGTTTTGTCTTTTAAGAGAAGGCTTTGTTTCAGAATAGGCACAAGTCTTTGCCTGGTGGCCCTTCTGAAAGGAAGGGTAAAAGTATTCCTTGGCAGAACTTCACATGTTTCAGGACGGGCTGCTTCTACAGCACATTGCAACTACCCTATACTGGCAACCTTCACCAATGCTAAGTTCACAGCCCATTTGTTAGCTGTGCTACTATGAGAAAGTCAGTCAACTTCTCTGAGCCTTCATTTAACAATGGGAATGATAGGGGCGCCTGGTTGCCTCAGTCGGTTGAGTGTCCAACGTTAACTCAGGTCATGATCTCATGGTTTGTGGGTTCGAGCCCCACATCAGGCTCTGCTGACCGCATGGAGCCTGCTTGGGATTCTCAGTCTCCCTGTCTTTCTGCCCTTCTCCTCAGGTGCTCTCTCAAAAATGAATAAATGTTTTTTTAAATGTGTTTTTTAAGTAGGAATGGTACTACCTTCCTGTGGGGTTGACATATTGAATAGTAAGCATAAAACACTTGTCACGTGAGGATAGCGAGAGACAGTAAATAATAGCCAGAATGTAGAGTCGGCAAAAACTGTGATGGCCTCTGGAGTCCCAGTAGATTCAAGAAGCCAATCACAGGATAAAGAATCATGTAAAATAACAAGTTACTGCATTATTTAGAAAGAGTCAAGGGGCACCTGGGTGGCTCAGGCAGTTAGGCATCTGGTTTCAGCTCCCGTTATCTCACGGTTTGTGAGTTTGAGCCCCGCTTCAGGCTCTCTGCTGTCCGGGTGAAGCCCGCTTCACATCTTCTATCCCCGTCTCTCTCTGCCCCTCCCCTGCTTGCACCCGTGTGCACTCTTTCTCTCTCTCAAAAACAGACATTTAAAATAAAAATAGAAATGGTCAAGTGGACCTTCCTCATGAAAGTGACTCTGCTTTGATGACACAGAATGGATATTTCATCTTAGAACCACTTGTCCATAGGCCAGATTTCCCTTTTGTTTGCCCTATCAGCCTTCAATGTTTTAATCACAACAGGCACGTCAGTACTGGATCATCATAGGTTAAAGTCACCAGAAGTGCTTGCACCAAACCAGGGCTTAAGTTGTACCAGAAGACAGTAGCAGTGGCTGGTGGTGCGGGAAGAGCCTGACGCGTCTCTCCAGGTCCCAGCTAAGGGAGGGCTTGTCGGCTGCAAAGAACAGCTGACCGTTTGTCTTTCTCAAAGTCAGGAGAACCCTGCAGAGTTGGGGAGAAGAAACCACGAAGGCAGAGACCCTAAAAGCCAGATCACACACGGAGGCTGGTTTCACGATCAGCTTGCGTTTGTGACACCTTAAAGCCAGCTCAACTCCTCCCCCAGCGTCTCATTCCACTCGACGGCCAGATCCACGTAGCCATACGTAAGTTCCCGTTTAATCCAAGCCAGACTGGAAGTATAGGAGAAATGTCCCTAAACTGAGTCATGTCACTACTATTTTTGTGAGTCATTCTCTTATATAGAAACTTGTTCTTCCTTCTACATGATTATCATGTTCTTTATTTAGAATTTGTCATCTTTTCATTCCCTCATGTTTCTTGAATCAGGATTAGGCTTGGCTGTGAGTAACGAAAACCCAAAATACTGCATTTCATGTAATAAGATTCATACTTCTGTCACTTCTGAACTTATCTGAAATTGCAATGTGTCATACAGTCAGAAGGGTATTCGTTTCGTGGGCGGTGGTTTCTTTGCGTGATCTGCAAAATAATGCTCTCTTACAATTAATGACAAGAGTTGATAAAATGGTAGTGGTGGCTTAAACAATAGAAGTTCATTTCTCCTGCCTGTAAGACCCAAGGAAAGCTGTCTGGGGCTGGTGAAGGGACTTCGTAAGGTCATCAGAGACTTAGGCTCTTAACTCTCCTGTTCCACCATTCCCAACACTTGGGGTCTACCTCATGGTCCAAGGTGCCTGTCGCTGGTACGGGCACGGTGCCTATGTTCCGGCCATCAATAAAGGAAGAGTGAAGAAGGGCATCCTCCCTCTCGTTAAGAACACTTTCCGTAAGGTATACAAAATATTTCTAATTACAGTACTGTCTTTTGGGCAGAATTTAGTTGCTGTGCCACATCTAGCTACAAAAGAGAGTGGGAAATCCCTTTATTCTGGGCAGCCATCTACATGGCGTTCTAGTGGTAAGAAGGAGGGAACAGATACTGTGGGACAGCTGGAAGTCTGGGCCTTATTTTTCACTTCACATTTCATGCACACGGTATTGCGCAACATTATACATCTATAACTAGAGACAGAACCTGAACGAATCCAGTTTTCCTGACTCCAGGCCTTTTCGTGTATACCCTCCTGCAGCTCCCCTGTGAAGGGGTGGCCAGTCCAACCTTTGCCTGAACGTGTGCAGGGACCTCAAGTGACCTCAGAATCTCACAAGACAGCCCTCAAGCACCTTGCTTTGATGGCCAGCACTGACTGCTAGGACTTCTTCTAGTGAGTGGCAGCCTAAGTCCCCATAGGCTCCCCGGATTGTGCTCCTGACTGTAAATCAGAGTCAGCCGCACCTCCAGGGCTTTCTATTTCAGGATCCATTGTTTCCGCTTCTCCTTCCCGCCTGGGCTACCGCTCAGGAGAGCATTGCTCATCACTTCACATAATACGGGTCGCACAGCACCTGGGTCCCAGAAATGCTCTTTCTCACCAGCGGGCCAGCGCCCCTTCCCCTGGGAGCCCTTCTGGACGCCCCCCGGCCCCGCCTCCCCAGACACTGCGGCTCTCCAGCTTACCAGGCTGCCGGGCAAGCCTCTCTGATAATACAACACTCGTAACAAACCTAGTTTACATGGATTAAGGGCATTCCTGAGGGCCAGACATAGGGCTTCACACACATTCCCTCCCTGAACCCTCCCAGCAACCCTAACAAGTACCTCAATTTGCTCCAATTGACTGGTGAGGAAACCAAGACTTGGAACGTGATGGGACTTCCTCAAGGTCACTCAGCCAGGAAGCAGAAGAGTCTAGAAAACCAAGTCTATCTGATCCCAGAGAATGAATGCTCACCCCAAGTGTATCAGCCTCCTGGCACGATGAGGGCTGGTATAGCACCTGTCACCTTGCTTTGCGATGACAGGCTTGCTCCTTTCTCCCTCGGGCTGCAAGCATCTTGAGGGCAGGGACAGGGTCTGGTCCCGATTTGTCCCCCTGTTCCCTGTCCCGATGTCTGACACAGAGGCAAACTCTCACCTTGTTTGCTTCCTAAACCAGTTTATGCGTAAGCCTCTCCGTGAAATGGATAGGGATCCTTCCAGAATCCGTTTTGCCTTTGCCTGTAAATATTGTGAACCCCACCTCAAGCCCCATCTGAATTCTTCCAAAACAAACCCTATTCTGTTGATCCCTGACTCAGTCCTCCAAGCTCTGAAGCAGCCCCCAAACACCAACACCAGCCCCACGGGGCTTCCATTTTGCCAAAAGCTCCTTGTTTTCGTTACTGGTGCCTCAATCCCTGCCTTGGGCAAGCAGCAAGTAGGGGCTGGACATTCGGGGATCTCGGCCACTCCTGGGGCACAACTCTGTAGTCTACACCACCAGCGGCCCCTGGCTGAAAAGTGCACGGCTCTCCAGAGACTCCCAAGCCTAGAATCACCCTGACCACTTCCCAGAGGGTGCCCTGAGCAGATGGTTATGGGGAATCAGTAAAATGCCTCGCGGTCTCTGAGCAAGGCCCGATGTGGCTGAGACACGCTCAGATGACCACACTGTTGGGTCCTCAGATAAAGCTGGCTATCCAGAAAGGGCATGTCACCCTGACAGTCACTCTGCAGTGACAGGGCGAGGGTGCCTGCAGTCGAAACCTGCCCGGCGTCCATCAGCTTTCCACACCCCCTCTACCCCCACCCCTTCTCTTCTTTCCTGTTATCCAAGGAGGAAGTTCGGCGCTGGAGCCGGAGGCGGTGTGGGCATGGTGGGGTGGCTTCCTCCTGGCTCTGTGGTTCTGGGCCCAGGCTCCCGTCGTGGCCCCAGGACCCCAAACCCAGCAGGGCCGCCGCCAGAGCAAGCTATCCCAGGGCCTTCCCTTTCATTGCAAACCCACGCCTCCACTGAATGCAGACATTTTCCTGAAATCACTATTTTTACTCTGTGGGAGGAGAGAAGTATAGCCCAAGGACTGTCTAACTCCTCCCTTCATGCTCCGGTCAAGGGAAGCATCATCCTGATGGGGTCACAATTTGTTACACTTTATTTTTGCTGAGTTGCCTCAGGAGTCTGAGCTCTGATCTGGGTGGGAGTCATGAATCCGGTGGCTCCAGGGAATGACACAGAGCAGTGTTCCACCCCCTGTCAGAATAAACTGCTCTCCCTTGGCTCAGGGAAGAGGCCAGAACTCTGGGCAGTCACCTCTTCCGTGTCGTGGGCCCGCCTGCGCTCAGACCCCCTCCCCGCCCCGTTTAGTCACCTTTCTCGGCCCCTCGGCCTGGCTCCGCAGCAACAGCTACAACCCAGAAAACAGGGAGGCGTTGTTTCCCTTCAGCTACTATCTTGTAACTCCCTCTTAATTTACAATCTGTTTGCTGTTTCAGATGTTTTGGAAAGAGAAGTCCTTAGTCAGCAGCTCTGGAAAGCTTCATTTTCAGTGAAATCTGGACTCTTCTTTCCCACCCCAGATTTTTTTTTTTTTTTTTTTTTGTTT
>NW_027530368.1:9638960-9654000 GCF_008692635.1 Crocuta crocuta | reverse complement strand
GGAATCTAACATCTGGGAGGCAGGCAGAACCTCATGGGCCCTGTGTCACCACACACCTATTGAAAGGACGCATTCAGGGGTAGAAAACCTGGACAGAGCCCACTGGGGACAACCGGTATTTATCTACTATCAGCCGCAGCCGACCGGGAGATGGGTGGGCCATCGGCCCGGGGAGAGGCGCAAGGCTGAAAACCCGTGGCGGGTCCCAGCTCAGACGCTGGTGGGGACCCGCCTGGGATGCCTTTCGCCCTAATGACTGACAAGAAAGCCAAAGGTGCTTGAAAACACGGCTGTTTTCTCAGCTGAAGGGGAGTGTCTGTCGCCCGGTGGTACTTATCTCGGCAGGCGGACCTCAGGGGAGAGGGTCCTCCCTGGCACTTTCATAAAAGGTGACACTTGTCGCTCTGCCCCACTTTTTGCCTTTTTGCAGTCCTGCCCTGTGTCCCTGCAAGGCTGTGAAAGAAGGGGCACGAGCTATTGTTTCAGATGATTGTTTCAACACGGAGCTCGGCAGGGGATGAAGACTGTAACTAGGGTCCCTGGGACCCTGGTGGCTCGCCGCTTTCCTAGGAAGTGTCCTCAAACTCTCCACAGCCCCGCGACAAAGGAATCCTCAGTCTTCCAGGGCCACATCTTCTGTGGCCCGAATATCCCTCCTGGGTGAGGAGCAGAATGAGGCAACCGGAGTCTGAATCCTGGCACCACCTAACTGTGAGACCATGAACCAGTCTGCAAAATGGGGATAGGAATTAGCATCAAAAAGACCCAGACTTCTGAGGAGAATTAAAGACATAACTCATGTTAGACACTTAGCATGACACTTGGAAAGTGCTCAATTAATGTTAGGTATGATCATTGCTGTTGTTGTTGTTGTTGTTATTATTATTATTATTATTATTATTTAGGATGCCAAGTTCTATCGGGTGCCCACAGTGTGCTCTGCCTGATTTGGGAAACTTTTGAGACACAGGCTGTTAGGATTCAGTCCCTGATTCAATGAAAAATTAGGGCCCAGCAGGCCAGCTCTTCATGACCTGGTGATTACGAGCAGCCTACTCTCCACCTGAATGGCAAGGCTACAGAAATAACTGGGGACCCCCGACCAGGCCACCAGGAGATGCTGGAGGGGCTCCGCGGGTGGGGGGGCGGGGCAGGCAGATGGCGGTGATGTCTGCAATCATCCAGAGAGACCTCTCTGGGCATTTCCACAAAACGTGACCCTTGACAGTCTGCGCATGTTGTTACTGGTCTTGTGACGAGCTTCAAGGGTAGGTGGGGTGTAAATGTTAAGGGGGGAGTGCTCAATCCCACAGGACTACCCACTCCTCATCTCCGATTAAGCAACTGAATGCCGGGTGCTGTGCACAGTCCCTTCCTGGACACAGAAAGTGTACACGGTGGGGTGTGTCAAGAGTTTAGGGCCCAGCCAAGTCCAGGAGGGTGAGCCATGTCCCTTGGGGCATCCCTTTCTCTTCCTTGAGCCATCCTAGACCTTAGGTATCTTAGATTTTATTTACCTATTTACTTGGCTGAACAGTTTCAGAATAAATTATGGATATCATCACATGTCCCTCCCACACACATCGACCCCACCCACATCGACGTCATATCAAAACATGAAGATATCCTCATCTAACCTTAATACTATTATCACTTAAGAAGATGAACAATAATCTATAAATGCCACTTGAAAAGCAGTCCGTTTGAATTCCCCAGAGTGACCCTAAAACGTCCTTTATAGCTTGCCTGCTCAAACCAGGTCTGCTCAAGCCTATGCATCCCATTGACTGTATGTTCCTTTTAATCTAGAACAGTCCTCCCATCCTTTTATTTTTTATTACAGTGTTGTTGTCTTTAAGAGGCCAGGCCAGTTGTGATACAGAACGTCCCACGTTCTAGACGTACCTGATTGTTTCCTGCTGGTGTCATGTGGCTTGTTTGTTTCTCTATCCCCTCTGTTTCCTCTCACAGGGTCTTAGTCCCTTCAGGCTGCTTAAACAGCAATACCATAGACTGGATGGAATTTCTTTCTCACAGTTCCAGAGGCTGGGAAGTCCAAGGTCAGGACCTCAGCCTGGCTAGGTTCTGGTGAGAGCCTGTGTCCTGATTCACAGACAGCTCTTTTCCACCGCATCCTCACATGGCGGAAGAGGCGAGGGGCTGTCTGGGGTTGTCTCCTAGGGACGCTAATCCCATCCCAAAGGCCCCACCTCCAAATACCACTGCAGTCGGGGTAAGGATTTCAACATACAAATTCCGAGAGGACGCAAACCACACACATTCAGCCTACAGCGAATAGGAGAGCCTTTCTTAAAGTCAGCATCTTGAAATATCGCCAACTCCATCCACGTTTCAGCAGAAGTCTTGGGCTCTGCAAAATGTAAGTACAACAAGGAGGGGTAAGGCTGAGGAAGAAACAGCCCTTGGCGTGCTCTCAGCATGGCCGAGAGGTTCAAGCACACCGCCAGGAAGGACCTATGTACCCCTGGGAAAGTTTCCAACAGAGGGCTGGGGGCATCCCAGCCTTGCCATCCAGAAAACCCCAGCTGTGGGAACTGGCCCTCTGGGTCCTCAGTCATGCTGGGGCTGTCCCAACCCAACCTGGTGGATGGCCTTCCTTCCTCCCTGGGACCCCCCGCCCTCCCAGGCCTCTGTATGGCTCTGTCCCTCACTCCTTTAGGCCTCTGCTCAAAGAAGCCTTTCGTGAGCACTAGCTAAAATAGCACCCCGCCACCCTGTCTAGCCCCTGCTGGCTGTGTCTTTCTTCTCAGTACACATTACCATCCAACATCTATCTATCGTTTACTTTGTGTTATCTGTCTTTCCCGCCAAAGCCGAACACTTGATTAGGACAGGGACCTTTGCTGCTGTGTTCACTGCTATATCTCTAGTGCCTAGAACAGCTTCTCATGTGTAAGGAAGGTACCTAATAAATCTTGAATGAATGAATGAATGAATGAATGAACGAATGAACGAACAAATGAATGAATGGGCCCCACAGCCTAGAGCCCAATTCCAAGCCCATAATTGACCTTAAGGGAGCAGATACTGTTGAGGTCATCAACTTCCCAGAAACATGTACTAAAATTCTGAAACTACACTTAAGTACATAAGGAATCACGCCAGCGGTGAACAATAAAATCTCCCCCTCCAAGTTGTCTGATTGCCCCAACCCCGTGTCTCTCTTCCCTGCTGCCAGAGTTTGGGCAACTGAATGAATCGCTCAGCTCAGGGTGAGTCCAGGGCCTCTCGGTCATAAATACCATTTAGTCCCACTCAGCGAATAAGAGCCCTGTGAATTACGGCATTTGGCTTGGAGGATGATTCCTTCTGTCTGATTTTTTTTTTAAATGAGTCTGCTTCCTCTGTTTCTTTTCTTTTTTTTTCCCCGATTTTCAACCCTCAAACGCTGAACAGGTGCTGTTCTTAGCTTCTAGCCAAGGGTCGTGGCTTGACGTAGGCTCTGAGCAAGGGGGCCTGGGGAAAGGTAACCCGGGGCCTGGGAGCCAGGGCGGAAGCCGAGGTGGCGCCCACTGATGAGTGAAGGAGGAGAAATGGCTTTTGTAGAACGGTTGGAATAAAACCGACAAAACAGACATGGAGGGCATATCATCTAAAGAGGGGCTTCTCACCGTCACCCTCAGGGGTGTAGGAGTCCCCTGACACTCTGTGCAACATATTGTGAACATTTGCTTCTGAGCACCTATCTGGGGACCCATGACTTTCATCGGTTCCCCGGCAGAGTTGGTGACAGCACCCCCCGCGCCTCCCCCCCCACCACCACCATAAAGGGGAAAAACGGGTAAGAGAACAGAGACAGCATCTGGTAGCTTTTCGGACGGTGAATCAACAAAGTTGTGTCAGACTCCCGCTGCAGCCCACCCCACTCGGGAGCGCTGGCTAACTGGGGGGCTGAGGCCCAGTGGGAGGAGGCGCGTTGGGGTGTTTGGATTTGTTTTTGAGTTATTTCATGGGGGTTTCCTCTCCGCACAGCACGGTGCTCAGCTGGTAGCAACAGCGGCCGGCTTGCGCGAAGTGCCAGGCACAACTCAAAGCGCCCTCTCATTTATTCTCCCGACAGTCCTAGGAACTAGGTGCCGTTCTTCTCATCTCACCTTACGGGTAATAAAACAGAGACTCCGAAAGCTTAAGTAACTTGCCCAAATCCCACCGCAGACAGAGTGGATTTAAAGCTGGAGTTTAAAGTCCAGGCGCCCTCGTACCTCTCAAGCTCTGCGATCTCCTTTGAGCCCCACCCCCACCCCCTGAAGTATCTGCGGTGATTATCTCCATTCCACAGGTAATAACACTGAGGTTGGGCAACAGGCCCCGCGTCACCCGCGCCTGTACAGACCCCCTGCTGTGAGGGCTGAGAGCCAAAGCAAAAGTCAGAGGAATTCAGGGGGGTGAGAGATCACTCTGGGCAGGGGTGACCAGGGGAACAGCTGAGCATGGAGCAGTGGGGAACTGGAAGGCCATCAAGCCATCAAGGACGGCTCCTGGGGGCCACCACGCAGGGGCCCTAGTCCAGAGCCCCCAGCCTGGGAAGAGGTGGCTTGCGGAGGCGGGCCCCAGTCTCAAGGTTAACAAACCCCCTGGCTCCCTCTTCTGCATCAGAGTCATGGGGTCTTTCTTCCAAAGAGTGCCTTCTATGGGGAGAGAGAGATGAACGAGGCGGCCTCCCCAGGCTGTCACCTCTCAAACCCTCCTCAGCCGTCCACCCAAGGGCCTGCCGNCCACCCCCAGGTGCCAATTTACACTTCTTCAGAAGAGGCCTGGGCAAAGCAGTCTGGGCCCCGGCAGCCCTTCCTCAAATGCTCTGCGTGGTTTGCTGAGGACTCCCTTGCTCTAGCTGTTGGGAGAAGAGCTGCCCTGGCACTTGACGTCCCTGAGCGTGGGAGAGCCGGCAGTGCCACTGCCCGCAGGCCCTGGCGCGCCCCTGCCCCTCCTGCCCGCTAGCGTTCAGCCTTGACGGCGAGTCTGTGAGGCGATGGTACACGTGTTGCTGTATTCTGTAGGTGCGCTCATCTCTATGCCACTCACGAGGGCATTTTTGCCACTGGCAACCAGGCGGTCTTCGGTACGTCTCTGAGGCACCTGGACATTCTGTGGGAGCCTCCCTTCTTGCAGAGGGGGCGGGGGGGGAGGGGCGGAGAGGGCTGGGGAGGACCCGAAGGCCTCTGGGTTAATGTGTCAGAAGCTGCTGCCAAACTCACAGATTTAAAACAAGTGTCTTTAAACTCACTGGGTAAATGTAGAGGAAGACGGATCTAAGTTGAAGGTAACGTCATTTCCACACGGTCTTGGGAGCACGTGTGAAACCTGAAAGCCAGCAGCTACTAGATGCTGTGTTCAGGGGCTCCCACCCCGGGGGCAGCGGCGGCCCTGGATGGGGCGCCCAGACAGCAGGGCATGTGATGAAGGGCCACGGCCAAGCCGGCCTCCAGCCTCAGAGGGAGGCGCAGCCAGGAGCTGTCTCCTGTCCAGCTGGACTTTCCAGTCAAGTCTGCACGTTCCTTCCCGTTCCTTCTCTCATCCTCCAGCAAACACGTGACCTTAAAGCAGGCCCCCAGGTAGTGAGGGGATTCCCACAGAGACCTTCCCTTTCGGAGGCTGGGCTGCCTGCCTCCTGCCTCACCTTCCTCCCCCCTACAGGGCGTACAGAGCCCCCTGCCAGTCTCCGACCCCTGTTCTCCCTCCCCAGGACCCCCTCCCACCCTCTCCCACTCCCACCGTCAAGGTGGACAATCCCAGCCCTCCAGAGCTGGAAGGGGCCTCAGAAACCGTGTCTCCCCAACCCAGTTGCTGTACACAAGGAGAAGCTGAGGCCAGAGAGGTGAAGTGAGCTGTTGAAGGCCACATGGCCTTGAGATGAGCTCCGGGTCGCTAGACCGGGGGTCTGGGGAGGCCTTCAAGTGCCCTTGAAGCCTCCCGTCTCTTCCCGGGGGCAAGGAGGCGAGCCCTGTGCCCCGGCCACAGGCGGCTGGGGAAGAGGGAGGGCTCGAGGGGCCCGGGCCGGGCGGGCCGGGANGAGGCTCCCTTGCCTCCCCCACCCCCGCCGCCGCTGCCCTCCTGGGGCGGCCCCTCCCCGGACTTGTGAGACCCGCAGACTCTCGGGCCAGCCCACACCCTCGGCATCAGAGTCTGCACCCCGCGAGCTGTGGCCCGCAGGCCCCCCGAGACCGCCGCGGCCCTGGGGCAAAGACTCGGAGCCCGTCTTTGTTCGCTCCGTCGGCGGCTGCTCCGCGCAGCCATTCGCGTCTGCGGCTGAGTGCCTGGGGGACACGGCGACGTGTTTGCAGGCAGCCCTGGCGCTCTTTCCTGGAAACGGTCTTTGCTGGAGGATGACCAGGAGGGACTTGGAAACTGACACACATTTCCTCACAGATCTGACCCACTTCGCATCGCTTTAGATGCGGAACCGTGTACAGCGGAGCTGGAAAAGCACTCGGACTCCCTTGTCCGTGGTCTCTGAGGCGCTCACAGCACCTCCTGCTAGAGAACCGGGGGCCACTGCTTTATGGAGGTCATTTATAGGCACAGTGGAAATCCATCCCAGCAGGGTTTGGGGATACAGCCCAAGAGTCTGATCTAAAAGCCCCCTAGGGGCGCCTGGGTGGCTCAGTCAGTTGAGCCTCCGACTTCGGCTCAGGTCATGATCTCACGGTTCGTGGGTTCGAGCCCCGCGTCAGGCTCTGTGCTGACAGCTCAGAGCCTGGAGCCTGGTTCCGATTCTATGTCTCCTTCTCTCTCTCTCTCTGCCCCACCCCTGCTCGCACGCTCTCTCGAAATAAAAATAAATATTATTTTTAAATTAAAANCCCATTTCACAAATAGAGACTTCTTCTGTAACCTAGAACAATATGGAAAAATTAAAAAGATATGGCCATATTTTATCCTTTTCCCCCCAGAATAATCTTTAATATTTTCATATAATGTTTTCAATAAAAATTTAAACACGCATACAGCTCTATAATGTGTCCCAATCCCTGAGGCCCAAGCCTTGGCTGTTAACCTAGTGACAAAGAAGGGTAGCCTAGTAGCCCTGGTTTAGTGCGAGCGTCTCTAACTGGAGACATTTTACAAGCAGCTGAGCCACACTGCCCTTAANGGGCTCTGTGCTGACTGCCAGCTCAGAGCCTGGAGCCTGTTTCAGTCTGTGACTCCCTCTCTCTCTGACCCTCCCCTGCTCACGCTGTCTCTCTCTCTCTCCTAGAAATAAATAAAAATTATTAAAAACAAACAAACAGAGAGGGGGAGATTTGGGCATAGGTGGGCCAGGTCCCTCCGCAGTCACGTCCCACGTGACCCTCCCACCTGCTTCTGAGCAGCTGGGTTCGGAACGAGAGGGGCCCCTAGAGAGTTGGGGCCTTTGGCTGGTCGATGGCTGCACCTGAGTAGGGGAGACAAGACAGGGTTTGAGAGAACAGGGGTTTGTTCAGAGCCAACTGTGAGATATCAGGAGCCTTGCAAATATCCCTTCTCTTTGTCCCAACAATTCCATTTCAGCTACTTCTCCTCTGGGAATAATCAGAGAGACTGTAAAACGAGCCACAACACTACAAGAGTGGTTTAGACAGGAGGGGCGCCTGTCACATGAGAAAACAATCTTCAGCCATCAAAAACCCCATTTTCAAAGAATTGCTAATGATCTGGGACTTCCTTATAAGGTTGAAAAGCAGCATAAAAAATAATATTGTAGGGGCACCTGGCTGTCTTAGTCAGTGGAGCTTATGACTCCTGATCTCAGGGTTGTGGGCTCAAGCCCCATGTTAGATATAGAGGTTACTTGGGGATAAAATCTTTCTTAAAAATGGCTTTGGGGACACCTGGGTGGCTCAGTCAGTTAAGTGTCCAACTTCAGCTCAGGCCATGATCTCACGGTTGGTGGGTTCAAGCCCTATGTCAGGCTCTGTGCTGACTGCTCAGAGCCTAGAGCCTGCTTCAGATTCTGTGTCTCCCTCTCTCTTTGTTCCTCCCCTGCTCATGCTCTGTCTCTCAAAAATAAATAAAAATGTTTTTTAAAAAAGGGGGTCTAGTATGTTGTTCCACTTTATGCAAAGTGCATATTATTAAATTATAGGATTAGAAGGAAATTCACCAAAATATTAGCAAAGGTTTTCTCTGGGTGGTGGATTCACAGGTGATATGTTTTCTGTTTCACTTTTTCTGTGTTTTCCTTTTTTTTCCCAAAGAATGAGCACTTTTTACTTTAGAATTAGAAAATTAGAAAAATAATTTAAGAACGTAGAATGTTCTAAGCATTGCACCAGATTCAAAGATAAATAGGATAACAAAAGCATGTTTCCTGCCCTGGGAAAACTCATAGTCGTACCCCCAAAATACCAGTTCAAGGCAGGGTAGGGTTAATTCCCAAAGAGATGAGCACAGTGCAGGGGGAACAGGTGGGGAGAGGGGAGGAGAACACCTACTGGAATTTAAGCTCCTTGGCGCCAGGCACACAGGAGGTCAGTGTATACGATACAGAGCTCAGAGCATGGTGGCGTGAGAATTCCGCTCTGCTCCCTAGTGCCCTGCGACTTTGGGCAAGCTATGCAGAATTAGTCTAACTTTCCTCCTCTGTAAAATGGGATAATAAAAGGTTCCTGCGAATAGTTAATGAGGTTATGGAGATGAAGCATGGTCCCGGGCACAACATAAATTCAACAGAAATTAGATTTACTGTAAATGCTTTAGTCAAGTCTGGGCGGGAAAGCGCCAAGGCTGTGAGGAAGTGACAGGGAGTGGGCTTCTCAGGGAGAGCGGGGAAGATGAGGCAGGCGGCTCAGGCAGGTGGAGGGGTACAGCTTCTGGTGTAGGCGGGGCTCAGTGCTGGGGGCGGGGCTTTGCGGGGGCTGCGGTCTTTGCCTCCCAGCAAAATGAGAAAGAGGGTGGGGATTCCAGCTGGACTCTTCAGGTTTGACTGGTGAGGGTAGGGAAAGGGCATGGAGGGGCGTACACGGAGCACCCCTGGCATTTACTCGGGATCCACAGTGTGCTACATACTCCTTTTTGGGTGCTCTTGGCAATTCGACTTCCGTTTTACAGATGAAGAAACTGAGGCTCAGGGTCGCATACCAGCACAAGATGGAGTAGGATTCATGTATGACTTCCACCTGCCTCTGGGGCAGTAGCACCTGGAAGACCCAAGGCTGCTGTCCCCTGCAGGGCTTCAGCCACATGACCTGGAGTGGCAGCCAGCCAGCCTGGGGGTTTCCAGGGAACTTCCTGAGTGAGTCACCAGAAAGGCCTTTTCATCCCATCCTATGCACCAGGTGGGACCCGTACAGCCTGCACCAGGGTGGAGCGGTGGGCGTGGGGCAGGTCCTTCGGTTTAGAATTAATTAAATTAATCCTTCGGTTAACAGAATTCAAATAAGTTGGCTTTGACAACGTCATAACCTCTTCAGAGGACGCAGTGATGGCAGCCCTCAACACCCCCTCCTCCAGAGGGACCCCTCCCAGACCTGTGAGCCAGGGGGGTGGTTCCTTGGACCTGCAGTCCTTTCTCATGCTGACAACTGAAAAGGGAACAAATGCCCCAGAGAAGACTTTCATTCTAAACCTCGAAAGCCCAGAGAGGACAAGGTTGCTGTGCATCTGAAGGTGCGATAGAGAAGCAAACACGTTGCACAGAAACTCAATTTTATGCCCCTCCACTCAGAGCTCAGGCCGTCTTCAGGGAAAACCTTATTGCCTGAGCAAGCATTTTGAATTTTTTCCAATCCACCTGGCACAGAGCCTGACCACAGCATCTGCCTCACCCTTTTTCCCGAAGCCGTGGCCTCCTTGGTGGGATTTATAGAATTTAGGAGGGCATGCTATGTGGCTTCCCAGTTCTGCTGCCCATTTTTCACAAGAGAAAACTGGTGTCAAAGAAAAGAGAATAGATTCTGCAATAAAAGCATTTGGAGCCAGACAGGAAGAAATGTAATTTATAACGAGGGTTCTCAGCCATAGCTGCAAATTAGAAGCACCAGGACACTTTAAAAAATACTGATAGCCAGGCTTCACCAAATATTTACTCTGGGATGAGGCTTTGTTCCTTCCTTCCTCCCTCCCTTCATCCCTACCTTCCTTCCTTCCACTCTTCCTTTCTTTCTTTATTTAAAACATCTTCCAGGTGATTCTAACATGCCAAGGTTGAGAACTACTCACCTAAATAGAACAACTGTGTTAAAAAGATTACGCAAGAGAAAAATGGACACAGGATGTGGATGGGTAATTCAGAGAAGAAATAAAAATGGCTAATAGGCACATGAAAAACTGTTGACCTTAATTAATAATTAAAGAAATGCTAAATAAAACAATAATGAGATAGCATTTCATGTATCAAATTGTCAACCTTTTTTTTTTTAATGAAAGAATATTCCTAGGAATGGCAACAGTGTATTGGGGGTGTGTTTGGGGGGTGGGCTGGCCCTCAAACACTGTTTTATGAGAATAAATGGCTACAGTCTGCCCTGAGGGCTGTTGGGCACACCTTTTGCCCCATCAATTTCACTTTGAGATTCTAGATAAGGATGTACTGAGATTTTAACTAGCGTTGTTAATCATAGCAAGAACAAAAAATGGGAAATTCCTAAATATGTAACATTAGGAAATTAGTTCAATGAATTATGGTGTAGTCCTAGAACAGAAATGCCACACAGCCAATGAATATGATATAGTAGATGAATAAATATGTCCCTGCTTGGGAAAATGTTGATAAATTATTGAGTGAAAAAAAGATTCCAAATAATAATGGTAGCATTTTGCTTTGTTAGAAAAGTAGTCTAACTACATGTATGTGTGTATGTGTCTGCACTTAGAAAGGAATTCATAAAAATACACGTAAATATATGTAAGGTTTTAGAAGTCATCACCTCTAGTACAAAAATGACATTTTTATTTTTGCTGCTCTGTATTTTCTAGCTTTGCCCTACAAAGGACATGATTGTTTGTGTCTAAAGGAAAAAATTATTTTTAATTTTAAAATTTACTTTCCAGAGCAAAATCTGCTACTCTGTTTTCTTCTGCCAGGGGTGGGTTAACTTGAAGCACACTCTCCAAATAACCCCCTGACCACTCATCTCCCTCTGCATCTCATCTTTGACCAAGAAGCCAAAAGAGAGGCTCAAATTGGATTTTCCCTCTCCTTCCAGGCCTTCCCCCCTACATTGCTGAACCATGAAATGGCTGTGGGAGATGCATCTGGGGAAGAAGAAGAATCCCCATCAGGGAGAAGAACCCAGGATTTGAACTTCTATTTAGCTATGTGACCTTGGGCTACGCCCTTAAACTCTGCGTGCAGCTGTAAAATGGGAATAATAATAGTGCTGACCACATACCTGGCACAAAGCACTCAACCAATGACACTTCAGATCATTTCTGATTTGGGAAGCCAGACCCTTCCCTGCCCAAGAGGTGAAAGAGCCTCTGAGGGTCCTGACACTCATTGAGGCCCTTCTGAGCATCTCAGGAAGAAAACTGGAGACGGAAGCCAAACCCCTGACCCAGAGACTCCAGAGGGCCTCTGAGACTCCGTACAGGACCTAGGAGGTCACCCATGTAAGGGGCTCTTAACCGGAGTCCCTTCTCCACATGCCCTGTCCCTTCTTTCTATAAATGTCCCCAGAACCTGGTCCCTCGTCTTGACCGTTCCTCCACAGTAGCTCTGTTCATCACAGCCTGCTCGGGGGTGCCTCAGGGCCACCCACGGCCTGTGACCTTACCTACCCGCGCCCCAACACTTGCATTGTGGGGCTAAGGGATTAGTCCCATGGTCACCTCCACTGACTCGTCCTCTCAACCCCCATGACCATGTCCATGCTGCCAAGCCCCTCACTGGCAACCCAGAAGGAAGCTCCCATCACGGTGACCCAGCTCTTGAGTACAGAGTGGCGTGTGCACTGGTACAGAGTTCTCCTGTCAGGGCAGCGGCGGGGACCTTCACCCAGGCTTGGGGAGTTTCCCCAACAACAGTGCAGATGCCCTCTGACAGAATCGGGAATAGAGTGGTTCTGTGGTCTTCTAGAAGGTTCCATCTGGGAGCTATAGAAGCTGTTCCCCACTCCCTGACCCAGAGGAGGCTGTAGTCCCTGGAGGCAGCAGCAGCCAGCCCACCTCTTCTGCAGTCCTGTCCAGAACAGGGCTGCGTGTGACCAGGCCTCAGACACAGTGCGGGGCGGGGGTGGGGGGGGGCCGGGTGCCTTTCCAGCATCACAGACTGCCTGTGAGGCCATCTTCCACAAAGGCCAGGAAGAGCTGGGGGAACATTGGAGGCTTTTAGTACAAAGGACCTGGTGGGCCACCCTGACTTTACCTGTGCTGAATGAATGAGCAGATGAATAAATGAATGATTTGAGTTTATTTTTTTATTTCCAGAGTTAATTAAGATAGAAGAAAACGTTCATGTAAAGAAAATGTGACACACACACACACACCCCCCACACACAGAGGAATATTATTCGGCCATAAAAAAGCATGAGATCTTGCCATTTAGAACAACATGGATGAACATGAGGAGTATCATGTGAAGTGAAACAACTCAGACTGAGAAAGACAAATACCATATGTGGAATTGAAAAACAGTGCAAATCAAAAAACAAAAAGCAGAATCAGACCTATAAACACAGAGAACAAACTGACAGTTGCCAGAGGGGTGGGGAGTGGGGATGAGCAAAACTGGGGAAGGGGAGTGGGACATAGAGGTTTCCAGTTATGAAATAAATAAGTCATGGGAATAAAAGATACAACACAGAGACTACAGTCAATGGTAGTGTAATAGTCTTGTGTGGTGACAGATGGCAGCTACACTTGTGGGGAACATGGCATAAGGTATAAGGAGCTGAATCACTGTGTTGTACACCTGAAACTAATGGAACACTGTGTGTCAAATAATAATGCTTGTGAGCTGTCCGCGCAGAGTCCAAAGCGGGGCTTGAACGCACAAACCAGGAGATCATGACCTGTGCTGAAGTTGGATGCTTAACTGACTGAGCCACCCAGGTGCCCCAAAATTCTTGGGTTTTTTTGTTGTTGTTGTTTTGTTTCGTTTTGTTTTTGAGAGAAAGAGAGGGTGAGCAGGGGAGGGGCAGAGAGAGGGAGAGGGAGAGAGAGAATCCCAAGCAGACTCCATGCTGTCCGTACAGAGCCCAAAGCAGGGCTTGATCTCACAAACTGTGAGATCATGACCTGAGCCGAAACCAAGAGTCGAACGCTTAACTGACTGAGCCACCCAGGTGCCCCAAAAATGTTTTTTAAAAATACGTAAGTGTGCACGACCATTAGAAAATAGTCAAGTAAACCCAGACACTTAGGTGGGCACACAAGTGTCCATAGGGAATAACATTTTGCATTTGCTGCTCAGCAGCTAAACCTGAACTTGGCCTGCGGAGCATAGTTCAGTCAGCTACCGAATGGATGACATTCGCAGCCCTCTCCGATAAGGTCGGGGAAAGCAGAGGAAGCTCTACGTCCGTCTCCACACCACACAGAGTTAAAAACCCCTGTACTTCTTGGTTGTTATCTGAAAACTCCGTGAACATTTGGAGTCAGGCACCCACAGATGGGAAGTTCATTTCAAACAATGAACTGAACAAAGCAGGAGGGGCAGGGGCCGATGAGGGGGTTTCCATTCACACTCCAGGCTGCTCTGCTAGCAAAGTGGTCACTGGACCAGAGCTTCGGGTGAGTAAAAGAATCACATGTCACCCGTCCAGGCTGTAGGTCTTCCCTGGCAGAATTGCCTGACACTCTAAGACACACCCCCCACCCCTCTCTCCGCACACACCTGGACCCTGTCCTGGGCTGTTCTGAGTGTTTGATGCTTGAGCCAGAGTTAGGGTTTGTGTGGACTGGATTCCCTGGAGGTGGAGCTTCTGGCTGGGACCAGGTGCCTGAGAACTTCTAGGGAGAACCCAACCCAGACCACTAGGGAACCTATTGCCTCAAGGCTTCTGGCCTTATTGCTGTGGTGTTGGCTCCCTAGGGTGGCTTTGAAGCTCTCCCTGATCTAGATTACCCCCACCCCTCCCGGGACTCCAGCCTTCTGCCTGGTCCCTATCTCCAGTCTCCCAACAACCCTTGGACTCCCCTAGGCGATGCGCTGCCCCAGTCTGACAGGGGCAGTGCCCAGACCCTGTCAGACTGGGGCCTCAGCCCCCAGGCAGCATCTGGAGTGCAAGGCAGACCCACGAAGCTGGTGTTTTTCTCTTGGAGAGTGGCCCCTTTTTGTGACTCAGACCCTGGGAATTTGGGAGCCTTGCTAGACTCTGGCTGAAGCTGGGCTCCCAGGAGCCCCCACCAGGCTCAGAGTGAATGCACTTGGGTTTCTTGGCTCCCCTGGCCCCTCCCGTTCCCCTCAGTGGGTTCCTTTTGTTGTCACTAAATCCCCTCCAATCTCCCTTTCCAAAAGCCGGCAGATCCAAGTGGAATTCAACACCCAAACACTCACACAAAAGCTAGGATTAATAGCTGGCTTTGTCTGGGCACAGATGTGCAGCAGCTTGGAAGGGGGGGCGTGCTTTTCTTGCCACTTGAGTCAGCCGGGCTCCACACTGGGGGGAAGGAGGGGCTGCTGTGTGGCCTCGCTGGGGAGGGGGAGACCATGCCCCACCTCTCTGAGCTGGTGTGTTCTTGGGGGTCTGGCCCCACCAAGGAGAACACAAAGGTCCCCCCTCGATGGGAGGCCCCTGAGTCCTCCTCCTCCTTCCAGCAAGTCACATTCAGAGGCGGCCGGCTGGCGCTCAGTCTCTGGACTGGGTCCCTATTCTTCTGGAGCCTGAGCCCTGAAACAGGCCCCAGCAATCCTCAAAGAAACCCTGTGAGCGGAGCAAGATCACAGGTCCCTGTGACCGGCACTGTCAGGCAGACAGGAAAGCCTCTTGGAAGAAGCGGGGCTTTCTCTGGGCTCCCAAGGACCGGCAGGATCTGGTTAGGTACCAGTGGGGGAAGGATTCCAGAAAGAGTCCACGGGGCAGGAGAGAGAAGGGGCTGGCAATGGAACCACCAAGTTACAGATCTGGAGGAACACTGGGTGGGGGTGGGGGGTGGGGGG
>NW_027530368.1:9625173-9638923 GCF_008692635.1 Crocuta crocuta | reverse complement strand
AAGCCCTTCGGTCGTTGAGTAGAGGGATAGGCTTGTAGGGGTGGTGGCCAAGGAAACAAAGAAGTGTTGCTGGGACTGAGGTGGTTCTTACCTGGTGCTGTCTGCCTCCAGTAGAATTCCTTTTCTGAACAATCCACGCGATTTTCAACTCAGTCCTCAACACCTATGGGGAAAATATCATGTTTCCCTAATTGTTCTATGTCAAGTAAATCAGGCTCCATTCCCAACAAGAAATATGACATCAGTCAAGTTTTGGAGTGGGAGAGGCTTCCCCTTCCCTACAGTGGCACACATATCTAGGGTTCTCAGCCCATCTAGTCTCTGAAGAATTTATTGGCCAGGAGAAGGTCCCTACTGTTAGGAGGTTTATATACTATAGGAAATGAATGGGTAATAAACAAGGAAACAAATAAATGAGATGACCTTACATGGTGATAAACGTTATGAAGAACATAAAACAGTGATGTGTGTGTCTGGCTGGGGTGGGGTTGGGTGGTCAGGGATGGCTATTCTCTGAGGAGGTAGCATTTGAGCTGAGTTTTTGGAAACAGTGGGATATATTAGATAGAACCCCATGTAATCACAGATACTTACTCTTTTTGTGGTCTACAAAAATACTAATTTCATGGGGTCCAACAAAATACAAAAATAGAGGGGAAAGGAACAGCAAATGCAAAGGTCCTGAGGCAAACCCAAGGTTAGAGTGGTGGTCCAACTTGAGAAAGTCTAATGGAGTGGCAGAGCACCAAGCAAGGGCTAACACTTAGGAAAAATAAGGTTGGGGGAGAGGACTAGTCAGGGAAGGGGTTGGGAATTTAAGTCCAGTGGGAAGTCATTGGAAGGTCAGGATGTAGCCTGATTCTTGGTTGGAATGCTGAGGTATGGAATGTTTCAGAATTTGAAATTAAAAACAACACCAGGGCACCTGGGTGGCTCAGTCAGTTAAGCATCTAACTCTTGGCTTCGGCTCAGGTCATGATCTCATGGTTTTGTGAGTTTGAGCCCCACATTGGGCTCTGCACTGACAGTGTGGAACCTGCTTGGGATTCTGTGTCTCCCTCCCTCTCTGCTCCTCCTCAACTCACGCTGTCTCTGTCTCTCTCAAAATAAATAAACTTAAAAAAAAATAACATGATTTGTATTAACACTTTTTATACTTAGGTAAAAATCTAACAAAATATATGTGCAAAATAGATATAGATAAGGAAGGAATAAAAAATGCTGATGAAAGAAATCAAAGAAGATCGAAATAAATGGAGAGGTATTCCATGTTCATGAAGAGGAAGACTCAATATTGTTCAGATGCCTCATCTTCCAAACTTAACCTATAGATCCAACAGAATCCCAATCAGGGTCTGGTTAGGTGCCCTGACCCATATACCCTATTCTAAAGTTATATGGAAAGGCCAAAGACCCAGAACAGCCAACACAATATTGAAGTAGAAAAACAAAGTTTAAGGTCTGACCACCTGGCCTCATGACTTACAATAAAGCTATACTAATTAAGACAGCTTGGTATAGGAAGACGAATAAACACAAATGAATAGAAGAGAACAGAATACCTGCAAACAGACCCACACAAATATAGGAACTAATCCTTGATAAAATAGCAAAGCAATTCAATGGAGAAATGATAGTCTTCTCAACAAAAGGTGCTGCAACAACTGAGCATTCACAGCACACCAAATCTAAACATAGACGTTGTACTCATCACAAAAATCAACTCAAAATAAATCTCATGGGCTTAAGTGTAAAACGAAAAACTACTTAAACATCTACAAGATACTCTTGGAGAATATCTAGGTGACCTTGGTAATTTGGTAATTACTTTTTTGGTAATTACTTTTTTGATAAAACACCAAAAGTATGATGATCCATGAGAGTGAAAATTAGGGACGCCTGGGTGGCTCAGTCAGTTGAGTGTCCAACTTCAGCTCAGGTCATGATCTCATGGCTCATGGGATCCAGTCCCATGTCAGGCTCCGTGCTGACAGTTCAGAGCCTGGAGCCTGCTTCAGATTCTGTGTCTCCCTCTCTCTCTCTGCCCCTCCACTGACCACACTCTGTCTCTCAAAAATAAATAAACATTTAAAAAATAAAAAATAAATTAATAAGTTGGACTTCATAGAAGTTTGGCATTTCGGCTCTACAAAAGGCACAATCAAGAGAATGAAGGGAAGCCACGGACTGGTAGAAAAATCGTAGTGAAACACAAATGTGATAAAAGAACTGGTATCCCAAATACACAAAGAACTTTTCAACAATAGGAAAAGAAACAGCCCAATTAAAAATGGGCAAAAGATCTGAACTACATCGATGAAGATATACAGATGACAGATAAGCATATGAAAAGATCATCAACATCATATGTCATTAGGGATTTGCAAATTAAAACAACAGTGAGGTAACACTACACATCTATTAGAATGGCTAAAGTCCCAAAACACTGACAACACCAAACGCTGATGGGCTTGTGAAGCAACAGGGACTCTCATTCACTGCTGGTGGTACAGCCACTTTGGAAGACAAGTTTGGCAGTTTCTTACAAAGAATACTCTTACCAGATGATCCAGCAATCATGCGCATAGCTATTTCTCCAAAGGAATCAAAATCATTTGTCCACACAAAAGCCTGCACACCAATGTTTACAGCAGCTTTATTCATAACTGCCAAAACTCAGAAGCAATCATTAATAGGTGAATGGGTAAACAAATTGTGGTACACCCAGACAGAATACTATTCAACGATAAAAAGCAATGAGCTATCAAGCCATGAAAGGACATGGAGGAAGCTGAAATGTGTACCGCTGAGTGAAAGAATCCAGTCTGAGAAGGCTACGTATTCTAACATTCCAATTATATGACATTCTGGAATAGGCCAAACTATGGAGACAGAAAAAAGACTAGGGGTTGCCAGGGGCCCAGGGGGAGAAGGAGGGGACGAACAGGTGGAGCGTGGGGGATTTCAGGGTAGAGACACTACTCTGTATGATACTGTGATTGTGGACCCGTGACATTACGCGTGTGTCAAAATCTATAGACTATACAAGAGAAAAGTGAACCCTGATGTCAGCTGTGGACTTTACATAATAATAATGCATCCGATTTGGGCTCATCAACTGTAACAAATGTAACACTCTAATACAAAATGTGATAATGAAGGAAACTTTCGGGGGGCAGGGAGAAGGGATATATGGGAACTCTGTACTTTTTCACCATTTTTCTATAAACCTAAAAATGCTCTAAAAGGTCCATTAATAAAAAAAGTCTTCAAAAGTAATTTAAAAAAGATTTCTGCTACCCACTCCTCTCTCCTTCGGGGCAGGGCTGGGCAAGCCCTCTCCCTCAGCAGCACCTGCTAGCAGATGCTCTCCCCTCCCCAGCTAATGCCCTTGGGGGAGGGGGAGGGTGGAAGGCTGAGGCTAAATGCACAGAACTTCCTCAGTTGGGAAAGGGACCTCTCTCTCACCTGGCAGCAAGAGCAGCGCACACATTATTCTCCCAATCAGTTCTCGGGCCTACGGTGACGTGCCTTGAGCATAGCTCTTCCCTCCAGGCTGGAACCATTGTGACCCCACCATCCCAACCCTCACCAATGTGTGGTGGGGGTGGGGGCAGCGTGGGGGGAGATTGTACACATGGCTGGGGCCAGGGTGCGGTCTCCCAGCTTAAGAGCACAAGGGGGTGGAGGCGATGCAGGGCTAGCCTCTTCTCCTTTCTGCAGGTTGTCCCCAGCTTTGCCCTCGAGGGAGCACAGGGTGAGGAAGTCAGGTCACTGGTCCAGGGGAGAAAAAGTGGATCCTTAAAGGGCAAGCAGACGGCTGCCCTGAAATGGGAAGTAGGTGGTAATGACAGCGCCTACCTTACTGGGCTGTCGTGGGGTCGAAAGAGACGCTTCATGAAAAACATTTAGCGCAGGGCAGGCGCAGGAAGAGAGGCTGGGAAGTATTCACGGACCACAGCCCTTGGGTTACTCAACCCCATGCCTGTCCTCCTGGCTGGGAACAAGGCTGAGGATGGCACAGGGCCGGGTGCCTTTGCTCAGTCCTGGAGCCGTGGCATCTAACGGGATCTAGTCTATCCCTTCCATCAGCAGCAGGTAGTTACTGAGGGCCGGTCGCCTCTGCCAGGCACTGGAGATACGGCCACGGCAACACGAACACCAGCCCCCGTGCACTGTGTAGTTCAGTGGGGGAGACGCCATCACACAAACACAGCGAGGGTTTCTGTTAGGAGCAGCGCATGCTGGGAGCATCAGAAGGCCAGTGGGGCTAGATCAGAGTGAGTGGGGAGAGGGGACACGTGGGGTCAGGGAAGTGGTGGGGGCCACAAAGGCCGTGAGGACTTTGGATTCCATTCTGGGAAAGCCAGTGGAGCACTTGGAGCCCAGGAGTAGCATGATCCAACACTTGGCACCTTGAGGCGTGGTGTGTGGACGCGTGTCTCCCGGGAAGCCTGTTAGAAATGCAGGGGCTCGGCCCCATTCCAGACCTGCTGAGAGAGAATCCACATTTCCGCAAGATTCCCCAGGTGATCCACGTGTACATTTTGGGGAGCACAGCAGTGATTCTTATATCTAAAGGATCATTCTGCTGCTCTGTTGACAGACGATGCAGACGAGGCTGAGAGCGGAGAGGAACTGGGAGGCTGTGTGATGATCCTGGTGAAAGGTGACAGAGCCAGTGGGGCCTACCTCTTTCTGGAAGGCAGAGTCTATAGGGTCTCCTAATGGCGGGGGTGGTGGGGGAGGGGGAAAGGGGAAGGTCAAGAAGGACCCTGAGGATTTGGGCCTCGTCGGTTAGGTGAGTGGTGGTGCATCTGGTGTACTGGGGACACCGGGGGTGAGGAGCCAACAAAGGCTAACTGAATGAAAGAACAAATGAGACACCACGAGGGTCCCCTGACCTGACCTGTCCCCGTCGGTCTTCCCTGCTGCTACTGGCCATCAGACAAGCTCATGGGTCGTTTCTAGCTGGAAAGAGGTCTGTCCCCTGGTTTGTTATGACCCCCAGGGATCGGTCTCATTGGGTGGGAGCACTTCTAGCCTCCAGAGTTTCTTTCTGGCCTATTCTTCCTTGTAGCCCAGATGAGGAGGTTGGCAGGCCAGGGATGCAGACTGCTAAGATTTGGGGACCAGAACGTACTTGTGGCCCCTCATTCTCCTGAGCCAGCCCTGCAGCAGCCAGAGGCCGTGTCCCAGCATCGCATGGCACCATCTCCACAATGGCCCACCGTGTGGCCCGGGGCCCACTTCACAGCAGTGTGACATGGTGCCCCTGTGCAGAACAGAGCCCTACAGGCACACACGGACACCTCCCACCCCCACCCCAAGACTCTAGTTACCAGCTATGCCACCTTGGACAACTTGCCTAACTTTTCTGGGCCTCAGTCTCCTTGAATGGATTAGTGAGAGGGTGGCCAGAGAGGCCCATTCCGTGTCCAGCAGAACGAAGTTGCCTTAAAGAAGGTAGTGTTCCTCTCCCTTAGCTCCCTGCGGGCACAGGCCCTCAGCCTCACCCATCAGCTCTCCCTCGGTCCCGCGCAGCCCCTACCCACGCTGTGCAGTCTGTTTGCAGACCACTTAGAACAGAGCGAGCCGCGAGTCTTCCGATGTCCATTCCCTGCCAGCACCGCTGGCTCCTGTCCCACGCAGGCAGATGCCTCACCTCTCCGCAGAGCTCCCGTCGCCCAGCACTGAGCCCCCACCAGCTCAGCCAGCCTGCCCCTCTGCTTAGAATCCCCTCCCTGCCTGGAGGCTGGCTGTGCCTCCTCCAGTCAGAGCTGTGGCAGGCCCACCTGGAAAACAGAGCTCAAAAACCCCTTACCCGCCACAGCTAGCTGGCTGGGCAGCCCCAGATGGGAAGCCGGGGACGGAGGGGGCAGCACCCAGGCCCCTGATGAGCAGGTGAGCCCCCCTCAGGAACCACCCCAGTCCCACCAGGACTGTTCAGGGGCTGAAGGCCAGCTCCCCAGATCCAAGGGCAGGAACCTGTGCCATCAGCAGACTCTGTGGCTGCAAAGCTTGCTTTCAAGTCCTAAGGTCGGGGATGGAAGGATGGAGGCTGAGAGGCTGAGAGTCAGAGATTGAAGGAGGGAGTGAGACAGAGAATGAGATGGAGAGACAGAGAGACAAAGAGACTGGCGGCTAGCCTTTAGGCAGGTGGGAGAAGCTCAGCACTGGCAAGGCTTAGGGGCAGCAATCTGATTTGGGGGGGGACTCGGAATTTGTCCCCAAGCTGGGAGAAACTAGCTGTGACGAGCTTTCCTTGAGGTTAAGTGTTTGGGGTGGCGACGTGGGTCACGGTCGGGCCTGGGCCTGACAGCTTGAACTGGGGAAGGCCTCTGGCTGCCCCCTCAGCAGAGCTGCCACAGCCCCCCTCAACTCCAGGGCAGAAAGAAGAGGGAGGCTCTCAGAGAGAGAGCGATGGAGCTCTCAACGACTTCAGTTCCCCCTGAATCTGTCACAAAGCTCCAAGACGATGTGGGGCTTCTAGCTCCAAGCCTTTGTGCTAACCCATTATTCCTTTTATAACTAAGTTTTGGGCCAGTTTCTTTAAACTCTGAAATACCAGAAGGTAAAAAAGGCTGCCTCACCCACTAACCCCCATGGGTCCCGCTGTGTACCTCAGTCTCCCCCGGCCTGCTCAGCCTTCCCCATCGCCACCCCCTTCAGAATCGTCATGAGGATCGAATACAGCGAATGTACCGGAGCTCTGAGCTGTACACAAACGTCGAGCATGATTATCGCCGTCGCTGGAACCTCTCCAGGCCCAGGACGCGTTCCCTGCGCCTCGTGTGCGGACTGGATTGACTTCGAGTGACACCATTTCAAAAGCACTTAGCCACCTGGCACTGTGTTCGGGCACTCGGCTGGGAGAGCAGTGACCAAAATTCCTTTCCTAGAGGCCGCCCCCGACTGTACACGAACCCCCCAGAGCAGGGCCGCACACTGTCACGGAGGCCACATCCTACGAAGACAAGCGAAGGGGACGGTGGGGCAGGTGTGTTTTCGCCAAGCCGGCCAGGGCGCAGGGGGGAGACATTTCCCCCGCTAGCCCCACCCCTCCCCCTTTCCTCTCCAGCCTCCCGGGCCTGTGCTCCTGCGGCCATTGCCTGTCACTGCTGAACAATAGGCCCTGCGAGCAGCTGGCAGCTCAGCCGCCCAGCCTGGTGGCGTGGGGGGAGGGAGGGAGGCCGCCGGCAGGCTGTGGGGCCGGGGTTCCCAGCTCCAGGGACAATGCCAGCGTGTGCGCCTCCTCGGTCAGGCACACGCGGCGCCTTCCCAGAAGCCCCGAAGGCCGGCACTGGTGCCCTGAGAGCGGCGGGCTCCTCCTACCAAGTGTTTCTGCGGAATCCGAGGCCTGGCTCCGGCGTCCAGGGATGCTGGCGGGGTCCCCAGGATTCTAACTTGCAGCCAGGGAGAGCCACGGGCCCCAGCATGTGGCGTGTGTGTAGTCCTGCCCCCTTCCTTTACCACTGAGCCCCCGAGACGGGGAGGGGCTGGTCCAAGATCACTGAGAGCCGGGATGAGAGAACGTGGGTGGCATTCGGCCCTGCAGAGAGCAGTCCTAACTCCTGGTTCGCTGCCGGCCTCACGGGGACATCTTCCCCTGTCCCTTGGGGCAGCGCCTCAGGGTGTGGGAGGGATCCACACCCTGTGAAGAAGAGAGGCGAAGGGGCTTGTTGGAGGTCAGGCAAGTGGAAGAGGTAAAGCGCAGGTTGGGATGGAGTCTCCTGATTCCCTCACCTCGCCCAGCCTCGGGGCATTGGCCTGCCCCTCATCCCCCATGACCTCAGGAGCGAGGGTGGGCCCTAGAAAAAGGTGCTAAAGGGATTGTAAGAGTCTGAGAGGCCCAACCCACAGTCCCAGCTCTGCCAGCTGTGTGGCCTTTGGGAAATTTCTTACCCTCTCTGAGCCTGGACTCCCTCCTCTGTAAAGCTGCGGTGGTAAGATAAACCTCAAAGGGCTGGGGCGAAGAGTCCATGAGATCACAGGCGGGCACTCACGGGTGTCTGGCACATGTGAACGCTCAGTAAGTGGTAACCCTGGAGACTGTTACTCAAGATTCAGTCAAAGATTCCTTTCCAAGAGGAGCAAGAAGGAAATTAAAAGCAAAGATGAAAGAGGCAATAGGCACTCTGGGACCCCGGATTGCCACACGAGCTCAGAGCGCAGTGCTCAGTAAACAAACAGCTGACCACCATGACGACAAGAATGGTGTTGGGAAACGGTGGTGTCCCCGCAGAACATGCCTTCAGCATTAAGATGCCCCAGCTTTGCCTCTCGGCTCAACCTGAAACACCACACTGAGTGGAGACGAGGGTTTTAGCCTTGTCCCCTGTTGTGCTAAGCCGCAGCTAACGTTTGTGGACTTCTTTTATTAATGTCCTAGAACTAAGTGCTTTACGTGTATGGACTCATTTAATCACCGCCACAGCATGAAATCAGCTCAATCATTACTCTCATCTTCTAGAGGAGAAAGCTGAGGCACAGAGACACTGGGGAGCTTGCCCAAGGTTACAGGCTACCGATGGTGGCGCCAGGATTCAAACTCGGGCAGTCTGGTTGCTGAGCCAAACTCTGAACCCCAACGCTGTAACCTGTGTCTTGCGTTAGACAATAATCACCTTCTCCCTCTGCGTCTCAGCTTTTGTATCTGTAACATGGGGACTTTTCCCCACAAGAGCCATGTCTCCGCCTTCTCCCAGGTTGTAAGCTCTGTGAAGATGTCCACTCTTGGGTGACTTTGCTGACTGTTCTGCCTTCTCTGGCCGTTGCAGCCCCACCCCCCAGCACTTGGTACCCTTGAGAGTCCTGCCCCCCACCCCTGCCCCCAAACCTATACTTTATCTGGTCTATGTAAGCCTTTGAGCACAGGAACAGTGTCCTGCCCCGCTATGGGGCCCCGGCTATGATCAGACACCGTCATAAGCATGACACGGTTTGCATAGACCAGGGTTTGGCAAACTTTTTCTGTTAAGGGCCAGATTAGATTTTGAGAGCCATATGGTATGGTCTCTGTGGCCTCGTATTAGGACAGCAGCCACAGACATACACAAATAAATAAATGTGGTTGATTTCCAACAAAACTTTACCTGAACAAGCAGGCAGTGGGCAGGATTTGGCCCAAGGGCCGTGGGTGGCTGACCTCTGGCCAAGATGAACATCACAAGGTCACAGAACAGCAGAAAGTAGTGGAGGGAAGAGACCGTACAGAGCTAACCTAAGACAGGGCAAGACTTGCTGAAAGCATTTACAGAGGTTTGCAGAGCCTTCTAGCAGAGGAAGAGGTTGGTTCTGACTCAGGGGATGCAGAGAAAGCTTCCTAGACAGGCACCTGAGCTCAGCCTTGGAATGACGGGGAGAATTTCTACAAGCAGAATAGGGACACAAGCAAGGGCACACGGTGTGCTGGGAATGGGGGCATCCAGAGGGTTGAGATGGGAGCGGGCCCGGGACCCAGACAAAGAAGACGGAGTTCTGGGCTTCTCCCACATGGGAGGGAAGAGAAGATCAGGCCTTTTCTCTTCTTTTAATTCAACAGGTATTTTGAGTGCCTACTGTGTGCACGGTGCGGCTGTGGGCATGAGGATAGACAATGTTTGTAATTGCCATTTTCACTGCGCTGCGAACGTTTTCGAAGATTTAGGAGCTACGGCTTTATCTTGCCCTCACAAGCACAGAGAGAGTGAATGATTTGCCAAAGTTCTATGTCTAATTAACAGCAGATGCTCGTATTCCAGAGACAAACCATTCCACCGAGCAACAGATTCTTATTTCTAGCTGCCTAATGAGTATCTCCACCGGAATGTCTGGAAAGAGCTCACCCTGCCTGTTCCTCTCCCCTGCATGAGTTTGCTAGGGCTGCCCTAACAAAGGACCACAAACCGAGAGGCTTAAACTGCAGAAATGTATTGTTGNTGCTCCGTGCCTGTCCCCTAGCTTCTCGTGCTTTGCTGGCAGGCTTTGGTGTTCCTTGTACGCCGATCTCCGCCTTCATCTTCACATGGTGTTCTCCCTGTGTGCTTGTCTGTGTCAAGATCTCCCCTTTTTATAAGGCCACTAGTCAAATTGGATTAGAGCCCACCCTAATAGCCTCATTTTAATTTGATTACCTCTGTGAAGACCCTATTTCCGAATTAAGGTCATGCTCTGAGGTACTGAGGGGTTAGGACTTCACATTTTTCTGGAGCACACAATTCAACCCGTATCACCTCACCAACACCAACCCCCCAAATATTCCACGGCTGGTTGAATGGAATCCTCGGTATACAGGCCCTTTGCATCTAGCTCGGTGCCCTCACTAGCTGGTATGGTGGCCCAGAATCGCCTGGACCAGGCAAGGCTGGAGCCCATGACTCGCATCAAAGGTGGCCCGAGGGGCTTGCACAGGATCTCCTCCATGAGCCTCTGGAAGATGAGGGAGGGCCAGACTGTGGAAGTTGGGGAGGGGAGGAAGGGGCGGCGCTGGAGGATGTGGAACCCATTCCCGAACCACTGGTGCTTTGTAATGTCAACTGTAGCATCAAGGGTGTTAGAGAAACCAATGCGGCGGCTACAGTAGATGGGAAGCTACATGGGAAGAAGAGGGCCAGGGTTTGGGGAAACCATGGCAGGGATGGAGAGGAGGTGGCAGGGGAGGAGGACCTTGGGGAACAGAACCCGAGAGGCCCCGAAGGGAAGTATCGGCGCCCCCGCGGGGAAACACGGGGAGCGTGAGATGGCAAAGATACTTAACTCCAAAGCTTGGGAGAGAGGCAGGAGCTGGAAATAACTTTTCAGAGTTCTGAGTGGATTGGGGTCCCCCTGGGAGAGAGAGCTGGGGGAGAGAAGTGAGAATAAGGAGGTGGAGAAGAGGCCTGGGGGAGAAGCAGGAGGGAACCAAGTCTGGTGTGAGAAGGTCAACGGCACCAACTCCCGCAGAGGGCGCAGACCGAGGGCGGGGGGGGGCTCTTCCTTATCAAAGCAAATTGTGAAGAACGGGCTGGTTGCGCTCCGGTCAGAAGGAAAACTGCGAATACGCCTCTCTCGTCTTTTAACTGTTTATTGTATAATATAAAACTACAAAAGTAAGACTGCTTATTTCCATGTACATTGAATCTGTCCAATCGTTTAGATTACAGCCCAAACCTACATGTGAATACAGCTATCTGGGTTCCGATGTGACGTCTGTAATATTGCATAGAAAAGGCACAGCTCTCAGGTCTGTGGGGGAAAGGTTACACCTCCATTTTGACAAAAGCTTTCCTCAAAAACCATGCACCAAACATGTCACTATGTACAGCTTTTCCAAAATCTTGTTTGTTTGCTTGTATGGACTGTACTTCTCTTGCAAATGTGTTATCCCCAAAAGACATCCAAAATTCTTATTGGCTCTGTCTGCAATAGCATTTGATCCTGGCTAATTTTTGAGAACCACTGAGACTCGTTCTTAGAAGCACTGAGAACAACTGTATACAAGCAGGACGCACACACCTCGCTGCCTTTGGCAGTTACAGGAAGTTAACTACTTGCAGCCAGAACAGGTTAAATACGCTCTTTTCAATATTCTCAGAAAATGTAGAAAGGTCCAATTTGTAACAGCAAGGTTTTGAAATTAAGACAATTCATATAGAGGGTTAACAATCACTGCACAGAGTCTTTTTTTTTTTTAACGTCTGTCATTTAAGAAGGCTGCCCTGCAGTATTCATAATTCATTGTTTACCACAAAGGTGGTTAATAAATTTAAGCTTTAAAAAGGATCTGTAAGGTGATACTTTGGCTCTCTGGAGCTTATTTATTCAGGAAATTTTCCTTGATTGACCTCAGGGCAGTTGGGATATTCCACGGGGATATGGCAATAAAAGCTCAATTGATAAAGACACTCGAGGCGTAGTGGAGGCTCCGGCCAGTTCTCACCCTTTGGTGTGAACGAGGGTGTCGGTGTGATTGCCCCTTCCGTCAGATAGAGGAAGTGTCGCTAAAAAAAAGTTTAAAAATCTCAACCCTTTGATGCTTGATTTTCTGAAAAAATTTGGAGGTATTGAAACATTCCTCATCCATACCTTTTTGCATATTTCAAACAGACCTAGATTAGAGGAGAAAACTGAATGTGGACTGAGCATACGATGACAAGACCCGGGGCTCTGGCTCGGACCCCCTCGGAATACAGACTGACATTCCTACAAGAGAATACATTCCTACCATACATTCTGCACATGTTACGATCCAGATGTTGTTAGAGCTCCACAGTAAAATAAATATATTTACACAGAAAAAAAAGGAATAAATAACTTATGAAAAAAATCACTTCAAATTCAAAGCTCTTATTATTCTGCTCTCATCTTGTCACTTCATTGCACATCACTGTCGATAATTTTCCTCTCCCAGCCCCACCCAGCACGTCCTTCCCGTAAAGGCACCTCAAACTGCCTGCCTGACTCGGAATGCCACGTGGTGTCCTTTAACAAGGGGGAAGGCGCCGCTGCCAGGTGGCACCTAGAAGCACATCCCCCACTCAAGACGGGGATGCTGAGGTCACCCCGGGGCCCGCACGCGCTTCCCCGCCAGGACATGGCTCTGTGAAAATAAGACAAAGATCACCTGAACACTTGACGGTTTTGTTCTTTTACGAACGGGCCGCTGATTTCCCGCGTCCTCCTCAGCGGACCTTGAACGTCAAGCATTCGTGGCCAGGGTGTCCAGAGTTAAAAAGCATTTGCCTGCTGCTGTTGGGGGTTTTCTGCTGTGATTTTGAAGCCCAGCCTCACACACATGAGAGAGTCAGAGAACCATGTTTGGGCAACACTTTGCTGTGCTTATTTGAACTGTTGCCCAACATATGGGATTTGTTTAAACACACGATTTGCTAATCCAACCAAAGTACAGTTGTTCTAAGTTACTGTAAATCAGTTTTTAACAATGGCAAATCAACCGCCTTCCCCTGTTATTGTTCGGAATAATCAACACTATTGTGTCTGTATACGTATGTGTATGTGTGCGGCATGTGGCGAGCTCGCCGGGTCCTCCGGTTATCGAAAGCATGGCGTCTGGGCTGACTTGTTCTCCACAGGAAAAGGAAGCTCTTAAACCGGACAGGCACAGTGACACCGGAAGCATCTACAACAACCCTCACCTGACCGCTACGGTCCCCGGTCCTATCAAAGGAGATGACGCGGCTGCAGCAGTAAGGGGTATCCAGGTAGAGGTTGCTCATAGGAGAGCAAGTGCAATTTGATCTGTTTCTCACCGCTCTACTGAGTTGACAATTAGCCTTTAAAAACACATTCAAGTGGGGGAAAAGCAAATTCGAATACAGGAAAATTTAATCCTATCATACACAAATCCTTTGCTTAGATGAGCAGTTCCTTCATCACAAATGTATTTGCTTCGCCATGTGCATTATAAAAATAAAACTATCTATGGCTTGTTTAAAGTGCCATTTTATAAAGCTGTCTTTTTTAATTGGCCAGAAGGACTCAATTTTATCCATGGCAAGAAGTGAGCAGAATTGGTGGCTGAATATTGACAAATGACCAACAACAAAGACAACAACAATAACACAAATCCCATAATTTAAAAACTCTTAAATAAATATAAAAGTTATTCCTAAAGAAGCCATCTGCATTTCAGCAATATAGGTTGTAACCAGCTAAAGTACCATTGGAAGAAAGAAAAAAACTGAAACGAAAAGGCCATCAACAGTTTCGGCAACAAGCATGATACACTGCAAATGTCTTAAAAATTAAATGTACACCACTAGGGATAAAG
>NW_027530368.1:9623242-9625168 GCF_008692635.1 Crocuta crocuta | reverse complement strand
AGCGACTTCTCAAGTGTCCTGGGTGGGGGCCGGGGAGGGGGTGGAGGGGAGGCAAAGGGAAGGAGGAGAAACATGCATAGAAAGTCCTGTCTGTGTTATTTGGGTAAAACAGCCCCGTTAAGTGTAGTTAAAGCAGTTGATTCAAGGAAGCAACCAGATTGGAAGCTGTGACATAATGGTACCGACTCCAGGTTCAAGAGCCACGGATGTTACAGGACAGCATCCCAGGCTGGGCCAAGGTGAGCGGAGCTCGCTGTGGTGATCGCGAAGATGATATTTTCAGCGCTTAGCAAGAGAGGAAGGAAGGCTCTAGGGAAGGGAAGCTGGAAAAGACAACCAAGCAACACAGTGGATGCCTTCTGGTGGTGGTTTCTTCCTTATGAGCCCTAAGCATTTGCAATAGGGTTTAGTTCCACAAAGAGGTTGGTTACTTTTCAGAAAATTTTGTTCTCGTGTAAAATTTCGGGTCATCATAAAAATTATGCCAAAAGGGAAAGATTTGGGGGTTTTGTTTAAAAAAATAAAAACAATTAAAAGCACAAACTTGGCATAAATACAGTGAGTATTCGGTAGGCTTCCCCTCAAGAGGGGAGCTAAAGAGAACCATCATCACGTCAACCCCCATCTCCCGCCAACTGCTTAATGCAAGTTTGATGAGCAGACGCGGCTCTGGCTTTGGAAGTCACAGTGCTGGCGGGTGTTCATGCCAGGGGGTTGGTGCCTGTGAAATTTGGGTGTGATATTGCCTGGCCCTTTCTTAAAGCAGTGTGTGTGTGTGTGTGTGTGTGTGTGTGTGTGTACACGCGCGCACCTGCATCTGGGGACATCAACTGCAGATTAATTTGACCCAATTTTCTCTTTGCACCAAACACATATAAAACATTACAACTCTATAAAAGTACAAGTGCAACTTGTACATCTGAAGTTTGCAGGAACTATGTGAGCAAATCCTATCAAAATAGCTATCTCATATGTATAAACAGCATTTGTTTTTAGAAAAACAATATCATAAACTGCAGAATCTGTACAAAAATATAAAATAAATTTGGGCAGCAGTTTCTAAACAGCCATGTAAATGCAACACTTAGGAGGAGTAGTTAATGCCTCTAAAAAGGCTGAATTGCCAAGTCAACCTATACAGGGCGAAAATGCCAGAAAAGGTACTGAGATTATCTAAATAATATATATATATATATTTTCTCTTTTTACCTCTTGCAATAAAACTTATAGAAAAAATAGACAAATATGCACATGCAATTTACAGCTTTTCCAACGTATTCCTTGTGCTTCACTTGAACTGTTTATTTTTGTCATCCGGCATGGCAACATTGTCTTCAAAAGCATTCTTTCCTGTTCCAGGGCAGCAGGTCTCTGAGAACCACTCAGAAAAGCGTATTAAAAGTGGTCAGACGTGGATGAAGGCACTCCAACTCTGCTCAAAGCAAAAACTAGTGTGATCCTTTTGTAAAACGATCTTTTCCTCTGAAAAAGGCAAGCAAGGGTGCATGCACAGTGCGGAGAGCTGTGGGGTGCGGGGACACTCGCAGGGTCTGGGCGGTGCGGGCGCCGGGCCGGGGCTCTTAGGACCCGACCAGCACCTCCATGATGTGGTCCAGCTCCGTGAGGTCCATTTTGAAAGGCTGACTCGGGGCGACCGGCTGACTGCTGTAGGGGGCCAGAGTCTTGAGGAGATCGTCGGCCGACACCGGGGCCATCTTCGAGGCCGTCCCCGAGGCCGACGTGCAGGGGTCGAAGTCGTACATGGACGTATCGATGTCGGCAAACAGGATGTCGTCCAGGGTCAAGTCTGTCAGAAACCCCGTGGACGTCGTGATCTCGAAGTTCCCGGGCAGAGAGTCCATCAGCTTCGGGTCCTCGGGTTTCGGGCCGCCCGGCGCGCCGGAGCCCCCTCGGGAGCTGTCGGGC
>NW_027530368.1:9614752-9622351 GCF_008692635.1 Crocuta crocuta | reverse complement strand
CCGCAACATGTTGTTGATCAGAACGGTCTTTTGCAAGCTGGGCTCTGTGAGGGGCCTGTGGTTATAGAGTTTCATAAGGGAAATGTTGAAGATAGTCTGGCGCTGTAAGGTGTAAGACACCTTGGATGGCCCATCGGAGGGAGACAGGATTTTGCCTTCCAGCCCATCTTCATGCTCGTCAAACTTCCGTTTTTCTCCTTTACCCAACATATATCTGCAAAGGAGAAAGGAAGGAAATGGAATGAATCACACGAAAACTAATTTCGACCCGAAAAATGGCGCTGATTCGGAGGTCGGGTCTTGGACTCCGGTCCCTGGCCCAAGGTGACTTAGCAGGGGCGGATTAACTGGGGGGAAGCTCTCTCAGAATCCGAGAGAACTGGGAGATCTACCTTTGTATGCTGGTGGAGCAGTTTTTATCACTAGGTAGTCTGGTGAATGTATTTCTTGAGAAATGTGTACGACACAGACAAGTTAAACGTTACCATGGAAACCATGATTTTGACTTTCTCCGCTCGTGCGCTTGCGTTCGCTTGCCTAACATTACCATGCAGTTTCAGTTTCCCTCCCCCAAACAGATTTATTTTTGAAGCCCAAGAAAACACTTACAATGCTATGACCTAACAGATAAAGGTGTCACAGATTACATCTTGAGCGACTGAAANCGAGGGGGGGGGAGGAGAGGAACAATTTTGGTAGAACCGTGTGTGCTTTCAAAATGCCTTTTCCTTCCTCATTATGCATTGAGACTCGCTGCCTGTTTGGTGACATGTGGTGAGGCACTTGGCCTGTGTGAAATGACCACAGCGATAGAGCCTGCCACCGCTTTTCAACCTAGAATAAAGTGGAGGAATGTGGTTTTCCCAGTCCAAGTACCATGGCTCAGTTTGATTGCATACAGTTAAGTCTGAATGCAACTGGGACGAGTTTAAAAGTAATTTGTTCTGATTATAAGCATTGCTGTTTGAGTACGTGTGAGACATTTCATAACAAAATACCTACTGTGATTCCAGAGATACATACGTATNCCCCCTTTGTGAAGACCCCCTCAGTGGGCTGCGTCTTCTGGAGAGTGGTACTTCCTTTCAGAACTTCTACCATCTGAATAGAACAATTGCCAAGTCCACTGGTCTTTGCCTCACAGACCTCACTTCCAAACCATTTAATCGAGAAAGTTATTCTCATGCCATCCAGACCAGGAGACGTGGGTCTAACTAAGCCAGGCCTGTGCTTGCCGGCCCACCATCTCTGCAGCACCCACCCACAGGCCGGTGTTCACCCTCTCGTCAGTGCCACTCACTCTTTGATAAATTCATATATGAGTACTTTGGACTTCCCCAATTTTTCGTCTAAAAGCGACTTGCCTTTTACTGAACTGCTTCGGCTGATTTTGATGGAGCCTCATTCCATCCATCCTTTAGATTTACTCTTCTGCACCTCTGCCATCTTGGGCACTCTGCCTGAAAGTGGGGAGTCCCAAAGATGAATAAGGCCTGGC
Organism: Crocuta crocuta; assembly: GCF_008692635.1. Classification (NCBI taxonomy): domain Eukaryota; kingdom Metazoa; phylum Chordata; class Mammalia; order Carnivora; family Hyaenidae; genus Crocuta; species Crocuta crocuta. The sequence goes on along the minus strand of NW_027530368.1, from coordinate 9,620,853 downwards.
CTTCAAGGGGCTGCGTATCATCTCCTACCCCTCATCATTTGGAACTGAGCCTTGTCCTAAAGGAACACAGCTAACCATAACGAAACTGCACAGCTCTTCCTTGCAACACTTTGCTCAGGAAGGCCACGCTGCCCCCCAAGACAGACGAACAACTCGTAGGTGGTCACAGAGGCTGGCACCAAGTTTCACCCGGAGCGACTGCCTTCACATGCCTTGATCTCCGGGAGAGAAAGACGGCCACACCCGTCAATGTCAGAATCAGCCTGAGAATTTGTTAATGTCCATAAAGAATGTATAGTTGCTTGTCTGAAACGCCTTCCCTCATAAACATGAAGAAAAGGGATGTCAATCACAAGGACCAAAGACCAGTCCCACAGTGTTCTCTGAGGCAAGGAAGATGTGACTTCTATATCGAATACTCCACATGACAAAAACTTTTCCCACTCTTTAGTGCTAAAAAGTCTCATTTGTATATATACTTTGCATAGAATATTTCCTATCTAAAGTATCTGTGCTACTTAAATTTGAGTGTGAATCAGAGAGGAGGTGATTTCATTTCACATTAGAAGACACTTTCTCCTTGATGCCTTAGAGGTGTTACTGGATGGCTGTGTTTTGAGACAGTTACACTATTTGTATCTGCTTAAAATTTAAGCATTTCAATATTCATTTCTAGAAAAATTCCATTTTTGCCGAAGAGCTCACTGAGTGCATTTAATTCTCAGATAAAGCTGTTAGATGGTCTACATTATGGGTTATAATGTAATTGCACCGAATACATGTAAATCTGTGTGAGAGTACACAAATTCATACGAATACACTCTAAATCTGTTTTTCTCAAAGTGTGGTCTTAGAAGGTGCCGGTCTGAGAACTGTTACTGGCCCAGAAGAGTTAAAAAGAGATACTGTATTACTTAGAAACATTTACAACAAATTTACAGAGTAATTGTATATCTGTAAATCTAATTTCTAAAATAAGGCTTCTATTTTGTTTTTTGGGTTTTTTCTGAGAAGAGAGAGGGAGAGCACCAGCTTGAGTGGGGGTGAGGGGCAGAAGGGCAGAAAGAGAGAGGGAAAGAGAAGATCTCAAGCAGACTCCACGTGCAGCACGGAGTCCGACGTGGGGCTTGATCTCACAACCATGAGATCATGATCTGAGCCGAAATCAAGAGTCAGACACTTAACCGAGTGAACCATCCAGGCTCAGTACTTTTATTCCATTTCTCTAGTAAGTATATTTATGTTTTACTAAAGTAAAGGAAAAAACAAACAAGATGGTCCTTCATCACAGAAAGTTTGAGAAGCGCTATCCCAAAATGTAAACCAAATAAATACTTCGAAACAAATCAGTAACCTCACTGCCACGTGGAATTTTTATTGGTTTTCTGCAGGAGAGGTAACAGGTAAAAACAGTGTAGACTTTCCTTTTCTTTCAGTCATTAATATAGGAATGTCTTTTAAAGAGTTGTTGCCAGGATAAACAACAGGGCTTTTTCAATTACTTTCTCAATAAGGATTATTTCTCTAGAAATAATCACTGTATCTGTGAAACTCGAATATCTACCAAGCATGCGGCACCACAGGCATTTAGCAGAATTCCCACAGCTGAAGGAGATCGGTGGAGATGTTTTCAAAGAGATTTCAGTGTGAGAAGCACTTAATTTCCAATTAGAACGATCCAGCTGGTCAGAGCTGTGTGACAATCCTAATGCTTCAGGAGCAATGCTGGACAGGGAAGGAGGAGGCAGGACCCTCGTAAGCAAAATTTGTGGGCAGGATAGACAAATTGAAGCTTGGATGCTTTTCAAATGTGTAAATAACCCACGACAGGATATGTCTCAAAGCAGGTTTGCCTTCATTTCTCTACAGCATTTTATGAGGCAGAACTGGCTCCACACACCCAAGTGAGATTGCAAAACACACACAATCCCGATCTGTAATCCTGATTCTAGCTCAATCTTGCTAGAAAGGTGTAAAATGCAACGTAATAAAATTGAGGCTGCATTTTCACTTAGAAACTTTAACTCTTAAAAAAAAAATTTTTTTTAAGAGTTAAAGTTTCTCCAGAGTTTGCTTAACACAGTGTTTGAGTGTGACCACGTTCAGAAGAGGCCTCCAGCTCCCAGAGGGGGAGGTTTTGAGAGCTTTCACCAGCGGCGCAGTGTTAACTGTTAACCACCACCTCCTGGAGCAGGGCACAGTTCAAAGAAGAAAAGACAGCCACTCAAGAACCGGAGGGCAAAAAGCCAAATGGTGTCTCTGGACCCGGGACTCAGGCTGGCCAAAGCCAGGGTCAGCCGCTCCTTAGAAGCCTCGCTCCTCAGCTCGCTAAGAAAACAACAATAGCTCTTTAAGCACACTATCGGCGAAGCACGTGACCTTTAAAAGGCCTCACTGGGCTGCAGCCTGAAGACAAGCAGTAGCTGGGGCTCATTAAAGGCTTCAAGGTAACACTAGAGAAGCGGTGTTCTGCTGTTCCTGCCTGAAAGGCTGACACCTATACCGGGACAATGGACCTGCAGTTCACAGAAAGGAGGGGCTTATGACAAGTGTGGCTTCTAGGCCATCCAGAGACCTGACACCCCTCTTTGTCTCCTCCTTTGGCTTGTGAAGACATAAGCCCAATGCACAAGTCCTTTACCCAATTTTTCGGCCAAAAGACGGTCCGAAAAGGGACCTTGAACTTCAGGGCTGGTTAGAGACTCCCGCCTGGAGGAGGGAGGTGGTCATTTCCTCCCGTTTCTGCCCCTCCAGGGGGCAGAAAATAACCTTTAAAAGCCAACCATACCCACTCTTCTCCTGCATATTTGGTGGTTCCTAATACAAGGTTCACGATAAAACACCCCCTTCCCAATAAACTTGCTAGAAACAAACTCCTAGCATCCTCATTTTACTTAAGGTAAACTTTAGCAAGTGTTACCTACAGCAAACTAAGTTTTGAAAATAAAGAACAAAACTCATGGGTAGCAGTATAAATGAAAACCTCTCTTCCAGGGTTTTCCAAGAAGTTTAATACTGAATACAACTCTGTATTCCAAACCTGGCTCTCAGTGGCACCGCTTTCATCAGAAGGGACCCTGCCCTCAATAGCTACAATCTGTTTGGGCAGATGATCAAACAATGGGTCACTAAGACATTCCATAGGACCAGAAATACAGGGGCTGATATTCCCTGACTACCTGGGGGTGTGCAATGTAAGATTCTGAGTGACTCCTATAGCAAGGCATCAGAGAGGTCATTCTGGGCTGGGGTGATCAGGGAAGACTTCCAGAGACAGGGTTTGAGATTTATATTTAAGGTGGGATTGTCTCTTCATGCCTGTTTCTTACTCCAGACGGTAAGCCCCAGGAGGATACACACTCTTTCATTTGCCTCCGTATCCTCAGGACACAGAAGATGCCCCACAAATAGAACAGTAAGCGGAAAGAATGAGGAAAGACTGTGGGACAGCCGGGAAACGTGTGTGTCTTTGTCCCGAGAGCGAACTGTGCCTGGGAGGGAGGGTCTGAGAAAGAGGAGAACTGAACAGACCTCCGAGGTGACAGCTGTACAGGGCGGGACGTCAGTCAGGAAACTTGGTGGGACGGAGACACATGGGGTGGGCAGGGAAGCCTTAGCTCAGAAAACTGTCTAGGGACAGTCATACGTCTTCAGCCTGGGCGAGCACCCCACTCTCCTGGGGGCTTGTCCACACAGAACACTGATCCCCCCCACCCCCAGGATTCTCATCCAGCAGGTCTAGTGTGGAGCCCGGGAATCTGCATTTGCACGTTTGCAGGCTATGCTGCTCTGGGGACCCCAACTTGCTCTTTCCCCCACCCAGCCATTCCATGTGTGAGCCTGTGGATAGTTTTATCCAACAGGGAACCCAAAGGTCTTCCCTATTTGTGTCTAAGCAAGTAAGGAAAAAAGGAAATGAATGGTGTTTTTGCGATGGCAACAGACAACAGACATTAAAAAAAGCAAACAGACTATATGCAGAATTAAGGTGCCTTTAGCTCAATTTTAGTGGTAAAGTCCAGCCTCTCAGACTGAGACATCAGATCCCACTGGCTAGGACCCAGATTCTTCTTGCTGTCACCTTAGAGTGCATGGCAGTGAGGCCTTAAGCCCAATGTCCCAAAAACGAACTGAAACAGTACCTATGTGGTAAAAGCCTAACATTTCATAGCTTTTAGATTATTAAGGCATGAAGGGGAAAAATGCAAACTTAAAAAACAATCAAAAAGTTCTCCTTAACTCAATGGTTTTCAACTTTTTGAAGGCAATGTCTTAAAATGAACAAAAACTCCACTCTCCTTTAATGCTATTTGAACCGTCAAAAATAATTATATTTAAATTAAGAATATTAAATCTACTTTTGCAAACTACCACCAGTCACTGTAACCTGCAGGGTCTCTGTAGCCCTCTGTGGGTAGCATCCGTGCTGGGGCCCCTGGGGGCCTGAATGGGAAGCTTCCTCGGCCCACCATGCGGGCTGGGCTGCCTTTCCGGCTTTCTGACTATGTACTGGTGAAAAAAGGATGAAAATCATTACTTCAAAATACCTCAGCACTCAACTGGGTCATACACTGTACATTTTTAAGAGCCTGTTCTAACTTCCTTCTGTACTAGTAAATAAAAACTGGAAGTCCAGTCTTACCCATTCAGGAGTGTAGCTTCACGACTAAGCGACACATTGTTTTAAAAGCCAAGTAACAAGGCAGAACTAAGCCACGGTGTCGTCTGTGGTCAGGGAAGGGCAGTTACTAGTGGGGCATGGCTTCTGGGGAGCGTGGCCACTGACCTGCACACGTAGGACCTATGCATGTTTCTGCATGCATGCTATACTTTACTAAACATATATTTTTAATTTCGTAAAAAATTTTAATGTTTTGAGAGAGAGAAAGAGAGGCAGAGGGAGAGCAGGAGAGGGGCAGAGAGGGTGGGAGGCAGAATCCGAAGCAGGCTCCAGGCGGCAAGCATAGAGCCCGACGCGGGGCTCACACCCGCAAACCGTGAGATCATGACCTGAGCCGAAGTCGGACACTTAACCGACTCAGCCACCCAGGCGCCCCGTAGTAAAAATATATTTATTTTTAGTAAAAATATTTTTTAAAAATACTAGTGAGTAGCTGTCAAGGAAAAGGCCCCCAATTCAAAGGGGAGCTTTAGGAGGCCATCTCCCTAATCTCTATGACGCCGTCTTCCACGTGACCACTGGCTGCTGAAGGGCACAGAAGTACCAGTGCTGGCACTGAACTCCTCAAAATGAAAAAGCATTTACAGGGATGCTAACAATTCAGAGCAACCGTTTGTGCTCATGGATCAACCTCATTTGGGGGGAAAAAAAAAGCTAAGAGAAGATGTGTGACAAGTGTCTTCAAAGAGCCTAGCGGAGGCGATTTCCTCATCGGACATCCTGTGCTGCCCAAACCCACAGCCCTTTAAGTGGAAACACACATTCTTCCAGTTTCTGGCAGCGGTAGCAGTAGGGGCCCCTGGCAAAATTACTGTGTGTGTGACAGACTTCCCAGACCCAGAGAGAGGCTGGCGGGAGAGGGTTCTGAGACAGCCTCTGAAACGCGGCCGTCTCACTTCCCTTCTCCTCAGCCCGTCTACCTGCCTTATGGTGCCATCGGGACCGGTTTTTGAGGCGGTCCAAACGGAGAGCCTCTGGCCCTAAGAGAGGACACCCACTAGCCACGGGGCAGAAAGAACTCTGAGGCACGGTTCTTGTACTGTCATGAGTGTCACACAGCAAGTCCCAGGCAGGAAGGAAAAGCCTGATCCAACTTCGGGGGGGGGGGGGGGGGAGCCACATCTGCTTCGACAACTTTCCACACGGCTCAAATATTACACCTTAAAAAACACACGGGACTCAGAAATCTGATAAGGCCTGCACGTTTAACACCCTCCCTTGCCCAAGCAACAAGAAAACACACCCGGAGAACACAAAGGCCACCCTGAACGGGACGTAGTTGGTGGCGGTGCTGGCGAAACGGCTCACAGAAACAGGCCCAGTCCTCCGAGGGCTCACGCCCACGGCCGTGCCACGCGCCGCGCTCCTCCTCGCGGCGGGGACGGATCCCCTGGCGTGGGGCTGGGGACGGGGGTGCGCT
>NW_027530368.1:9606293-9614656 GCF_008692635.1 Crocuta crocuta | reverse complement strand
CCCTCCCAAAGGCTGCCTTCAGGCCCCTTGCTGACTGCTTCTGGCCTCGGGGAATGGCGGAAGCAGGGGCAAAATTCCAACGGGGAGAAAGCCTCGCTGCTTATTTACAGACCGGGGAAGGGCTCCCCGAAGACAGGGGAGGGTGTTACTAACGCGAGCCCTAAAGCTGCCTGCGCCGGGAAAGCTTTTTCGGAAACAAAAACAAAACAAAACAACCACCGAAGCTCATCCAGGACGAGGTCCCTGCAGTAACATCCATGCTAATTGGTAAGTAAGACAAAGCCTTCCCTAACAAATCAGCAATGTAATTACGAAGCCAGTCGCTAGACGCAGCCAGCTCGGCGCGNCTAAGGAAGGTAAAAAACAAAACAAAACAAAAAACAAAACAAAAAAAACCCACCCAAACCAAACCTCAAAAAACTCTTGACTGTTTGGGAATGTCTTTTTAATGTCCACAAGTTCAGAAACTCTAGCTTTCCCTCTCGGGATTTTTACATACTTCTATTAAATGGAAGACCTGTTTCAGACACTGTTGGTTTGTCAAATATCATCTTTTCTCTCGGAAAAAGAAAAGGAAAAATTTAAAGGTTGACAACGAACTGCATTTAGTGGGCAAAACAGACTCAAGTTCTGGGAGAGAATGTTTCAAGTAAATATTTCTTTGGAATATATTATGGCCTTGTTAATAAACATCTGGAAAGAAAAACAGGCTTTTTCTAATGTTACTGTTAAGTAGTATAAAATGTTTCTAATATCCCGTCTTACTGGTTCCTCCACCAGCTGGGGATTTTAGGTTTTAAATTCAGCTAAATCTTACGAAGCTGGGGACACGGGTCACCTTCTTCCAAAGACAGTGGAAATGCTAGCAATTATTTTATTTTACCTAAGGATCTGGCCAAAAAAGCACCACACCCTTGAAGCAAAGACTGAGCACAAATATATGGTTTCTGAACTTAAGTTTAACAAAAACATACTCAACATTTGCTTCAAAATCCTCAAGAGAAAACTGCCCGTGTAGATGAAACAAAACTGACAAAATGTTGACAACTACTGAAACTGGGTAACATATATGAGGGGATGCACACACTCTTCCCTTTACTTGGGAGTGTTTGGAATTTTCCATAATAAAAAGTTAAACACACACACACGTCAATGCATCTGTTCAAAATTCTACAAATTAAAAAAAAATCAAATAAGCACAATAAATTATTTACACCCTCAGTGAGAACTATTCTATTAACTTGATAGGTTAGTTTACACAGAAGGCAGCTATTAATGCTCCATGTAAACGAAGCACGCCCAGTACAGGTCAACTCCTTTCAAACTCTGAAAGACAGCACATCACGTTCAGCCACAAGGGGGCGCGGCAGAGCAACAAGGCACGCCTGAAGTCTGATTATTCACTGCAATTCTACCTATAGACCTCTCTCAAAGTATACACATTTCGAGATTGTTCCCAAATTGCAATCTACACAAGACACTGCTAGGCAAGTGAAGAGGCTTGCCAAGGCCAAACTAAATTATATTATGCTATGGTTCACACTGAATAATACTGTATGCAGAAAAAGGCTGTTGCCTGTATGTGTGACACTGATGTTTCAAAAACCATGGTTAAAATCCCTGGAGGAGTCCTGAAGTGAGAACACACACAACAACACACATACAAACCCAAGTATAAGACGAGACCTTGGAGAAGCCAACAGTTTGAAATTTCCAGTGGAGGTCCTAACCACAGTGGACTCCCAACCACACGAGTTAGTCTCAATGGTAGCATTAAGAATTTTACTAGTATTGAAAAGCCTTCAACAAGGCTTATTAAGAACTGGAAATTATTTCCACACTGAACAGATAAGGCTTCAGTCAGTTATTTGCGAAAACTTCAAAAAGGATATTGGGGGAGCCACTTAATTGTAAAATGTAACAAAGTAAACCTCAGAGAGATAATGACACCAGTTACTGTGTAACTACTTGCTGAAATATTTTTCTACTCAATTACAAGTTGATGCTCTATGATGTTGTATGTTCCATAATAATGTTCATAAGAAATTAACTATTATCACCAATGTTTCCCTTTGAAACTTTGTAAATACAAACGTTTTTTATAATAATTTATTATAATCATATAAATTATGTTGGTAATTCATACTAATTTGGTGTTAGGAACATCTTTAGCATGCTGAAGCTAAAGACTCATAATTAAGGAAAAAAATTCTTAGATTTGAATTTCTTTCTCTTACGATAATGGGCCTATAAAGGCTAACCAGCCTTGCCCCACCCCATTCCCGTGCACAATGAAAATATTTTTTTCTCCTGTATTTAGAATTGCTTGGATGGGATTCTGGTTTCAACCCTCCTATATAGCATCTTTTCCCCAAAGATACCTTGTTTTCCCCCCTCACACTAGAGACCCTTAATAAACAATGTCAGGGGGAATAAAAAGGCTTAGTTAGGGTAGAAACCAGTGCTCTGCCAAAAGTAAGTGACAGGTTTGTTTTTTTGGTTTGTTTTGTTTTTAAGAGGGCCATCAGATATATAAAACAGTCACACTAAAAGAAGCAATACTTTGCTCAAATAAATCTGTGTAAAATGAAATTACATCTTTAGTTAAAACAAAAGGTTGCCTTCCACATTTTGTTGGCCAACTACTTACCACTGGATGAAATAAAAACTAAGTATGCCACATCAGGAAGTGTTTTTATGGAAGTGTTTCTTAAACATTATGGGGAGGTTTTAGTCTTTGTGTTCAAATTCAGAATGCTTTATTACTGTGAAAGATCACTTTAGAGAAGGCACATTATAAAATATTACTCACAAATATCGAAAATATTTCATCTTTTAAGCTGCACATGCAGTCTATTGTTTTTTAATTTACTTACTGAGTAAAATTAAACATTGTACTGTATGGTCCAAATCTGGATTCCTTCAAAAAAATCTCTACAACATGACATAAGAGGATACAAACCGAAGGTAGATAGGATACCAGAAATAGACTTAAGAGACATGTGAAAGGGAGGAAACTATTTTCCTGTGTAAATCTCAGTCCCACGTAAGCCACATCCATACTCCAAATGAGTTAGTTAGTCCTAAGAAGCAGGCAGGCTGGTGACAAGGTCTTACGAAGACAATTTAATCTTTATATAATATACTTGGATAATTCACAAAGTAGAAAAAGAAAATGAGGATACAAACTGGACTTGAGAGCCATGAATGATACTTTATAAATATGGCAGCCCTTGATTTTACAAATAATCGTTTGGGGCCACTTTGAGATGAAATGTATTTCTTTCGGAGGACTTCTGCGTATTGATAATTAATGACCCACGGAACACAAAGTCACTTAGTCAAAGACAATGCAAATAATCAACGTACCACACTGAATATGATCCATATTTATTTTCTAAGGAACCGACCTCTTAATACTTCGATGATCTCCAGTGATCCCTACGGAGAGCCTGCTTCCAGTCTACCACACTTGCTACCCCTAACATTCCACCCATCCTGCCTAGCTTCAGGGGTTTCAGAAGCAAGAAGACAGGTGCCACTTGAGGAGTCCACATTTTGAATCTAGAAACCAGCTACCATCAGACAGCTAACAATCATCATCAGGTCAAATCTATTTTACTTTACATTCCTGGATTTGGCACAAAATAGTTTCAAAAAAGCGGCCTGTTTTAAAAACTATTCAGAAGGGACCATCACCAGGTTCATGATGAGCAGAAAGGCAGCCCAGAAATTTCTCGTTCAGCTGCAGACCACAAAACTCAAATTCCTCTGCTGGGTCGCTTCTCTGACAGCGGGGAAGACACGGAAATACACACGCACAAGGAGGTTCCCTCCTCAAAAACGGAGAGAAATGTGGACAGCAAATCTGTATCACATATTATTAGCAAATGGAATAACCACTCAGGGAGGGTCGGTTTAAAACAGGTGCCACTTCATTATCTCCTCAGCGTGGCGAGAATTTTACGCAAACCCGTTCTGGTGTAGAGAGGACCTTGGGACTTTGAGATTCCCTGAGCTGAACTCAGGCAGCACGTCTCAACACCAGGGTGGGGTGCTCCAGCGGCCCTGCTCCAAGCCCCAGGAGCTGCGGCGTGCCGGGGGATGATAAGCAGCCGCCAGGAGAGGAGAGCAGGGAGCTAAAGGTTGATCTGCGGCAAGTGGCAGAGCCGTCCGAACGTCATTTTCTAGCCACGGCTTATCCAAGGGGTTCTTTTCGCTTCTTGTTCAGCAGATTCATACAGCCCGCTGTAAACATGTGTGTGTGCGCGTGTGTACATGAGTGTGTGCGCGTGTGTACATACACAAAACGCCCTTAAGAGCCAGAATCCCTGCCCCTTCACCATTCCACGCGAAACTCCCTAGAAGCACACACACACACAAAAACACGCTTGGTTTGGCGTTTCTCCTCAATTAACCGCCTATGCAGATTGTTAAAGCAGAAACCTTAGAACTACTTAATAACTCTGCAAAGTTACAGGGCTTTTGCAGAGAGACAAAAAGACAGTAATTCAGACATGACTTCGTTTTAAGCACACAGGTCTGCTGCTACCTGGAGTCACTAGAGAAACAAAGCTGCCTTTGGGCACCTGAAACTAGTCAGACCTGCTGTAGCAGTCGCACGGTGGCTCCAGATCTGCCCTCCGCTCTCCTCCCTCCAGCCCCCGCCCCACGCATCCGCATAGCTCACTCCACTCGGGGCGGTGCCGGGCCGGCCACACTCAGCCCTCGTCCCGCCGCCGTCCCTGCTCAGAGCCAGGGCCAGCGCTCCACACAGAGCATGCAAGTGTCAGGACAGGCCGGACGGGCGAGCGGAGGCCCACTCCATTCTGAACCGAGAGAGCAGCCCCGGGTACGGAGTACAGCTTGGACAGCTTACGTGGTCCTAGGTTTCTAGAACGGATAAATCAAACTGTGGTTGTGTGTGTGTCAGTGAATCCTGGCAGGTATTTCTAATTAAGTTCAGATGAGGGACAGAAGACCTTGAGAGGAGACGAATGAGCCTCTCCAGCTTCTGGAGCCCTCAGACCACAAAGGGAGCAGGATTTCCAAAAGGGAGTTTGCATTGTCTATATGAAGTGCTTAGTTTCAATGATAAGCATTTGTTTTGTCCCATTAAAGGCCACATGACTGCAAAGCTACTGTGATGTTTTTATTCTGAAATTTTTATTTGTATTTCAATGAACATTTTCAGACAGCCAAGCATGTTCTGTTTGTCTCATGATCTTCAAGAAAAAAGAAAAAAAAGAAAACAGTGACACAAGGCATCTATTTATTACCCAGAATAGGAATGTCGTCTTATTGGCCTGACATATGCCATTCACAGATTCATACAAAGAATGAACTGCCACACAGTGCTCAGGGAGAAAGACACTGCTCCACACAATGAGTGATGGGCGCTCCGGGGGACAGTTCTGCTCACAGGGTTTCCCAGCATCTGCACAGAGGGCAGAAGTCTGCTTTTCATACCAACTGCACTAGCCATTGGAGACAATAATTTTTTTTAAAGACACGCCAGCGTGGGTCAGTAGCTGTTTCCTTCAAGAATATTAAAACTAAAGTAAATACCCACATACTTTTTTAAGCAGGAGTCCTAGCTTATGGGTTTCTACCATTTGTTGGAGTAATATATAGTAGCAGCAGGTAGAAAATTATGATTTATGCATATGCAGTGGCCAAATCTTAGATTTCCATGTTCTGCTGGCCAGTATTAATTCATGGGAAGACCTATGAAGGTAGGTGTTACCCTTACTGTGAGGCCATTTTTCACTTAAAACTGAAGCTTGCCCTCTGGTGCCTTTAGCATATACGTGATCTTTGGACTCAGTAATCAGAGATCTCTCTCTCTTTCTCTTTCTGTCCTTTGCCAAGAAGCTACTGCAACTAGAACCATCTCCTATAGGATAGATCATAACATTAAATACGAAATTTCTGTAGCAACAAAGTTTTTAAAACATTCTAAAAGTGAATTAAGGTTCACACTCCTCAATACCAAATTTATCTCTACATGTATTTAGCCTACATATAATATTGACAAAGTGGTCTTGATTTTTCTGACAGAAATTAAATATAAAATAAAACTCCATGCTTTTACTAGTTTTCTTTAATGAGGAACCACAGCAAAAAACCAACTCAAAAAGTTTCTGTTGTACCTTTCACTTAGTTAATTAAAGTGTAAAATATTGGGGCGCTTGGGTGGCTCAGTTGGTTGAGTGTCCGACTTTAGCTCAGGTCATCTCACGGCTCACGGGTCTGAGCCCTGTGTTGGGCTTGTACTGACAGCTCAGAGCCTGGAGCCTGCTTCGGATTCTGTCTCCCTCTCTCTCTGCCCCTCCCCCATTCACACACACACACACACACACACACACACACACACTCTCTCTCTCTCTCTCTCAAAAATAAACAAACATTAAAAAAATAAAGTGTAAAATATTTTGATAGAGAGTAACCTTGTAGTCAAATTTCATACTGATAATCTGTAGTATGCTACTTTACTTGACAAAAAAACACTATATGCATTTGTCTATATTTTTTACCTCCTCCATACTTATCTTTATGTTTTGTGTATGTGTCTGTCTCAAGTAGTGTTGTACTTTTATTCTGTCATTGGAGCAGTATGTAAAATAGTGGATGCGAAAAAGCTCTCAGTTGCTACACAAATTTGAGTTTTAAAATATCAACACTTTTATTATTTTCTATGCTCATTGTTGATAATTCAGTACATGACAACTGGGTAAAATTTATATTTCACCTTTGCACTGAAAAAGCTTTCAAGGGGGACAGTTCAGCAAACAAGAGTCTAAAGGATTTCAAAATCTCAATTAATATCCTTCTCTTAGTTCTTAAAGGGAAACAAACCTGCACAGCTGTTACCTAAGAAGCTGTGACACTTGCCTGACAATAAAACTGTTCCTTAGGACATCTTGTTGTATACTTGGCTGGTATTATAAAATGGGAGTCCTCTCTCCTACCTGTTGTGATAAAGCAAGGAACACACTGAGTGTCAAGAAAGAAAAGAAAACAAAAAAAGGCTGTCAAGTCCATTTCCTAAGATTTCTCAGTCTGACAGCAACACGGTTATGTACGTTTTGATTAGGAGGAGAGGAAAAAAGTAAAAATTATCTTCAAGGGTTCTTCAAATTTGATGAACATAAACAACTTTACGTCACCATATAATTCCTCTAAGTAAATCAATGAAGCTAAAAGAAAACTTTCTAACATTTGTCTGTTTTTCCCCCACAAAGAAACTGATGAGGTTAACAGGAAAGCGGAGATCCATGAACAAGCTATTCCTGCTCACGCCAGAAGCTGGGTCTTCGGATGGGTATTTTCATCCTCACAGCTCACTCCAGCTCACTCAAATCAGAATAGACTGCTATAAAAAGTGGGAGCAATGGGAGGAGCTCTTGGAGTGAGGCATGCCTTCTGGTTAGCTGAGCAACTATCCCCTTCCCCCGCCTCAGCACAACAATGAAGAGACTCTCAGGTGGACTGCCCTCCAGGGGTTGAGTGGAGCCAAGAGCCCACTTCAATCCTGTCAGAGACTAGTCCCTAATTACAAAATGCTACTTTGAACACTTAAGGCCTCAAGGATCCTATTGGCTACTACAACTTCTAGGTTCTTTACACACATTATGGACATTTCTTAACATATATTGGGAAATCAAAAAGCGTATTTCATGAACAAAGCTTGAAAACATTTACTATCTTCCTCACGACTGAGGCTGCCCAATGCGATTCAAATAAAAACTGCTACAGTCTGAGGCTGTCTGTCTCACCCCGCTGATTGCCCTTCCCTATTCAGTGCCTGTGAAAACTTACTTTCTACCACCCCAAACATCCTGAAACTACCCAGTTTGAAAGCAAAAAGTTATCCTAAGACAAACTCTACCTAATCTTTTTTGTGAAATTTAGACTAAACCCGAAACCCCACTCCTTTCTCAATCTATTACTATTACTTCTGCTAAAGGTAGGATGATTGATGGCCAAGAATAAAAATAAGAACAATTTATGATTTTCTTTAGATGCAGTGGCCCTCTGACGGCACCCTCTGTCTTAATGGTACAAAGTCCAGAGCCAGGGACAGCTGGCTCCCCGCAGCCCCCTCCCTTTCAGTCATAGGCGGTTACCACCAAGATGACTTGTAGATTTCTAACTTAAAAGCCAGTGAGACGTTAAGTTTAATACACACATATATTCAAAATCAATTCACTTGTCACAGGCGAAAGGAGGGTAGAGAGGGAGGTTTTCAAGCTAAAAACAGAGAAACTCATAAAAACACACTATAGCAAGTTGGATGCAGACCCGGTCACGGAACCCAAAAGTGAAGCAGCCTTCGCTCCAGCAATCCGAGCCTTAAAAAA
>NW_027530368.1:9584673-9606270 GCF_008692635.1 Crocuta crocuta | reverse complement strand
CCCCCCCCCAACAAAACAAGCCTAAAAAAAAAAAAAAAAAAAAAAGTCTCGTACGTTCACAACAACACAACGGCCACAACACGCACACACATCCCAGCTGTAAAAGCGACAGCTCCAAGCTCCCTTCGCCCCACTGCTGGGCTCCGGTTAGCTCCCGACCCCCTCCTGACCTGGGTCCGTGACTGCCCGTCCCCTGCCCTTCCCCCAGCAGATCTGGCCGGGTACGCCGGGGGGTCCCCGGCCCTCGCCCCGGGGATCTAAGGGCGCGGGGCCGGGAAGCAGTGGGAGGGGACGCTCGTCCGGGTACCTGCTCCAGGCCAGGTCCCTCTCGCCTCGGCGCCCGCGACCCTTGCGGCCGCTCGGGCCCCTCCTCCGCCCTCCGGGCTCTCCCAGCCCTGGCCGGGTCCCAACGCTGCCCCCCACCCTTCGGGGGCCCGGCGCATCCGAGGATCCCCTCCAGCCTGGCGCCGGGAGAACTTACCACATGCAGCTCCACCTGGGAACTAACGCATCAGGAGGGGTTTCTGCCCACTCCTCAAGCTACTCTCTCTCCATGCGGAGTCCCCGCTCCGGGGGCCCGAGGGTGGCGCTGGGGAGCGGGCAGGAGGCGAGACCGAAGCTAAGACTCCGCAGTCCTCTGCCGGCGCGCTCGGAGCATTATACAATGGTGGAGGAGGCGGCGGCGGCGGCGGCAGGCAGGCAGGCNGCGAGATAAATGCCGTGCCGGGCCCCGGCCGCTGCAGGAGCAGGAAGGGGCAGGCAGAGCACGGGAGACGTCGGGTGGCAGCGCCGCCCACGGCTCCCTCCCCGGCCGGCGCGCCCTTTATTTTCTCTTAAGGAAAGGCTTAAAGAGAAGGCGAGACGAAAAGAAACACTCCAGCCAAGGGACCACAACTAACCACCAATAATCCCCTCACACTCCAGAAAATACTCATGCAAATGACCGAGCGGCTAGTGACAAAGGCGGCGGCGAGTGCAGCGCGCGCACAGCCCGCTGAGTCGCGCGACCGCAAATATGACAAGCATCTGAGCTATTCGGCAACTTGGGGCCGGTCAGCAGGGCGGGCAGGGTCCCGCGGGGGAGGGGGCATAGGAGGTGAGGGGCAAAAATTTGACCCCGAGGCACGGCGTCCACGCCGCCTGCCTGGCTTTCGGGATAGCCGTCCCGGGAGGGCGGGGGGCGGCAGCATCTGCAGCTGGGACACTCCCAGACGGCCCAGTCTCCGGACACACGAGTGGCCTGCAGAGATGTCCGAGGGGCAGGACGGGGGCTCCAGCTGGAGCTGGGGTCAGAAAATGCCCCTTGCGCGCGGCAGCCTCGGCCCAACACTTCGAAATGGGTCACCAAGTCAACAGTACTTTCGGAGTAGGACGGAGCCGAGTTGCGTCCTTCGTGGCCGGCTGCGCCCCGGTGCAGAGCCGGCAGCCGGCCGCCCGCGCTGGCAGAGCCCACGCAGGTAGGGAAGCCAGGCTTGGAGATGCAGCGGGCTCAGAGGCCCGGTCCTCCGCCCAGAAGTTTCATGTGGGTACCCTTTTCCCTCTCCTCAGGGAAGCTTCTGCTTTGAATTACTTTCATTTAGCAGGGAAATTTATACTAACTGGGAGAGGTGTGTGTGCCTAAGTGGTGCGAATTTAAAACACCAGGAAAAGAGCTCTCCCGGAAAATTAATGATTATTTTAAAAATTAAATGCGCGTTCAGTGTAAAGATGTTACAACAAGTAATTCAGGCATCTTAAAATTTTGGCTGCCACCCCAATCAATATCATCTCAGATATTTGGCGTTTAACGGTCCACTCTACTAGTTATATTTAAGAATAATAAGGCTTTAGGACCTAACATGAAGGTGATTAGAAGTCACTGACATCAAGACAAGTTTAGACCTATTTGAACTGTTCTGTAATGATTTGTTATCAATCAAATTGATGATCTTATTGAAATGAAACTTAGGTTAAAATGTTGGTAGAGGAGGCAGTGTTTCTTGTGTTATCTTTAAGGGGAATAAAAAAGGTTTTTACTTGACCCTCAGTATAATTAAAATCATATAGATTTTTCTTTAAGTATAACCAGTGCCAAAAGCTAATTGTTTGTGGATATCTTTGGAGAGTCTCATTATGATGGCGCTCCAAACGACACATGCTGGTAAGTAGTGCTCGGGGCTCTCTGAAGGTCCTGCTCAGTCTGTGCCTGGTGGTACAGCCTTCAAACATTTTGCTGTGAAGTCAAGATCTTTTTCATCTCCAGAGTTCTGCCTTTTAGAGACAACACTAACTACTAGCAGTTTCCCAACCACTCACTTGTACTTTCAGCGCTCACTTTAAGGAAAAGCCATTGAAATAGAAGCTGCAATAATCTCTTCCTGTGATATCTTTGTAGCAGAGGCCAGAGGCTCTGTTGAATTTAAAATGAATTTAAACTGTTTATTCATGAACTGAAGTTAGCAGCAAGTTAGGCCAGCAGGATTTGGGGGACGCTTGAATATTTTCTAGCAAATGGATTACCAAAACGCAGTGTTCCTGTAAAAAGAACTAAGACCCAAGTGACGATCTCTGCGTCTCCGGACACAGAGTGGTCCAGGGATTCTGCTAAGGCACGTTATTCAGGAAAGGTTTGCATTCTTGGGAGACCAACCTGAGTTTTCACCTTTCCACACTTTGGAAGGTATAGCATCTTAACAGTGTACACATTATACAGGAGTTCCACTTCCCCCACTTTTCAATTCTGGTATCTTTCATCAAAGCATGCAGCAGCAGCTTCAGCAGCTGCTGATGTGGTCAGACACAAGGTGGTTAACCACCCCTCCCCCAGGCCAAGCCCCCACGGAGCCGGCACTGCAATCCCTGCCCGGCCCTGGGAACCCAACTCCACACAGATAAGGAGAGGCTCTCCCCAAGCTTTTTGAAGTCAACTCCCTCCTGTTGGCACCGGCATGATTTTTTTAAAAAATCATTGCTTCTTCCCAGCACATGAACAAGAAATGTTTAGTGAACATGTAAGTGTGGTTTTCACTCCCACTCTTTGGGACATTTAAAAGCCCATTTAAAATAATCCTACCCTCAGGATTTAGGGTTTAGAGTTTCTCCTTCTCACTTTCACATATAAGAAATTAGGCCAGTCATCCACATTTAACTATCAGGAACATATCTGTTTAGGGAGAAAACAAACATTGCTTTTGTAAGTACAGAACCATGATGGTAGTGTATAAAAATACTCCCTGGTTTAGTTTCAGAGAGGGACTTCTCAACATGGTTTTGTAGTTCTGGCTACTAGTTTGCACATCACTGCTTCTCTTTGAAAGTTTCTGTACCTTCACATCTTGCAAATACTAGACGACTTCACTGACTGAAGGCCACTTTTAGCACTTAATTAGCATGCACCCAAGAAACGACACCAGGACAGGCTGGTTATATAAACAGAGAAACAGAGACTTAAAAACAGTTCTAAACTTTAATTTTTCTTTCTCCCTTATTATATGTTATCTTTCAGGTTCCACTTGAAATACTAGTAATAAATATCCACATATACACCTTGAAAATATGGGTCTTAGGGAAAAGAAGAAAATAAGCATTTCAGTTATTGAAACATGCTGTATGTGGCCAGCTGGGTTAAATAATCTTTTTATGGAAAATATAGACATCCTTCCTGAACCTGGACTTCCAATTCACCGATCACTGAAAACTGTTAACTTTAAAATAAACTTCTGGGAGTCCCATCACCTAATTGATTACCAAGCAGTTGATACTGGACACAATGATTTGGAAAACTCAACACTCTCAAAAAGGTGGCACAGACAGGTTTAGCACTTTGCAGCCACTAGCAAGTTAAAACTTTGCTGCACCAGTAGAACATGTTAACACATCCACTTCTGCAAACCCCCCTCCATCTCTTCCTCACCTACTTTCGTCAGGGTTTTTTTCCCCGTTTCTCCCTGAAGTCATGGTTCACACAAGCAGAACTTCAACTCCCCCAAAGGGCTGCTTTTGCAAAGCTTCCTTAATTATTATTGGACTGCTTTGCATTGACAGCCCCTTATGTTCTGAGAGAGGGTTATTCTTCTGTTAGAGATATGCCTTCTTCCCTTTAAAAAAAATCTGACAATATTTTAATATTTAAAATATCTCAGTGGTAATATTTGAAGAAAATGCTTTTAAAACCTTTTTTTTTCTAACATTGTTCATTAGTCCCTTGTCACCATTACTAGAAAAAGTGGCTTCTGTCGGGCATTAGTTTCCTTCCTTTTTCATTTGCCACTATTTTCCATTAAAATCTTCAGATAGGGACGCCTGGGTGGATCCGTTGGCCGAGCTGAGCATTCAAATCTTGATCTCAGGCCATGATCTCACAATCCATGGGTTTGAGGCATCAGGCTCTACGCTGACAGTGAGGGGCCTGCTTGGGATTCCCTCCTTCTCCCTATCTGCCCCTCCCCACCTTGTTCTCTCTCTCCCCTCTATTTCTCTCTCTCTCTCTCTCTCTCTCAAAATAAACAAATAAACTTTAAAAAAAATCTTCAGATAAACTGTGAGGTCCAATTTGGAACAGCCCTTCTTAGAGACTACAGCTTTGGCTCTCAGCCCCTCCTCAGCTGGACACTACTGGTAACACCTCTATGTCCCCTTCCTGCTAGATGCTGCTTCATAAGGACTGCTGGTGGCTTCTCACAAGCATTTCTCCTTGTCCTCAGTTCTCCACACAGGACTGCCCTCTCGGTGGCCTCTGCATGTCGACTCTGTACTTCCTGTCCACAAACCATTCTCCCTTCTTGAGCACTTTATATTCCTCAAGACACTCAGCACCCCTGGTATCCACAGAAAGCGTCAATGAACGTTTGAGATCGCACAGCCTCCAGACCTTTCCTGTCCTTGGGAACTAGCTTGAGGAGATGATGAGTCCTGGAGTAGGAGTTTGAAGATCCTGAACAAATAAACCACTTAGTTATGATTAATCGTTGACTTTTTAGCTTCTTAATCAATGTCAAGAATTAGGGTCAGCCCAGGTTCCAGGGAAGACAGCACAGGTTGTCGGTCAGGAGACTTTGGGTCTAGTTCCTCAGCCACAGCCAGCAGTGAGACTGAATAGACCCCTAGCACCACGGGGCCTGTTCACACACTTCAAAAGGAGGTGCTCAGGCTCAAAGATTTCTGCAGCCCCTTCCCAGAGCTAGGAGTCTATAAAAAAGTGATTACAATGTAGACTACCCCCATGGGGGAATGTTAGACTCAAATGAGATAATCTGCTCAAACTGGAAGACTATAAAACCAGCTTCACATTCACAAATCTCCAACAGAAAGGAGAAGTACAAATAATGATAATATACTCTATTCAATAGGATATGTTCTTGGAATTATTTTCATCTCTAGAAGGCAGATTTGAGCAATCTATCCACACTCTCCTGGATCTGTTACCTATTATGGTTCAGGTCACCCCGTCCCCAACCCAATGTCTGGATAGAAGCAGGATGGTCTACAATGCATTTTCTTTTTTTCAAAAAAAATTTTAAATGTTTTATTTATTTCTTAGAAACAGAGAGAGAGAGAGAGAGAGAGAGAGAGAAAGGGAGACAGTGTGAGCAGGGGAGGGTCAGAGAGAGAGGGAGACACAGAATCTGAAACAGGCTCCAGGCTCTGAGCTGGCTGTCAGCACAGAGCCCGACGCAGGGCTCGAACCCACAAACCGTGAGATCATGACCTGAACAGAGGTCGGACGCTTAACTGACTGAGCCACCCAGGGGCCCCTACAATGCATTTTCATACAGATTTACCTGTTCACTCTTCGTAACACCTTCCCTGGGCCATGGGCAGGACAGGTGCTCTATCCCACGTTTTACAGAGGAGTAAACAGAGGCTTGGAGATGAACCTGCTGATTGAACTCCTTTATCAAACTGACTCCCAGGGACAAAGGAGGTCTGGAGGCTGTTTTCATTTCTAACATTCACTGAAATTGGGGAAGCCAGGAGAGACCTGAGCTGAGTGTCTTGGGAAGAGTATGAAGTGCTCAAGAAGGGAGGTGGCTAATAGTCAGGAAGTACAGAGTCGACATGCAGAGGCCGCCAGGAGCGGGGTGCTGTCCCAGGATCTGGACACCACTTTGCTTCGACCCTAGACTAGAGTCATGAAATAACAATTCTACTTCTTACACAAAGAACGCCAACCCTGCTTGTTGGCACCGGTAGCATCCCCTTTTAGCCCACAAAATTAATACGCCATAAACAACACAACATAAAAGAAATGAATCTCATCACACCATTTAGTTCTCTCACTCATGTTTATCGCTTTGTCTAGAACCTGACATGGCAGATATTTCTAAGTTTTCACTGAATGAATAATTTAAGGAATGCTGAAGAGTTTACACGCAGCTTCATAAACTCAAGGGGTTAACCACTCCTGCTATGAGCAATATATTGTCCTTGTAACTGCTTTTCAGCAGTTCTAAAATATGCATTTGGGTTTAACATAGTTAAAAGGACTAATGGGCACTCACATAGTACTATTAATCTATATAGTCTCACTTTTGGGGAAGTAAACTTGCAGATAAATTATTGCCATAATTCCACCATTCTGTATTCTTTATAAAGATTTTCTCTTCCTACTTACTTTAAGAATTAAAAGTCTTGGGGGGCGCCTGGGTGGCTTAGTTGGTTAAGCGTCCGACTTTCACTTAGGTCATGATTTCGCGGTTTGTGGGTTCGAGCCCCGCGTCGGGCTCTGTGCTGACTCCCAGCTCAGAGCCTGGCGCCTGTTTCAGAGTCTGTGACTCCCTCTCTCTCTGACCCTCCCCTGCTCACACCGTCTCTCTCTCTCTCTCTCTCCTAGAAATGGATAAAACATTAAAAAAAAAAGAATTAAAAGTCTTGGTCAAATGATATTTAAAACCACAGCAGCTTTTCATAATTATGGGGGGAAAAAGACTCACCTATCCAAATTTTCAAGTGATTGATTACCCGGATGGTTCAAATGATCACTTCCTACTGGCACCTTCATGCCCTCTTGGTCATGGAATATAAAAAATATGCCAATCAACAGTATCATCAACCAGTATTAACTTTCAAGTAAACTTGGTAAAATGATGACAGCAAAAATAATTTTTTAAAGTATTACTCTATAGCTGGCCATCTTTTATGTTTGAAAACCAAGCATTTATATGACTGGCTAGACTAAATTCTATTTTCTGCTGTACATGGTCTCATATCTATTATAGAAAATATCTGGGATTGTGTGCCTTTAAATCACCTATGAATAAAGAAGTCACTTAAGAAAACTATGGCAATTTGGGGAATGTAAATAATACATTTAAGCCATTTTTGAAGTCCCAGCTATGAAAATTCTACTTTGAGAAGTTAAAAAATGTCCAAGCTTAAATGTGTATACATAGATGCCCAGGAAATGTCTCTAAGTTCAGGCTACGAGGTGTCCTTAGCAAATAAACATGTTGACAGAGAACCCAGCTTAAATGGAAACATAGTATACACTAAACATGAATCCACTTGTTTGGCCTTTGAATTTTTACTGGGTTTTCCGGAAGACAGGCAACCCTAGGTAAAATGGGGTAGCCTTTATCTTTTCTTTTAGTCACCAATGTAAAAGTGGTTTTCTTTTTTAAGTTTATTCTGTTGCCATTATAAACAATAAGACTTTTTCAAATTATACAACTGTCCAATCTTACCGTAAGTCCCTTGCTTTAAATTGAAAAAAGGTTATATTTTTAAGTTACAGGTTTTTTTAAAAATTTAAAATGTCAGAAACACAAAGAGTGAAGTCAAGTAGGAAGAAGTAAAGCAAGCATCCAGATAAACTCTAACACATTAGATACCCGGTGTGACCAGCCAATTGTTTTTGCTAAACGTGCTTTAAATACTGAACAAAAAATTTAATCTTGCTAAGTAACATTTGTTTCAAAGCTGTTTTCTTAGAGAAGTCTTGTTTGAGTTATATGAAACTCCTTAAATGGGCAATTATCAAAGAAACTGGCTTTTAAGGAGAAAATAATAGTGTGAATGAGCTATATGTAACTTCCCTTTTTAAAAACAGAAGTTGAATCTGTGACCCCAAATTTAGAAAGGAGAATGAGAGAATATCGTCTATAGCATAGACGCCCACTGCTGTGCTGTTCTGTTACAAATTACACTCTACGAACTTGAGTTTGCTCAAACAATACATAGATCTAATCGTTCCTAAAAATGATTCTCTTAAAAGAAAACATACGCGTGAAATGGTTATATCAAATAAAATAAAAAAAAAAAAACCTCATTTAAAAAGTGCCAGCTTCCCTGACTTTCACTAATCATTCATCCGGCCTCATCACACAGACCAGCCTAACACTAGCTTTGGTGGGAACATCAGTAATTTCAGAACCATTTACATTTCCTTTTTAACTTCATTTAAGAAATTAAGGCCCAAATTGGGGCGCCTCGGTGGCTTAGTCGGTTAAGCGTCCGACTTTCGCTTAGGTCATGATCTCGCGGTTCGTGGGTTCGGGCCCCGTGTCGGGCTCTGTGCTGACTGCCAGCTCAGAGCCTGGAGCCTGTTTCAGAGTCTGTGTCTCCCTCTCTCTCTGACCCTCCCCTGTTCAGGCTGTCTCCCTCTCTCCTAGAAATAAATAAAAAAATATTAAAAAAAAAAAAAGAAATTAAGGCCCAAATTACAAAAAGGTTGACAAGAAACTGTAATGCATCAGATGTTCATCTTCAATCCATTCTCATTTGTTACCACTTTAGAACTGTTAAACATCATACTTCTAGTTTTAGTGATAAAAAAGTAACAGCTATAAAGACTTCAGATTTACTATTTTCACATTTGGCCAAAAATGAAAGTAAGAAAATAGAAATCTTTCCAAAAGTTCATCAGATGAAAAGAATAGAATTAATGGGGAATGATACCATTTATAGACAAGAATACTTAATACTGTATAAATATCACTTCTCTCTCCCCTCATCAATAAATTATATGCAATTCCAATTTAAATCCCCCTCCCCTTTTTTTCACGGAACTTGGTAAGCAAATCCAGAAATCATCTGGAATAGAAAGGGCAAACGATAGCTGTAATAAGTTTAAAGAACAAAATGAGGGATGTGTCCTGTCAGATATCAGGGCTTATTATAAATTTCTAGTAATTAAGATAGTGGTGTGTCATAGGGATAAATAGATCAAGAGAACAGAATTGCCAGTGCAGAAATAGACCCATACATATATGGAAGTGTAAAATATGACAGGTCTGATATTACAGATCAGTGGGAAAGAACAGATTATCAATGAATGGCTAAGGGTCACTTGGTTAACTGCATGGAAAATAAAATTAAGTACCTAAATACTTTCCAAAAAATACATTTCAGATGGTGTACATCTAAATATGTAAAACAAAACTTTAAAACTTTTAAGGAGAGGGATGTCTGGGCGGCTCAGCTGGTTGAGCATATGATTCTTGATTTTGGCTCAGGTCACAATCTCATGCTTTGTGAGATCAAGCCCCACAACAGGCTCCACAGTGACAGACAACACATAAGCCTGCTTGGGATTTTCTCTCTCCTTCTCTCACTGTCCCTACCTCACTCATGTTCTCTAAATAAATAAACAAACAAACATTTTTTAATAAAATAAAATATTTTAAGTAGAATAAAAATTTTATTTAAAAAAGTTTTTATTTATCTATTTTGAGAGAGGCAGAGATAACACAAGTGGAGAGGGGCAGAGAGAGGGAGCGAGAATCCCAAACAGACTCTGCATTGCCAGTGCTGAGCCCGGTGTGGGGCTCAAACTCACGACCATGACCTGAGCCTAAATCAAGAGTTGAATGCTTAACCAACTGAGCCACCCAGGTGCCCCAATAAATAAAACTTTTAAGGAGAGAATATAGGAGACTATGTTTATGGCCTCAGGATAAAGAATGTGAGGTTACTGTCTGTTTCCTAAGATTCAGACTCTACTTGCCTCTGCTTTGCTCTGTGCCTTGAAATGTTGACCCTCTGGGGATGAAGCTCTTTTGCCAACTAGCTGCCAGCTGGAGTCAGCAAAAGCAAGGCACCAGAAGGAGACTAGTGGGTCAGAGGGGAAAGAGGCTGGGGTGTTTCCTTCATGACCCTTCCTGCTTTGAGCTCATCGTGGCGGTATCCATCCCTCCACATCCACAGCTTGTGTGGGTTGCCTCCCTTCTCCGGGGTATCAACTCTGCTGAATTCACGCAACACCATTTCCTCCCCTTTCCCCCTTAGACTTAAGGACAGGAACAGCTTCCTACTGTTGTTGGTCTTCCACGCCTCAACTTTTGTCACATCCCTGTAAAAAGTCCCTTTAATAAGTCTCCTAAGTTGTATCATTTGAATGAAATTCTGTTTCCTGCTGAGCTTTTGACTTCAGAAACAAGACACCCAGTGCAGAAACCATAAAGAAAAAGATCAATAATTTGACATTAAAATTAAACATCTCTTAAACAAAATACATTATGAACAAAATAAAGGGAAGCTAAAGGCTGTGGAATGATATATGTGATTCATATAATCGACGAGAGATTAGTATTCAGAATAAAGAACTTTTCTGAATCAATATTTTAGAGGTCCTAAAATCCAACAGAAAAGTGAGTGAAAGAGGAAAAGAAACTTAAATGTCCAACAAGCATGTGAAAAGATACTCAACCTCATCGGTAACAGAAAAATACAAATTATAAAAAGATAGTTCACAGCTAGCAGAGTGACCATTTTGGAGATAATCTGGCATGATCTAGTGAGTTGGAGATGCATACACTCTACCCACAGGTGTGCAGTCTTTCTTACTGGGGTTCCATGAAAAAAATACTCCCTACAGAAAATGATTCAAGTGCCTATTTCCTCAATTCTTCCATGGATGATATACAGGTAAAAACCAGCAGTGTGCTGGTAAATGTTGAACAACTGGCTGGGTGGATGCAGAAAGAAGCCTTTATTTGTAGCACATGCTGATTTCTGTGGTGCAAATACTCCCCTGACGGCTGATTTGAAGCCCCCAAATGAAGTCAAGAATTAGAAAGGGATTCAGCCGATCGCTCTCAGGGACAGGGGCCAGCCAGTCTCTAGCTCCAGCCCAAACACAGGAATCATCCCAAATATACAGGAAGGAAGTTAATTTACAACATACAATGGATGTCTTAGGGTACTGGGGCTTAATTCTCTGGAGGAATTCTGGATGAGAAGAGCTAAATCTTCTAGATAAGAAGAGCTAACTCTAGAATCTTAGAGAAACTCTTGTTTTTATCTCCCATGGAGACATAGAAGAATATTCGTAGCCGCTTTGCTTATAACAGCTAAACATTGGAAACAACCTTAATGTTCATCAAGGTATGAGCAAATTGATACACTTGAAAACTACAGTGGTTAAGAAGTACTAAAGGTACCATGTATCATCTTGGCTAAACCTTAAAAAAAGCATAATGTGGAGTAAAATAATGCCAAGCTGTTAAATATGTACAGTATAACATTATATAAAATCTTTTAACACATGTAAAATATTGCTATACATTGTTTACAAATACATAGGTATATAATGATAGAATAAAAACATTAGAGATAAGAAAACATTTAGGAACGTGGTTACCTTGGTAAACAGAGGAGGTTAATGGAATCAGGGAGAGACACACAGGGGGCTTCTCTTTTATCTATAATGTTTAATTTCTTTTTTAAAAACATGAAAAGCGAGTAAGTATGTTGGAATAAGCAGTGTGAATTTATTGATTTTGATTTCATCAGGTTAAAAAAATACAACTTCTTTTCTTTCTTCCTTATGGTCCCCATGGAGTAGAACTTCAGAATTTTTTCTCCTACTATTTCTAATATCTATTAATAAAGCACTGAGCAGTATTTTATGTTTAATGCATTTATTTACTCCCCATTATTTCAGTAATAACTTATCCCTTAAACTCATTCTGATATATTATCCTCCTCTTTCTCTTAATAACAGACTGTAAAGTCCAATGATAACACTACAATAACCTCAAGTTCTTAATAGGAAGCCCAGCTGACAGGTCAAGTCTAAGAGAGTAACTGGGACAAAGCCCATGTATTTCTCACCCAACAGGCTAACTTCTATCATGCCAGAAAAGATAAAAGTTTCCTCACAAAGTATGGAAGGCTTGTTACTTCCTTAATATGCCAAATAATGCATTTAGCACTAAAAAGTGAAATTGTGTGCACGTATGTGTCTGTGCATTTTAAAACAACGGAAACACACTTTCCCCATGAAATAAACATCTCTCACTTGGTCTTGAGGTGACCACTGGCTGCTATACCAAATGCATTTTGATTCTTTTTTATTTTGTGTCCCTCCATATAGGGATAGAAATTAAGCTCTCCTGACCTTCGGGAACATGATGTTGTCTCAGTGCCTGGGTAATGTGGCTTTTTTCAGAGATTGTCTTGAAATAAGCCTATGTTTTAAATACACACTTTTCTGCATGCTAGCAGGCATTCTGAAGCTAGGTGGTTCTAAATAAAGAACTCTAGTCAACAACAGGAAATAACTCCCACAGAAAAAAGGGGCAGAATACAAACTCTCACCAACTCTTATACACAGTTCACAACGGCCTTTTGTTCTGTGCACATTAAGCCTGAAATCTTTACTTTTCAGAGCATGTCTGGGCCTTTGCGGAGCAATTAAACCTTTCTTTTCCTTTTGCTGGTGTCCTTGCCTTCTTCTCTCCGAGGAAGTTAACCTTACAACTAACTTCTTACTATGAGGTAGCAGATCAGAAAACGGAACGGTTTCTATTCTGAAACTTAAAGTTGTTGATGTTTTTTTTTAATGGAGCTTCTCATGGAAAAAGAAATTCTCAGTTTAAAACTCATTTTTCCTTCTAAGGCATATAGTACTGCATAAACACACACATCCGTGTGCTAAAGGAATAGGTTCATCTGCAGCATGTGTTTCTAAATCTATCAACAAGGATATATCCTATCAACCCAGAAGTCTAGCTTGATGGGTTACTAACACTTTGTTAGTGACATTTCAGCAAATTGGTGCAACTGGAAGATGAATTTATATTGTATTCAGAGAAGGTTTCCATTCTGAGTCTTTAGTGAAAATCTGGGAGAAAAATCCAGATCCCAAGCTAACCAAATAAAAAGGTATCTGAATGACCGTTTCAAAGTCAAAGTGACTCTTGCTGGAACAGACTGCACTCTAGGACAACACAGGTGCTCCTGACGAGAAAACCAGTCCAAGGAAAGAGCTTAAATATGACCGCAAACTGCTATCTCTTCCGTCTCCTCTACACCCAGCCTTGCCTTCTCTACCGGTTCCTTCCTGAAGTCAATATATTATGGACCCAACACTCTCTATCTTCAGTTTTAAAACAAGAAGGAATCTTCCTGTGCTTCCATGCTGCAGGGACACTCATGGCCGCTCCCGTCTCTACCCTTCACTGCTTTAGCCCCTCCTCCTTCCTGGGACCTCAGCAGGACCACACTGACCACCCCTAGAAAAGAGCACCAGGCCCTCGAAGCACCGAGGCCAATGGACACTTCCCAGTTTCTCACATTACTGAGCCTCTGTGTAGCATTTGACATTACTGACCACCTCCTCCAACCATCTCTTTCAGTGAGTTTGGTTAAACTATAGTCTGCCGCTTCTTATCTCTCTGGACACTTAGAGTTTCCTTTGCTGGCTCCTCTTCCTCTGACCTCCCTAGAAACCGAGAGTTCTTGACTTTTTTTCAAAATCACCTCCAGCTGCAATTTGGGACCACAGAGGGTTATCGAGGTGAGTGGGGAATGGGGATGGTTGGTCAGGATATCAGAATCTTCAGGAAAATGTGGGGACACTAGTGTTTTGAAAACATTCTGCCAGTTGATAATCACTATCTAAATGTTTGTATTTCCTATGGTTTTCTTTTTGCTCCTTCTTCTCTTCTCATCCTATAAACTCTCCCCAGGCAACCTCACCCACTCTCAGGGCATCTATATGCTAATGATTCACAAATCATTAACCACATTCCAGACCTTTCTCTTGGAGCTTCATATCTGACCTTTATATACAGAGAGACCATATATCCCAGCTTGTCAGGGTCATTCCTAGTTTATGCTTGTCCTGGCATAATTATTAATAGCACCCTGTTTCAATCTCAAAACGGCCCTGGTTTGAACAATAAAAGTATATAATTAGCCTATTTCTATCCCATTGCCTATCAGACATCTCCACTGGGTATCATAAACACACCTCCAACTCACAGCACATCTAAAATTGTCCTAATCGTATCTTCCTTAAATCTGCACCTCCTCTTGAACGCCTAAGAATGGTTAAGGTACCCCTGGTGTCTAGGTTGGAAATCTAAGATTCAGAGTATCTTCCCTCTTTCTTTCCCTCACATTTAACCACACATAAAGTCCTATCAATTTTCTCTCTTAAATATTTAACAAATTTGCCCCTTCCTCTCCATTCTTCCCACCACTGCCCCAGTCAAGACCCTAATCATCATTAATTTTGATTACCACAACAATCCATCTTCCTACTTCCAGTCTTGAATATTCCCCCTCTAATCCATCTACACCACCCATTGCATGATTGGTAGCATGCTAGGTACTAAAAATACAAAATGAACAAGAGATGCTCCCACCAAGTTCACAGAAAAAACTAACTCATCAATGTGATGCAATGGGCTGTGTGGTGATAGAAACATATGCAGGGTGACAATGGACACATATGAGTGGCCACGGAGCCTGGCCAGTGTGAAAGCCATGGTGCTGGTTTTGAGATAAATGGGGATTAGCCAAGGTCATTAGCAGTAGAGACAGGGAGGTGAGAAATAATACTGTATATGGGTGCAGATCTGAAGTTTAAATTGCAAGCAAGAAGCAGCTATACATAAGAGTAAGGAGTTCAGCTGGGCATGTCTAGGAAGGCCTTGGGCGCCACATTAAAGGGTTCAGACTTTATATTCTGAAGGCAGTGAGCAATCATGAAAATATTTTCCATGGGAGAGTGGCATCATCTGATTTTTATTTTTGGATGTTAATTCTACATCTATTCCTGAATTTGACAGAACAATCTTAAAAGTTATAATAACCAACAAACGAAGAAAAACAAATTTTATAGATGTTAAAAAGCTGTAATAATTAATAGGGTTGGATTCTGACAAAAGAAAAATACAAATGGATCTGCAATGAAAAACTTAAGGGGCGCCTGGGTAGCTCAGTCGGTTGAGCATATGACTTCTCATCTCGGCTCAGGTCATGGTCTCGCAGTTTGTGAGTTCGAGCCCTGCATCAGGCTCCTCAGTAACAGTGCGGAGACTGCTTGGGATTCTCTCTCTCCCTCTCTCTGCCCCTCCCCTAATTATGCTTTCTCTCTCCCTCCTCCCTCCCTCCCTCTATCTCTCTCAAAATAAATTAAATAAAAAAAACAGAAAAACTTGAAACAGGTCATAGTATAAGGCTCTAATATAGTCAAGATGGCATTCTTGTTAGGGCGAAGAGGACAGTGTGTACAGTAGTTTACTATTTATGAAGAAAGAATGGATGTTAGATTTTTGCCTCAAACAATGTGATAAAGCACTAGAGATTAACTAACATTTAAAAAAATGTGAGAACTAAAAGAAATTACAGATGAATAATTGATCTTAAAAACAGACCTTTCCAAACATAAAGCAAAAGAAGAACCATGAAATTAAAATGATTACATGACAAAACTATACACCAAAAAACACCATAAGCAAAATTAAAAGAAAAACAACAAACTAGGAAAAATATCTGTAACACAGTTAACAAAGACTTAGTAACTTTATAACCTAACAAGTTCTAATGAATCAACTAGAAAAACATCAGCATTGGAAGCCTGGGTGGCTCAGCTGGTTAAGCATCGGACTCTTGATTTTGGCTCAGATCATGATCTCAAGGCTTGTGGGATTGAGCCCTGTGTATAGCCCTACATTGAGTCCTGTGCTGACAGCTCAGGGCCTACTTGGGATTCTCTCTCTCTCTCTCTCTCTCTCTTTCTGTCCCTCCCTTGCTCTTTAAAGTTCTCTTGGGTCTTCTCTCTCTCAAAACAAATAAACTTTAAAAAAGAAAAAAAAGAAGGGCAGCTGTGTGGCTCAGTCGGTTGAACATCCGACTTCAGCTCAGGTCATGATCTCGTGGTTTGTGGGTCTGAGCCCCGCACTGGGCTCACTGCTGTGAGCGCAGAGCCTGCCTCAGATACTCTGTCCCCCATTCTCTCTCTGCCCCTCCCCCACTCATGCTCTCTCTCAAAAATGAATAAACATTAAAAAAAGGAGAAGAAAGAAAAACACCAATACTAAATTCGAGAAACATTGACACTAAATTAGAAAAATGAGCAAAGGATATAAGATAATGGTCACCAAAAGAAGAAATGCATGAAAAAAATAAATACCAATTGACCTAATCAAAAGAATATAAATGAAAAGGATAGATGATTGCCACATCTCAAGCTGACTACAGATGCGTTAACCCCAGATGTGCGGGCACAGTGGGCTTGTGAAAAGTGTGACTGGATTCAACCTTGAGAAGATGGGGTTGGGTCATGTGTATGAAGAACCTTTTTAAAATATCCATATCCCGTAATGTGGTCTTTTCATTTCTAGAAATTTACTCCTTAGAACTAATCAGAGCTATGCATGAAAAGTATATTCATTCAACAACTACTTAACTGAATGCCTACTGTGCCCTAGGTTCTGGGACTTGGGATTGTGACAACAAACAAAACCCACAACGATCCCTGTTCTCACGGCTCTTACATGCTAGTGAGAGGAAAGAGAACAAAACAGAATAAGTTAATAAATTATATGATATGTTAGAAATTAAGTGCTATATGGGAAAGTAAAACAGGAAAGGAGGCTGGGGAATGTGTGCCTGGTGTGTGTGGGGGGGAGTGGGGGGTGATTTGAAGAGGTGGTGAAGAGAGCCTGCTGGGAAGTGACAGTAACTAAAGACCTGAAGGAGGGGAGAACTGAAGCCAAGCACAAGAGTTTTCCCAACAGAGGGAACAGAAAATACTAGCAGTGTGGAACAGCCTGCCGGCTCCACCTCCATAAGGAAAGGAGGAGTGGAGGAACGTGCCGGGGAGAGTGGAAGGAGAGGAGGTATCGGGAGGTTGTGGAAGACCTTAATAATCCAATGCAATGACTTTGGCTTTTACCCTCACTCAGAGAGGAAGTGATCATTGCAATACTTTTGACCCCTAACTATGTATTCTCAAGACAGTGGCCAGTGATCCTTTTAAAACAAAAGTCAGGTCATGTCACTCCTCTCTCAAAACCCTCCAATGATGGCAATGTGTGTTGTAATGACTGATTTGCTTAGTGTTGCTTTGGGTTTTGAATCTCTTCAAGTGTGCCAGAAACTCTAGCAGTTAAGAACGTGCCATCAACATCAAACAA
The DNA here is from genome assembly GCF_008692635.1 of Crocuta crocuta. Lineage (NCBI taxonomy): Eukaryota > Metazoa > Chordata > Mammalia > Carnivora > Hyaenidae > Crocuta > Crocuta crocuta. The sequence continues at coordinate 9,588,922 of NW_027530368.1, read as the reverse complement.
CTGAGAAGCAGTTGTGTAACCAGTGGGTGCGATGGTTAAGGGCTTGAGCTTTACAATTAAGACAGACCTGACACTTAGGAGCTTTCCACCAATGAACCTTAGGCATGTTTCTCAATCTCTGATTCTTATCTGTAAAAAAAGGGGAAATATCGACCCCATGGTGTCACGAAGATTAAATAAGATAATGCATTTACTTTTCAAAGGAAGGGTGCCACCCATGGTACGTGAGGTGATTTAAAAGGAACTGGCACTAAAGGATCACTGTGGGAGAGACAGGTCACAGCGAGGTGAGAGGGGAGTGCTGTGTGAGGGGATGTACGAGGAGGAGGAGAACTCAAGGATTCTTGCTGCCTCCCATGTTGGTGGAGGTGGGCAAGTGATGTGGCTTTGGCTAGTGGGATGTAGGGGGAAGTCAGTCTGCTGGGAGCCCTGGGGAAGAATTTTACCACCCTGACTGAAAAGTGAGGGGCACACAGGCATGCAGAGAGAGCTCTCTCCCTTTCCTGGCCATGTGGGGATGTGGTGCCCTCCAGCGTACATGGTATAAGAAGGCTACGGACAAAAGTCCAACACACTGAGGGTGGTGGGGTAGAGGTGGAGGTGGAGCCTGGGTGCTTGATGGACATCACCGAACTAAAGAGAACAACTGAGGGGCACTCAGGTGGCTCAGTCAGTTAAGCGTTTGACTTCGGCTCAGGTTGTGATCCCATGGCCTGTGAGTTCAAGCCCCGCATCGGGCTGTGTGCTGATAGCTCCGAGCCTGGAGCCTGCTTCTGATTCTGTCTCTCTCTCTTTCTGCCCCTCCCCTGCTCGAGCTCTGTCTCTCCCTCTCTCAAAAATAAATAAACATTTAAAAAAAGTTTTAAGAGAACAACTGACCCTAGGAATGCCCATCTCTGAACTTCCAAGGGAAATAATAAATGATTTACAGGTATGTTTATAACTCTATAGGTGAGGTCCAAGGACCACAGGCCAGTGAATCACCTAGGGACTGGTTTAACCCCATATCCCTGGACCCCACCCAACTCTGCTAAAATATTATCTCTGTGGGAGAGGCTTAAGAATCTGCATTTTAGGGGCCCCTGGGTGACTAGGTCGGTTAAGCATCTGACTTCGGCTCAGGTCATGATCTCACGGTTCGTGCGTTTGAGCCCCACATCAGGCTCTCTGCTCTCAGCACAGAGCCCACTTCAGATCCTCTGTCCTCTTCTCTCTCTGCCCCTCCCCCATGTGAGCTGTCTCTCTCAAAATACATAAGTCAACTTAAAAGAAGCTGCATTTTATACTTCTCACAGGGGTATTGGTTTCCTATTGCTGCTGTAACAAATTACCATAGACTTAGTAGCTTAAAGTGATGTAAGTTTATTCCCTGACAGTTCTGGAGGTCTAAAACTGCAGTTTTGACAGGGCTGTCTTCCTTCTGGAGGCTTCAAGGGAGAATCTGTCTCCTTGTCTCTTCCAGCATCTAGAGGCCACCTGCACTCTTTGGCTCGTGGCCCCTTCTCCCATTTTCAAAACACATCATTCCAACCTCTGCTTCTGTCGCCCCATCTCCTTCTTTTGCCCTTGACCTTCTTGCTCCCTCTAATACGGACTCCTGTGATTACATGGAGCCCAGCCAAACAACCCAGAATAGCCTCCCCATCTCAAGATCCTTAATATAACCATATCTGCAAAGTTCCTTTTACCAAGTAAAGTAACTGTGGGGCTTGGGGGGTGGGTTGCATGAAGGGCACTATTCTGACCACACTTCAGTTGATTATGGAACCATTAAAAAAATCACAGGTTTAAGCCACTGTTTGTTGGCTTTTCTGTAACCTGCACATGAAAGCATCTTAGTAAATCCCTCACTGGTCATAAAAACTTAACCCAGTGGTCCTCAATGGGAGCGGAGGTGGGGTGGAGGATGGATAGAAGGGTCGGGGAAAGCTAGGCGCATTGGAACTGGGTCCTGCTCGGACCTCTGGAATGGCACTAGCCAGGCACAAGCACTAAGCATGTCTGGCTGAACAAACCCCCACTGGGAGATGCAGCTGGAACCCCTGGCTAAAACGCACCGAATAACCTCCAACCACGCTGCAGCTCTTTTCTCTGTAAAACACGAAAATAACACATGCCCTGCCTGTCCCCGTGGTCACATGAAGAGCAAGCAAGGCAATGTGTGTGGGTGCAATTGATCATTGGTAACGAGCTATCTAAGTATTGTTGGTAATTATTAGAGGAAACTGATACAGACTGCAAATGACAGTAGTGGCCAAGACCATTCACACAGACACTCCAGGTACTTGGAACTCAAAAAGCAGCAGGCAAAAATAAATCTTTGAGAAAAAATAAGAAATCACAAAGCTCATGTACCAAACCTCATGCATTATCATGTATTTTCTGAGTGTCTATTTAATCTTAAAGATGATTTTAATTTTTTTCATCTTTCAAACCATAGATTGTAAGTAGAAATTAGGAGGGGAAATGGATTGTACATGATACTAGCCACAGGAAAAAAAAAGACAACTAACAATTTCAAATAGGAGGCGGAATTAAAATGCTGGTATTATAATTTAGTGGCGACTGGATGATATCATACAATTCAGGGGTGCTGTCAGCACAGAGCCTGCTTGGGATTCTCTCTCCCCCTCTCTCTCTCTGCCTGTTCCCAGCTAGTGCGTGCTCTCGCTCTCTCTCAAAATAAATAAATAAAACATTAAAGAAAAAAAGAGAATTCAAAAAATTTAGTGATGTGGGATTATTCAAAGTAGTGGTAAATAGCACCATACCCCTCCCATAGCCCTGCCCAAAGGACACTGTTCCACAAAATATCTTAGCAAACTAAATGATCCTGAATCATGAATAAGAGGTACTACTATCCTCAATGCTCTCTGTGGGAAAAATGTAATAACAACAAGAACAGTAACGGTACAGGGAAAGATTTTTTATCAAAGAAGCTCACATTAAACAAATTTGGGTGCTTAACGAGAAACTTCAAATATCTATAAAATGCTCATATATAGAATGCCTGTATGTTGTATACATAGTACGTCACTGTATAAACCATAGCTGTTATAAATCTGTACATAAGTTCTGCTGATGTGAAGAAGTCCTCATGCATCATAAGAGCTCAATAAATCTGTGTTGTTTGGGAGACCAAAACTGACATTGTCACCTTCATGGATGAAGGATGGCATTAGATCAGGCCATCTGAAGGCTACAGAGTATACAGTAATGATACCACAGCTTTAAATCTGTGTAATTACTTATTCACACATTATAAAGCATGTTGACATCACCATCTTATTTGCTCCTCTCCCCCTAAAGCCCCAAGAAGCAGCTACTACTATTGGGTTTTAGATTTGAGGAACAGAGGTTCAGAGAAAACTTTCTCAAGATGCCACAATGACTGGGGTGCCTGGGTGGCTCAGTCTGTTAAGCATCTGACTCTTGATGTGGGCTCAGGTCATGTCTCATGGCTCGTGGTATAGAGCCCCGCGCTGGGCTCTGCAATGACAATGTAGAGCCTGCCTGGGATTCTCTCTATCCCTCCCTTTTTGCCCCTCCCCCCATTCTCTCTTTCTCTCTCAAAATAAAGATTTAAAAAAATAAAAAAGACAGCAAATGACCAAGCAATAAAGCCCAGACTGAAATCCAGATCTGATTCAAAATCCAATTTTCATTTTCAAATTTATATTATTGTAAATAACACTTCCCTTAACCATCTAATGAAGACTCTGTCAAAGCACATTTCTAAAACAAATTCAGATGGGCACTTCAAGTGTGGTGATATACCTATCTACTTATTTAGAAAGCAGCATGAATTGGAAAAAGTTTAGTATCTTTTAAAATATATATACATTATCTCTCTTTTTAATATACTCACACACTGGCTAAGCTTCTATAAACAGCTCTAGCTCAGAGTGAAATTTTATGACTGAATCTCAAACACTTAAATAAACAAAACGCTGAGATGGTCAATGCTAGTAAACAAAATCATTAGTTCTAAAACCAAAAAGCTCAAATAGTACTGATTTCACAAATATTTGGTTGCTATAAGAAATGCAGTGGTGTGTTTTACTCTTACTTATATTTCTAGTGGACTACTACGTTTCCGTGCAATTCCAACCCACATACGTCAACGACACATGCAGAGCTTAAAATGCCATGATTCATCAAGGCTGCCACAGTCACACAGCTCAGTGATATACCCTCTGGATGCGAAACAGACGCGCATACTCTCCTGCACACACCGCCCCCCCCACCC
>NW_027530368.1:9539561-9584561 GCF_008692635.1 Crocuta crocuta | reverse complement strand
GCGTGTGTAACCCCAGCAGAGTGTATTTATCTACCTCTGACCCACCCTCCCATTCGAGGGAGAGACAAACCATGAAACTGAATAAAAAAGGATTATATAAAGGCACCCTTCGTCAGAAGTCACTTTTTCCTCGTTAACAATAGTAAAGTCATTACTACGACTTAGGCCTCTGGTGCCATTACCTTTTGGTTCTTTGCATTAAAACAAAAGTACAAAATACTTTTGCAGTATTTAGAGATTATTTCCCATGTAACTAAGCAAACTGTAGTCAACATTTTTGGACATGCCTAACACCACGAACTCTGGAGTCAAAAAGTCCCGGAATAGACAGGGTTTCAAGTTCCAGCCTGAGCATTTGTTAGCTGTCTGACCCTCGGCAACTTGCTTAAGCCTCAGTTTTCTCAGCTGTAGAAAGGGGATGGGACTAGGACCTGAGGCAGGTGTTACTGTGAGGCTTCCGTGAGATTATGTACGTAAAGAAGTTAGCACGGCCCCCTGAAAACCACACACAAAGGTAGCTGTCTTGGTTTTCAATAATTACACAAGCTCAGCACTGCTCTTGTGGTCGCTGGTGTTGGAAGGAGAGCTACTCCACTCATCCCCAGTAGGCCTAGTTATCGTTGCTATGATGAATCTTACGTATGGGGTTGGGATACATACACATTACAGCACACTAGACATTAGATGGAGACCCTCACACGTAAGGCATCAGGTCAGATTGAAGTATAAGAAAAAGGTACCTTTACTGAGTAAATCTCATCATCTGACCTGTACCTCTGTACCTGTCGTTCAATATAAAACCAACCCCACTTTTTGTCTTTGCCTAGCATTTACTGACTACCCACTATGCTAGGCCCTAGTCTAAACTTAAGAAAAGATTCTCTCACAAATATCTGAGAGAATGTTAGATGTCTGGATTGTTAATTATTTGTAATTCCATCCTTCTTGTCCCTTTAATTATATTCTGATGTGATCATGTGTACATAACAAGTTATAATAAAGACTAAGAAAAAACAGCTACTTTCTAAAATGGCTTTAAAATATAAGTAACAGGGAGCAACTAGGATGCCTCTTCCTACTTTCATTGCTATAACTGGGCTACAATACTTTCTTATTCCACCTAAAAAAGTGCCAGTAACATTTGGCAAGTGAACCCAAAGAAACAGAGAATGTATACCAAAAATGTAGAAAGCTTGAAAGCCTCATTAGAAATAAATGTAGTCCTTTTTCTTTAATATCCACTATACCTCTGAGTAGCCAAATTCTCAAATCTCTTGAGTTGCTCTGAAAAATATTGGTGCTCATCTCCGTTGGCTCAAACTTCTACCCCTGGGTTTGTGGGTTATGGGCTTAAATGGTATATCAGGATTTACATTTGCCTGTGAGTAAAGAAATACTAACAGGGGTTCCTGGGTGCCTCAGTTGGTTGAGCGTCCAACTCTTAATTTCAGCTCAGGTCATGAACTTGGGGTTCATGAGTTCAGGTCCCACATCAGGCTCTGTGCTGGCAGTGTGAAGTCTGCTTGAGATTCTTTCTCCCTCCTTTTCTGCCCCTCCCTGTTCTCTCTCTCTCTCTCAAAATAAATAATTTTTTTAATTAAAAAAAAAAAAGAAAGACTAACGGGGGTTGAAATAACAAGGAGTTTATTTTTTTCTCACAAAATTAGAAGTGTGGGGTTAGGCAGCCCAGGACTGGAAGGATGGGTTAAAGGTAACTTTCCACCATCCTTATGGTCCTCAGGGTCACATGAAGGCTGCTACCTACCAGCTATTTCCCATCCAAGTACTAACCAGGCCCGACCCTGCTTAGCTTCCGAGATCAGACGAGATCGGGCGCGTTCAGGGTGGTATGGCCGAAGACAACTACCAACTATTTCATCTACATCCCAGGTAAGAGTAAAGTCAAAAGTGTTGTCTTCATGAGGTTTTGTCTTTTTATCCAAGAAGGGATATCCTCCCCCTGAGGAGGGGGAGAGAATCTGATTTCCAGAGTTGCCACATCGTTAGATACAAATGTCCAGTTTTGAACAACAACAACAAAAATTACAAGGCATTAAACAAAACAGAACAGGAAAGTATGGCCCAATAAATCAATGGAAAATGTCCTTGAAAAAGACCTAGTGGAGATATTCTAGACAAAGACAACTATTTTGAAGACACTCAAAGAACTACAGGAAAATGTTAAGACAGTTAAGAAAATGATGTGTGAAACAAAATGAAAATATCAATAAAGACAGAAAACCTTAAAAAGAACTAAAAAGAAGCTCTGGAGCTGAAAAGCACAATAACTGAAGTGAAAAATTCACTAGAAGTAGTTAAAAGTAGATTTGAGCAGAAGAAAGAATCAGCAAATTTGAATATATGACACTGGGAATTATTGAGTCTGAGTAATAGGAAGAATAAATTTGAAGAAAAGCCAGCAGAGCCCAAGGGAGCTATGGGACAAGTGAAGCAATAAACTCATCATGGGGTCTCAGAAGAAAAGAGAGAGAGAGGAAAGGGTAGAGAGAATATTTGAAGAAATGCTGAAAATTCCCAAATTTGATGAAAGACATGAATGTAAACATCCAAAAAGCTCACCAAACTCCAAGTAAGATGAACTCAAAGAGATCCACACTGAAACATATTATAATAAAACTTTCAAAAGACAAAGACAGGGTGAATTTTGAAGGCAGGAAGAGAGAAGCCAATTGTCATATATAAGGGAATCCTCAATCAGATTATCAATACTTTTCTCATCAGAAACTCTGGAGGCCACCAGTTAGCCGATATATTCAAAGTGCTAAAAGAATGAAACTATCAACCAAGAATCCTACATCTCCCAAAACTGTCTGTCAAAAAGAAGGAGAAAGTCAGACATTTCCAAATAAATACAAGCTGGGGGAGTTCATGACAACCCCATCCTGCAAGAAATGTTCTCAGGAACCCAGCAAGGTTAAATGAAAAGACTCTGAACAGAAACTTAAAGACATCTGAGAAAATAAAGATCTCAATAAAGGTAAATACATGGACAATTATAAAAGATAGTATTATTGCAAAACTGGTTATTATTTCAAAATTGGTTTTTAACTGCACTTTTTGTTTTCAGTATGATTCAAGACACAAATAGATTTAATGAAAAAAAGAGCAATTATTAGTGGAAAAGCTAGAATTACTGTAACTTTGGTTTGTACTCCAAATCTGTTTTTTCTACAATTTAAGAGACTACTGCATAACATCAACAACCAAAAGGGGTTGGGATGGAGCTATAAATGAGCAGAGGTTTTGTATATTATTGAAGTTGGGCTGGTATAAATTCAAATTAGAGTGTTAGAACTTTAGGATGTTAAATGTATGGTAACTACAAAGAAAGTAGTTATAGAATATACACAAAAAGAAATGAGAAAGAAAGTTAAACATTTTGCTATACAAAATTGTCTCAGCACAAAAGAAGACATTAATACAGGACATGAGAGACAAAAACAGCTATTAAGTCATATAGAAAACTAATGCCACAATGGCAGAAGTAAGTCCCTCCTTATCAGTTATCACTTCAAATCAGTTGCATTTCTATACATAACAATGAACAACATGAAAAAGAAATCACAAAAACAGTTCAATTTACAATAGCATCCAAAAAAAAAAACAGAAATTAATCAAGAAGATGAAACATGTGTACAATGGAAACAACAAAACATTGCTAAATAAATTAAAGAGGACATAAATAAATGGAACTACATCTCATGTTCATGCATTGGAAGACAATATTGTTAAAATATCAATACTACCCAAATGATCTACAGATTCAATGCAATCCCTATGAAAATCCCAAAGCTGTTTTTTCCAGGAATAGAAAAACCATCCTAAAATTCATATGCAATCTCAAGGGACTCGGAATACCCAAAGCAATCTTGAAAAAGAAGGACAAAATTAGATGACTTATACTTCCTGATTTCAAAATTTACTACAAAGTGACAGTAATCAAATCTGTGGTATTGGCACAAAAACAGACATATAGATGAATGGAATAGAACAGACAGCCCAGACACAAATCATCAGCTATATGGACAAATGATTTTTGACAAGGGTGCCAAGACCCTTCAATAGGAAGGGATAGTCTTTTCAACAAATGGTGTTGGGAAAACCAGATATCCATATGCAAGAAATGAAGCTGCACTCTAACTCTAACACCATATACAAAAATTAGCTCCAAATGGATTAAATGCCTAAATTGTAAGACCTCAAACAATAACTCTCGAGATGAAAACATAGGATAAAAGCCTCATGACATTGAATTAGGCACTGATTTACTGGATAGAACACCAAAGGCACCAGTAACAAAAGGAAAAATAAAAAATTGGACTTTAAGAAAATGTACAAATTTTGTGCATCAATAAACACTGTCAACAGGGGTGCCCGGGTGGTGCAGTCAGTTAAATGTCCAACTCCTGATCTGGGCTCAGGTCATGATATCACAGTTCCTGAGTTCGAGCCCCGCATCGGGCTCTGCTGATGGCACAGAGCCTGCTTGGGATTCTGTCTCTCCTTCTCTCTGCTCCTCCCCTGCTTGTTCGTTCTCTCTCTCTCTCTCTCTCAAAATAAATAAATAAAAACTTAAAAAAAAAACCCCACTGTCAACAGAGTAAAAAGGCAACCCCACAGAATGGGAGAAAATATTTGCAAATCATATACCTGATAAGGGATTGATATCCAGAATATATAGAGAACTCCTAAAAGTCAGCAACAACAAAAATAACCAATCTGATTAAAAAATGGGCAAAGGATTTGTTTTGTTTTGTTTTTTGTTTAAAAAAATTTTTTAATGTTTATTTATTTTTGAGAGAGACAGAGCATGAGCAGGGGAGGGGCAGAGAGAGAGAGGGAGACACAGAATCTGAAGCAGGCTCCAGGCTCTGAGCTGTCAGCACAGAGCCCAACACGGGGCTCAAACTCACAACCGTGAGATCATGACCTGAGCCAAAGTCAGATGTTTAACCGACTGAGTCACCCAGGCGCCCCAAAATGGGCAAAAGATTTGAAGACATTACTCTAGAGAAGATATATGAATGACTAGTAAGCACATGAAAAGATGTTCAACATCAATAATCATTAGAGTAATCCAAATCAAAACTACCATGAGATATCATCTCACACCCATTAGGAGGGCTCCTATCAAAAAACAGAATGCAACAGGGCTGACAAGGATGTGAGAAATTGGAACCCTTGGGTATCATTAGTGGGAATGTAAAACGGGTATGGCCATTGTGGAAAACAGTATGACAGTTCTTCAAAAAATTAAAAATAGAATTACCATATGATCCAACAATTTCTTCACGTCTGGGTATATCAAAAATAATCAAAAGCAGGGTCTTGGAGAGATATCTGTACGCCCATGTTCATAGCAGCATGATTCACAGTAGCTAAAACGCGGAAGCAACCCAAATGCCCATCAGCAGATGAGTGGATACGTGAAATGTGGCATACACATATAACAGAATATTATTCAGCCTTAACAAGGGTGAATTTCCTGAAAGAAATTCTGCAATACACTACAACATGAATGAATCTCACGCATGAATGAGGACATTATGCTAAGTGAAATAAGCCTATCACAAAAAAGACAAATACTATCTGATTCCACTTATTTGAACAACTACTGTGGGTAGTCAAAAATCAAAGACAGAAAGTACAGGGGTGGCTACCAGGGGCTGGAGGTAGGGGAGAATAGGAAGTTATTGTTTAATGGGTGTGAAGTTTCAGTTTTACAAGATGAAAAGTGTTCTGGGAATGGATGGTGGTGATGACTGTACAACAGTGTGAATGTATTTCATACCCCTGAACTGTGCACTTAAAAATGGCTAAGTTCAATCTATGTTATGTGTATTTTACCACCAAAACCAAAAGTGAAAACAACAATAGCAACAACAACAACAAAAACAGGATGAAGTAACAGGGGGAACAGATATAACGCTGATCATTAACAAAATTTGCCATAAGTGGTAGAAGACTGGGCTTAAATTTATGATTTCCTTGTGGAGAAAAGATGATTTAAAATGTCAAATGACTATTAACAATTGAAATGGCTTTGTATCGGTCAGTAATGACCACAATGGCATCTTGGACTTATTCACATAACCCTTTTCTCTGAGGAACTCCATGTTTTCTACATGTATTAACTTTTCTCACAAGGTTAAATGAGACATTTTCCAGAGGATATCTGCATAAGGTAAAGGAAAGAAATACAGAATACAGAACCACCAAATGAACCCGCGTGCCAAGTACTATGCTAAATATGTTACTTATGTGCCTCATTTTCTCCCAGAGACCCTGTGAGGGATTCAGAAAGGTTAGTAATTCAAGGCCGTTCGTGCGAAATGCAAACTGAGTCTCATCAAGTTCACTAAAATGGAGTGTGCTGAACCGGAGACTCTTCACTAACCCAGTACTCACCCCTTATCAAAGAGGTTTGCAAAAGCAGCCCTTGTGAGCAGTATGTACAGTGAAACAAACAAAAAGGTCTCAATACTGAGGTCAGCATGGTGAAGTCATCAATGCCAAACCAGTAGAAGAAGGGAGGGGAAAAAAGAGGGAAGGAAGCAAGAGAGAGGCAGAGCTTTGGTCACTATGAAACAACTACCAAAGACTTAAGGAACTAAAACCATGTCACCTAAGGCATTATTCCCTTTAATTCAAATATCAGTTCACAGATGGGTAGCTTTGACTCAAGGAAATTCAACTTTAAAGAACATGTATGCAACAAACTCAAGTCCAGAATATATTCAAACTTGGTAGGATATCCTGTAGCCATTAGTTAACATAAGAATTTGCTCCTGAAGTTTCTAAGTCAATCAGAGCTTATTTCTAAGTCTTTAACCATTCTGTAGACATCTCCCCAAAAAGCAGTATTACAACATTATTACTAAGCAAATACTAAAAATGCTAAAACACAATGGAAGTTATTCTTCTTTGAGCACACAGACAACTCCCATTGTTATTAAGAGAGCCAAGCACACACTCATTTGGAGGTAAAAAAGAAAGAAATACCTTGTAATGCCTCAGGGCTATTATAAGTGATGCATTAGCTTCCTACGACTCAACAAGAAAAGCAGAGACTGGTTAGATTTACAGTTTTCAAATATGTACATGTCCAGTCAAATTATTTATTTTGTGTTAATTTTAACTTAAAAAATTACCCCACATGAAATGGTTGCATCACTGATAGATTAGATCATAACACTCTTTTCAGAAAAACAAAGATAAGTTTAGTAAGTTTAAATAATATACTATATAAAGGTTCCCTTTCACATCTGAGAAAACATGTGAGTTAAAATCAAGTGTGGGGACTTCTGGAGTCAGTTTCATAATTACTTACGACCCCACAAGCAGTTAGAACAAAAATTCTTTATAGGAAATTTTTTTTTAATTCACAGTTATGTGGCCACGTACATACTCACCACCAGCTATGCAGATCATAAGGTCTCAAAAGCAAATAGGTACAGTGTCTGGATTTTGAGACCTTGGTCTTTCTTTGAGGAATGGGTGTGGTAGTGGTGGGGGAGGGGGCCCTTAAAGCTGGAAGAGGCCCGGGAAGCTCACCCAAGACTTTCATTTGAAAAAGACAGATAAACCAACGCTGGGCCCACTTTACTGCCTGGTTGCAATAACGGATATATTCCTTATACCGCAGCGTGTGTGCTTAGGAGGTTGACATGGTTTTTAATTGGATAGTACCAAAAGGAGTTTACAACACTTTTTATTTTTAAACTAATAAAATTTTTTTTACTAAAACGTCTCCTGCCCTCCCTCCAATGGACAAAGACTTGGGCCCTCTAATGGCTTCAGACGAGTTGGTTTTTAAAACCTGGAAACTGATTGGGTGATATTTAATCTCCAAGATTAAAATCACTTAGTGAATATTGTATTGTTCCACCGTTCTCACTGTCATTTTGGCATTTGGGGCCTCGCTCCGCTGCTTCTGTTGGCGCCCTTACCAGCTAATGAAACCTAGCCCCGGAGCAGCTGCCTGACTCTATGTCAAACTGCATCTGGCACCCATCTATCTTCCAGCCATCTAAATTCACCTCTGAAATCATACAGAAGCAGCGCAGAGCTCCCTGCAGCCGCACCAACACACCAGGCTTTGTTTCATCAACACTGTAAAGCAATTTTAGACCTTTCAGTTTTTCAATTTGCCACATATGTTAGAATGGCAGCTTTTGAACGGAATGACGGTAAAGTTTTTTTTTTTTTTTTAATCATAAGACTATCAAGTCTTAAAAATATCCCGTTAAAAATTTGGTAGACCATCATTAGCACAGTTTTGGCTGAAACAGTACATTTAGGGGCTTGCCAGTAGAGACACACTGGTGCCGACAGATCCCAGACAAGGAGGCGAGTCTGCTTAAAATTCTTGAGTTGTCACGGTTATTAAATATGCTATGCCACAAAACCTTCCAGTACTCAAGATTTTCTTTGTATCAGCTCTAAATTATCAAAATGCAGGTTTCAGCAGGAAAATATTTACATGTGATTTCAAGGAACATTATTTTCAAGGACCATTATATGAGAAAGGTTTTCCTGAATGAATATATATTTAATAACATATATAATTCATTCACTTAATATATATAAAATATAAATATTTTAAAGATGAACCTTTTTCCAAAAATAGTAATTAGCTGGATCAATCTCAAACAATTGACTCTTCTCCTGCCCTCCTGATACTAATGACTTTTATAACGGAATACTATTTGCTTTCATTTCAATGCCTAAGGCTTGTGCCATTAAAAAGGAATGTAATGGGGCACCTGGGTGGCTTAGTCACGCTCTCGCTGATCGAGAGTTCGAGCCCCGCGTCAGGCTCTGTGCTGACAGCTCAGAGCCTGGAGTCTGCTACAGATTGTGTCTCCCTCTCTCTCTGCCCACCCCTGTTCATCCAATGTCTCTCTTCTCTCTCTCTCTCTCTCTCTCAGAAATAAATATTAAAAATTTTTTAAAAAGAGTGTAGCCAAAAAAAGGGAAGGAAGGGAGGGAGGGAGGAGGAGAGAGAGAGAAAGAAAAGAAAGAAAAAGAGAGAAAGAAAGAAAAAAGTGTAACAAACATGTACATTCTATGTCAAAGATCTACAAGGAAACCCAATCTGAGGTGATGCCTCATGGAAACTTCGTTCTTAGATCAGAAATAAGTGAAAAAATAGTAGGGTTTTTTTTTTTTCTCATTTACTGATTTTATTCTAATATATATGTTAGAACCATACATATATATAATTTCTCTTTAGACAGTAGTCTGGCTGCATCCTATACTTCCTTTTCATTATGCATTTACCATCCCAAACTTTCTGGGTGTACAGTTCAGTGGCATTACGTACATTCATATTGTTGTACAACCATCACTTCTTATCCGTTTCTACAGCTTTTTTTTCATCCTCTCAAACAGAAAGTCTGTACTTAATAATGCTCCATTCCTTCCTGCCCCCAGCCTCTGATAACCTCTATTCTACATTCTGTCTTTATGAATTTGACATTTTAGGTGACTTATGTAAGCAGAGTCATGCAATATTTGCTCGTTTGTGCCTGGCTTATTTCACTTAGTATGTTTTCCAGGTCCACCTATATATATATTTTTGCATGTATTAGAATTTCATTTCTTTTTAAGGATGAATAATATTCTGTTCTATGTATATACCACATCTTGTTTAACCAGTCATCTGTTGGCGGACATTTCAGTTGCTTCTACCTTTTGGCTACTGTGAGTAATGCTGCTCTGAACATTGGCATACAAGTATCTGAGTTCCTATTTTCAAGTCTTTTGGGTATGCCCTAGAAATGGAATTGCTGGATCATATGGTAATTCTGTAACTTTTTGAGAAACTGAAAAGTAGCTTTTTAAAACAAAGCTCCTAAAACTTAAATTTGTCCTTGCAGTGAGTCATACATCAGTTTCATGACGGAAATTCTTCCTCTCTCATGTGTGGAGATTACCAGTTCCCTCCACGTTGCTAAACCCAATGGTCATTCTCTGTTCTTCTCTTCCTTGACCTTCACAGTTGATTGGCCAATCAGTTCCTTCTCCTCTAGGAAACACGTTGTCCACTTGGCTTTCAGGATCCTACACTCTTGATCTTGCTCTGTCACCGGCCACATCATCTCAGCCTCTCTCAGCTGGCTCTTCTCCCTCTCCCTGACCTCTACAGGGTTCCTAGGGCTCAATCTTTGGACTTCTTCACTATTCACCTTCCTAAAGACCACGTCTAGTTTCATGGCTTTAAATATCATATAAATGCTGGCAACTTACAAACATGAATGCTCAGTCTGTATACTTCTTCTCTGAGCTCCAGACTGGAATACCCAACTACCCATTCAACATCTCCACTTGGATGTCTCAAGTTCAACATGCACTCTTCAACTTCCTCCCAATGCTGCCCCTCACCCTGCAGATTTTTCTATCTCCGTTATTGGCAACATCATTTGTCAAGTCCTCAGCTCCCAAACCCTGGAGTCATCACTGATTCCTCTTTCCTTCATACCCCACATCCAATCTGTCAGCAAATCCTGTTGGCTCTGTCTTCAAAATCTAAATACAAATGGATCATTTCTCATACCTCTACTGCTACCATCCCAGTCCAAATCACCTTCACGTCTTGCCTAAAGTACTGAAATAGCTTTTGCAGTACTCTTGCTTTTACCCTGTTCCTCTACTGTCTATTCTCAATACAGCAGCCAGAATGACCCTTTTGAAAATGGGAAGTCAGGTTGTGTTACTGCTCCACTCAAAATCCTCCGGTACCTCCCCATTTTACTTGAAGTAGGATCTAAAGGCTTCACGACATCCGAAAGCACTGCACTCTCGTTGTTTCTCTAACTTCATTACCAAACCACTCTCCCTCACTCATTCTTCTTCCTTCCACACTGGCTTCACTTCCTTGCTAGTCCTTGAACAAGCTACATACCTTTCTGTCCCACAGCTTTTACACTGGCTGGTCCTTCTGCCTGGAACTCTCTTCCCCTCATATCTACATGGTTTTTCTCTTAATTCCTTCAAGACTGTTCAAGTGACACTGTCCTTTGTTTTCAAATCCTGTATAAAATTGCAAATTGTGACCTTCTCACTCTTGCAGTCTTTTCTGTATCCCCAAATGCCAAACCTGAACAATCCTTTAAAACTTTTTCTCACAGCACTTAGCATCTCCTCATATACTATATAATTTATGTATTATGTTTGTTGTCTTTTGTCCTAGTTAAACTGTAAATTCCATGAAAGCAGGAATCCCATCCACTCCCCCACCTGCTGATTTTATTCATTATTGTATTTCTGGCATTTAGAAGAGGGTTTATCTTGAGGTAGATGTTCAATAGAGAGTTTTTAAATGAAGGGATCAGCAGAGAGACCCCTTTCATTTTGGGATATGGCTACATCCCAAATATGGTTACATTCAAATGTTCAGCTTCTCTCCCTTAAGGCAACCCACAAACAGCTTTAAAGCACCTCCTATGAGTCAGGCACTGTACTAGCTGCTGGTGGAATACAGATAACCCTTCCCTCATGAGGTTCACAGTCCACTAGAGTTCTAAAGGGTTCATAAATTTTAATTTAATTTTTTGAGATAATTATCTTTTCACATGCAGTTGTAAAAAAACAATACCAAGAGATACCATGTACCCTTTGCTCAGTTTTCCCCAAGGGTGGCATCTTACAAAACTACAGCACAGGATATTAGCATCGATACAGTCAGGATACAGAACCTTTCCATCACCACACCTTCCTTCGTATTGCCTTTTTTTTGTTTGTTTTGTTTTCGTTTTATTTATTTCTGAGAGAGACAGACAGCGTGAGTAGGGGAGGGTCAGAGAGAGAGGGAGATACAGAACCTGAAACAGGCTCCAGACTCTGAGCTAGCTGTCAGCACAGAGCCTGACACAGGGCTCAAACCCACGAACTGTGAGATCATGATCTGAGCCGAAGTCAGGCGCTTAACTGACTGAGCCACCCAAGTGCCCCTCGTGTTGCCTTTTTATAGCCACAATCCACTTTCCTCTCTTTACTGTCCACCTTCCTTAACTCTTGGGAATCACTAATCTGTTCTCCATTTCTGTAATTTTGTCGCTCCAAGATCATTATATACATGGAATCATACAGTATACAACCTTTTAGACTGGCTTTTTTCACTCAGCACAGTTCATCCAAGTTATGGCATGTATCATTAGTTGGTTCCTTTTCATTGCTGAGTAGTACTGAACACGTTGGTTAGTTTAACCATTCACTCATTGAAGGATCTCAGTTGTTTCCAGTTTGGGACTACTATGAATAAAGCTGCTATAAACATTCACGTACAGGTTTGTGCATGAACTAAGCTTTCATTTCTCTGGGATAACTGCATAGGTGTGTACCTGCTGGGTTGTGTGGTAGTGGCAGGTTTAGCCTCTGAAGAATCTGC
This sequence comes from Crocuta crocuta, assembly GCF_008692635.1. Taxonomy (NCBI): domain Eukaryota; kingdom Metazoa; phylum Chordata; class Mammalia; order Carnivora; family Hyaenidae; genus Crocuta; species Crocuta crocuta. The sequence goes on along the minus strand of NW_027530368.1, from coordinate 9,572,149 downwards.
CAAACTGTTTTCCAAAGTGTCTGCGATATTTTACATTCCTACCAGCAACGTATCTGTAACCTACTTTCTCAGCATCCTCACCAGCATTTAGTGTTGTCACCATTTTTTATTTTAGCCATTGTGATAGATCCATTTGTATCTCCTTGTGGTATTAATTTGCATTTCCCCAGTCTAATGATGTTCAACATTTTTTAAAAATTTTTTTGAGAGAAAGATAGAGGGAGCGTGAGCAGGGGAGTGTCAGAGAGAGAGAGAGAGAGAGAGAGATACAGAATCTGAAGGCAGGCTCTAGGCTCTGAGCTAGCTGTCAGCACAGAGCCCAAAACAGGGCTCGAACCCACAAACCGTGAGATCATGACCTGAGCCAAAGTCAGACACTTAACCAACTGAGCCACCCAGGTGCCCCAACTTTTTTTTTGTCATCTATATATCCCCTTTGGTGTAATGTCTCTTCATGTCTTTTGCTCATTTTTAAATTGTATTATTTGGTTTTTTTACTGTTGGGTTTTGAAAGTTCTTTACACATTCTAGACACTAGTCCTTTGTCAGATATTTTCTCCTAGGCTGCAGCTTGTTTTTTTCATCTTATTAACATAGTCTTTCATAGAGCAAACTTTAACTTTGATGTTCTAACCTGCCATTTCTTCCTTTCACAGATTATGCTTTTCATGTGCAATGCAATTTACTCTATAATGGATCAGAGTCTTAAATGAGTAAGAGTTTGCCAGACTGAGAAATGGGAAAGAAAACATTCAGGGCTAATGTATCAGAATGGCAGTGCTAGCTATGATGCCAGTGGCTTAAAAAATCTGAGAACTGCAGAACACTCTGACAATCTTATACTTACAATAGTACTCAATATGTATAACTTCTTTATAAGAGGATGGGAATAGCTCTGTGTTTATAATATCAAATATTTGGGGCTTGGCTAATATAGACACTTTCTTTAAAAACAAGGAAATTACTAATGCCAAGCACTCTGAGACAATACACAATTCTAGATACTAGAAATGGAACTCAGAGCTCAGAGAAAAGTTTTCTGTACATATAACGTGGTGGTAATTAAAGAGTACTGTAAATAGAGGGGCTTCTCCTTTATTTGACAGGATCATGTTTACAGAATACTCTACATAATTTTCTAGATAATTAAGGAAGCTTACCTCTTTCAGAGTACCAAAATGTTTTCTCTTTTCATCACAATGGAAGACTCTGGGTCATCATTACTAAATCTAAGTATTTTACTATGTGGTAATGTTGTTAAATGAGCAAAGCTTTGAGGCTGTGAGAGAACTGGCTGCCCTTACATCCAATTCCTCTGAACTGCCAATTCGTTTTAGCCTCGGCCTTCTGTATGTCTTATTTGTTACTGGACATTCTGCTCTCAGTTTTTGCTCTCTGCTCTCATCTGTCATGATGCCTACTTCTCACTATACTTCCTCCTAATCTGCAGTGGTTTGGGAAGCCCTGTAACTAAGCTAATAAGAATTCTGTCTAAATTAAGAGTTATAGGCTCTGAATGAGGACATGATTTTACTCACCTCTAAGTAAAATGCATTAGTGTATGGTCACGTGATTGCCATTTGAATGCTGTTGAAAGCTTTGGGCTTTGGGCCCCAATATATAGTCTTCCTTTCTTCAGTAATGTAATTTTTAGTTGAGCTCATGACTGCTCAACCAAAGACTAAATTTCCTAGCCTCTTTTGTAGCAGGTAGGGGTGGTGGTGGCCATGTGATTATGTTCTCGCAAATGGGATAGAGAGCTTAAATGACAGCTTATGTGACTTATGTGTTGTGCCCATCTTTCCCCCCAGTCTGTTTTCCCTTTCCAGTGGCTGTTTTAGTGGGTGTTGCGCCATCCTAGACAAAGGTAATGCTCCAGGGTAGTGAAGCGAAAAGATAAAGAGTGATAGGATAACAGTTCTAGCGCACTGTTCCCTGGCCTTTTATCTATTACATCTTGGAGTATCACTAATATATTTAAGAGATGCCATACATTTTTAATAAAAAATGAATTCTAAGTTAAAATACATATTACGGAGAACTTTCTGGGAGGAATGTTGTGGTAGACGGCCCCTAGCATGGTCCCCATTGACTCCTGCCTCCTGGTATTCAGGTCCTTGTGAAATTCCCTTGTCCTGAGTATAGGCTGACCTGGTGACGCACTTCTAACAAACAGACGCAGCAAATGTGATGGGATGTTGCTTTCAAGATTAGATTTACAAAAAGATTGTGGCCTCCATCTTACTCACCCTTTCTTGCTCAATTGCTCTGATGGAAGCCAGATGCCATGTTGTGATCTATTCTAGACAGAGGCCCACAAATCAAGGAATTCCTTCCAACAGCCCATGAGGGACTGAGGCCTTCATTCCAACTGCCTATGAGGAGCTAAATCCCCTCCTCCACCAGGTGAGTGAGCTTAGAAGTAGATCCTCCCTCAGCCAAGTCTTCACATGAGACCACAGCCCTGCTTGGCACTGAGAGACCCAAACACAGACGCACTCAACCCGGTTGCACCCAGATTCTTTACTCACAAAAACTAAAATGATCAATACTTACTGTTTTAACTAAGTTTTGGGGTAATGTGTTATATAGCAATTGATAATACAGCTTTTCTAAAATATAAACGGTAAGAGGTCATAGTTTCAAAAAGACATACATAAATTTCATTTCATGGTTTTGCTGCTTTTATATATACTAGAAATTTGTAGGTAGTGCTTATGTGAAAATGAAATATATTATACTAGAGTATAGGAAAAATAACTTTATCATTATACAGTTGGACACTAGCAAATCAGAATTTGAAAGTAACCTAATCGTTCATTTTACTAAATATTTTACAACTAATGATTTCACATCAAAACAATAATCTATATTACATAATTATAAAGGTTTCTTACTCCTTTCCACCAAAATAAAATAGTGTCTTGATTATAATTTAGGATCAAACTCTAGTTGTGACATTTATAAAATGTTATAAAATCCATGAGATATCAATAATAACAAGTATATTTCTATATGTTCAGCTTTGCAAATGTTTAATGATTAGTAATTTAAATATTTATATCTTGGTAATCCCAACTCCCTAAGTAGAGAGCAATCAACTTTTTTTTCCTCCAGAGTCATTTTTTTCAACTCAAATGGAGCAGAGAAATTTTTTAACAGGTTTACTGAGATAGAATTCACATATTATACAACCCATCCCTACAAAGCATCTAATTCAATGGCTTTTAGTATATTCACAGAGTCACACAGTCAACAACTGCTTTTTGCACTTGGTGTTTTGAGAGGCCAGGATGGAAAGAAAATAGAAACTAGGGACACAATCTCCCCTTTTCAAAGGCTAAAGTCCCATCTTCCAAAGCTAAACTGCAGGCATTTTCCCAAAGTTTATTCCCCCTCAGACACATGGCCCAAATTCCTAGATTCCTTTTCAGTCTGTAGTTTACTACTCTGCCCTCCATCTGCAGCCCTACATTTGCTCCCGGCCACCACTCTTTCCCCTTCCCTCCTGCTGCAGATGCAAGCACACGGTAGGTACTCCCTAGTGCAGAGCTCCCGTACAGTTGTGCAAAATGTCACAAAGGGGCGACAGGTCTGCTGAGATGCTGATCCCTCAGTCTGTAGGGCAGCCAGAGGGCCCAAAGTAATGGAAACTCTTCGGCCAGTGCCTCTGCTCACCCTCTCTTCGGTATTTTCTATGCGTCACAGCATGAAAAAGATTGTGACGCATTATTCTAATTTGACTTATTTGGTGAGCATCGATACCAACCAGGTTCCATTATGCTGCTAGGTACTGGGGCAACAAATAAAAAGACAGTCCCTTAGAGTCTGAAAACGGGACGTATTAAGTAATTACACTAATGTGAGCTCCAGAGTAATGGTGTCACAGAATGTAACAAAGAAAGCTCCTAGAACTGGTTTGCAAAGCAAAAGAGAGGAGAGAAGAAAAAAAAAAAAAAAACAACGGATGAGAAATGGCTACCTCTGGCTAAGGAACTGCCTTCCCAGAGAAGCTGGAAGGTTAAGTGCCACCTTCTTTACCTTATCACCCTGTCCCACCATCAGCACAGGGCCGGGCTTATTCCAGGTAGTAAACAACTTGGCTGAAGGAACAGAGTTCACACGCCTTATGCAATGTGACCCAATAACCAAGGGTTCTCTTTTGCCAGACTCTGCAGAATTACAAAACTTTTGGAACATGTGATCTTTGTCTTTAGTAGCGCTTAATTGATCCTTTGGGGAGACTTCTATGATCTGGTATTTTTCAATTCTTTGTTAAATGTAAGCATAAGAATTCATTTAATTTAATTCAAGAAATAATTAATGAGTGTCCACTATGAGAGAAAGCCTTTACTGGAAAATTTACAGATTTCACAACACTCATTAAAAAAAAAAACAAAAAAAACAACACTATCTGCCAAATAAACTTGGTAAGAAAAACTAGGTTCTAGGAAAGTCATGCCCCTTTTTTTTTTTTTTACCTTTTTCTTTCTTTCTTTTTTTTAAATGTAAGGAAGAACTTCTGACATGAAATAAACAAGAACTGCCTTGCCCAAGAGGAGACACCTAGGAATGTTAAGAAAGGAGGAAAACATCGTAGAGAACTTGAATTCAGAACAGGGAAACACTTAACAACAAATCAGAAAGAAAAGCAAACTGAGTGCAATGGTCACATTCATTTTTATATATCCCTTTGTGATGGCTTTAGACTTCATCCTCTGCAACAATGTACAGTAGAAGTTTGCTTGGTGTTTATTTTCCATTACCTTTTAACTTTTTTTAAATTTAAAGTCAGAGTGAAAGGGGCTAGGGAGAGAGAGAGAGAATGAATCCCAAGCAGACTCCATACTCAGTGCAGAGCCTGATGCAGGGCTTGATCCCATGATCCTGGGATCATGACCTGAGCAGAAATCAAGAGTCGGACGCTCAACCGATCAAAACACCTAGGCACCCCATTCCCATTATTTTTTAAATACATCTCCAGACAAACAACACCAAACTCTCCTACTAGAGAGTAAAAAAGAAAATTACAGAAAATCCAAAGTGATGGCTATAGCACATTCTATTTATTTTGAACTATTAAAAAATACCACTGATGCAGAGCTGTCATATATAGCAAACTCAAAAAATGTAGAAAGAGGACATGCATATAGGAAACAAGAGTGCAAATAATAAGTGTAACTATAACTCTGTCACACTTAATCCCTGGGATCCAAAGCACTTAAGGAATTCCTGGTAGCTGAATCTATACAACAGGAAGAGTGAGTGATATTCCTGTCCTTAAGACTAGCTCTTTTCTGGGCCAGCCAGAATTCTCCTTTTAATTGTGAACATGGTGCCCCAACTAATCAAAGCATCAAAGTTCCCCCAGAAAATGAACCCTAATAAAGTTTTCCTTTAGTCTGTCCTTGCAGTTGGTTACCTGTGAATCTTCTGCCTGGGGTGAAAAATCATACTTCAGAGGGGTGATTATCAAAACCAGAAAGAAACTATTCTTGAGAGGCAGGTGGACAAGCATAGTACAAACACTATGAGATGATTAAATGAAGTTAAAAATCAGAATTTTGAAACTGAATTCCACCTATAACCCTAACTCCTAATTTTGGTTGTCTTACTGCCATGTATCCTTCCTTCCTCCACCCCTACCCCCTACATGAGGACACTTTAAAAAACTCATTAGAATGTAGCATAACTGACTGGTTTGGTTTTAAGTATTTCTTCCTGTATCTGGGAGGCTCATAATCAGTGAGGTGTTTCAAAAATGAAGAGCAAAAGGAAACTGAATGAGGGGGCTGTATGATGTAATTTGATTCTAACAGAAAACCTGTATAATCCATGAACAGAATGATCAGGTAATGAATTATCAAGAAATGATTTAAATATTCACCAAATATCCCAGTGATCAAGTGAATTTTACCTGATTTTATTTTTTCCTTGGGCTTGTATTATTTGCTGAGCATTATTACAAGTAAGTAATTTATTATCTTCCAATTCAGATAAAACTGAATATTTAACATCATTTTCATTAAGGACAAAATGACTCCTTATACATTTTTACCTCACTTCATTTTTTTGCTTTAGCAAAAGTGTTTTGTCACACGTAACACTACAAATCGTGACACGGATTATTTATCAAGGGATCTGATAACTGAAAAGATCAACTATGAAGATTGTGCATCATCATTTGGCACATAAATGGTTTGGTCTCTAGTTTTCTTGCAGCAGGTATTTGTTTATAACCAATGGTACTGAATAACACTTTGCAGTGTGTATAGTATGAAAATATGTTCCTTGTAAATGAAATCTATAAATGCTCAATATGTACTTTTCAACATCTTTAACTGGATTTTCCTGGAACTTATCTTATTGCTCTTAATCTCAAACTTTTTACTGTCTGTTTTATATGCCTTTTTTGTTCAAACTGAAAACAAAATGCAGAACTTAGAAATTATGGAGAGTTTCTTTTTCTTTTTATCCTTTTTTTTTTTTTTTTACAAATACTCTCCATAAGTATAACTAATTATCTTTCCAAGGAATCTTTCTGAAATAAATTGATCATAACTAAACTTGTATCAGAGACCTGTTTAAATAAACTTTATTGTAGCTCAATACCCAGCTCTCAAAATAAGGTCATGTATTTTAAATGAAAGACAATTAAGGAGTCAACTTTTTAGTTTTCAAAATTTCATTTTAAAAGTGTACTGTACTGTATTTTAAGGATGCAGACAGGAATAAGACTCATGATACATTTAATCAATTTTATTCTTCTTTGCAAAGAACAAATTTTCGTTTCACAGTTTTTAAAATATCCTTTGCTCTTTTTCCTATTTTAGTTATTGATTTCTCTTTATTATTTTCTTCGTTGTATTTACTTTAGGTTCCATTTGCTCTTCTTTTCCTAGTTTATCCAGGTAGAAATTTAAGTCATTGACTTTTGTTATGTTTTCTTTTCTAGTGTAAGCATTTAAAACTGTACATTTCCCTCAGCACTGCTTTACCTGCATCTCACAAATTTTAATACACTGTGATTTCATTTTCTTTCGGTTCAAAATATTTTCTACTTTCCCTTATGATTCTTTTATTTTTTATTTTTTATTTTTTTTACAAATAGTTTATTGTCAAATTAGTTTCCACATAACACTCAGTGCTCATCCCCATAAGTGTCCTCCTCTATGCCCATCCCCCCCTCCCCCCACATCCATCAGTCCTCAGTTTTTGTCAGCATCCCTTATGATTCCTTTAAACCAAGTGTTGTTTTAAAAGTGTAGAGTTCAGGGGCATCTGGGTGGCTCAGTCTGTTATACATCCGACTTCGGCTCAGGTCATGATCTCACAGTTTGTGAGTTGGAGCCCCACATCGGGCTCTGGGCTGACAGCTCGGAGCCTGGAGCCTGCTTTGGATTCTGCGTCTCCCTTTCTCTCTGTCCCTCTCCTGCTTGCACTCTGTGTCTTTCTCTCTCTCAAAAACAAATAAGCATTTAAAAAAATTTTTTTAAGTATAGAGTTTAATTTCTAAATATTTGGGAAATTTCACAGGTGTATTTCTGTTGTGGATTTCTAGTTTGACTCCACTTGTGGTCAGAGAATACATTCTCTATGATTTCAATCTTTAAAAATTTACTGAGACTTTTTCTACAGCCAAGAATATGGTCTATCTTGGTGAATGTTCTAGTTCACTTGAAAAGAAGGTGAATTCTGCTGCTACTACTAGGTGGAATATTCTATAAAAGTCAATTAAGTTGGTCGATGGTGTTTCTCAAGACATCCAATTCCTTTCTGATTTTTTTGCCTCTTCTATCAATTTTTGAGTAGAGGATGCTGAAGTCTCTAACTCAAATAAGGATTTGTCTATTTCTGCTTTTAGTGCTGTCAAGTTTCACATTATATAATTTGAGCTTATATTAGTAAGTACCTACAGATTTAAGATTTGAATGTCTTCTTGATGAAGCAACCCTTTTTACCATGCTATTAGGTCTATTATTGTATAACAAATAACCCTGAAATTTAGCAGCTTAAAACATTTGTTTTTTAATATAATTTATTGTCAAATCAGCTTAAATACAACACCCAATGCTCATCCCAACAGTGCCCTCCTCAATGTCCATCACCCATTTTCCCCTCTCCCCTTCCCCATCCAATCCTCAGTGTGTTCTCTGTATTTAAGGGTCTCTTGTGGTTTGCCTCCCTCCCTCTCTGTAACTATATTTTCCCCTTCTCTTCTCCCCTGGTCTTCTGTTAAGTTTCTCAAGATCCACATATGAGTGAAAACATATGTCCTTTACTGACTGACTTATTTCACTCAGCATAATACCTTCCAGTTCCATCCACGTTGCTGCAAATAGCATGATTTCATTCTTTCTCATTGCCAAGTAGTATTCCATTGTATATATAAACCATGTCTTTTTTCTCCATTCATCAGTTGATGGACATTTAGGCTCTTTCCATAATTTGGCTATTGTTGAAAGTGCTGCTATAAATATTGGTGTACATGTGCCCCTATGCATGAGCACTCCTGTATCCCTTGGATAAATTCCTAGTAGTGCTATTGCTGGGTCATAGGGTAGTTCTATTTTTAATTTTTTGAGGAACCTCCACACTGTTTTCCAGAGTGGCTGCACCAGTTTGCATTCCCACCAACAGTGCAAGAGGGTTCCCTAAAACAACATTTATTATCTCACACAGGTTCTGAGGGTCAGAAATCCAGGGGCAGCCTCAGTTCCTTACCATATGAACTTTTCTATAGAGAGAAACTGTGTTGGAAGCTACAATATCTTTTATCTTTTCCATCATATTCTATTCATGAGTTACAAAATCCAACCCCTACTCAAAGGGAGAATTAGCTTCCACCCCTTAAGGAAAGGTATATCACACAAGTTGAATATACATTTAAAACTATCACAATGATTAGGAAATGTCTCTCTTAATCCCTAGTGATATTTCTTACTTTACAATATAATTTGTCTGATCATGATACAGACACTACAACTTTCTTTTGATTACAGGCTGTACAGTTTATTTTCTCTATTCTTTTACTTTTAATCTACCTGTCTTTATATTTTAAGTGTATATATAAAATATAATTACAGGTGTTATTATATAGTCGGGCCCTTCTTAAAGATAGTTTATATATATATATATATATATATAGTTTATATATATATTTTATAGTTCACTCTTGTTTTTTAATCCAGTCTCTTTTCAACTGGATTGTTTAAACCACTTACACTTAATGTAATTATTAAACTACGTTGGCTCTAAATCTAGCATCTCATCTGTTTGTTGTTCATTTTCCTTCTTTTCTTCCCTTCTTTTGGACTATGTATATTTTACTATTTCATTTCATTTCTTTATTAGTATTTGCAATATGCATTTAAACTTAACAAAATATACCTTCAAATAATATTATACACCTTCACATATATTGTAAGAACCATTCCTGGTACTGCTGATGTCATTCAATTTTCTTCTACATAAGTAATAAGACCCACACTATAACCTATTTGTTTGCTTTGAATAGTCAATTGCCACGAGTATATATATTTTAGTATTACATGGGGAAAAGTCTTTCCCATTTATCCACATATTTAACACATCTATTCTCTTTATTCTTTTGTACACATCTAAGTGTCCATCTAGGATCTTTTTCCTTCAGCCTGAAATTTTTCCTATTATATTTCTTGGTATACAGATGTGCTGGCCATAAATTCTCTCACTTTTGTTGTTTCAAACATTTACTTTGTCTTCATTTTTGAAGGATATTTTCACCTAGTATGCAATTTTATATTGGCTGCATTTCCTTCAGCAATTAAAAGATGTTATTTCACTGTCTTCTGATTGTGTAGTTTCTGATGAGTAGTTTATGATACTTAAAAGAAATTCCCTGTATATAAATGTCTCTTTATATGTCTTTTTTCCTTCTGGCTTCTTTTAAGATTTTTATCTTCACATTGGTTTTCAACAATTTGGTTATGATGTACCTTGGTGTGGTTTCGTGTTTGTTTTGCTTCAGATTCATTTAGCTTCTTGAGTCTGTAGGTTCAGTTTTCATCAAATTTGGCTATTTTTGTGCTTTATTTTCTAATTTTTTTTCTCCCTCCATCCTTATAACTTCAAAATTACATGTCTATTAGACCAGTGATACTGTCCCACAGGTCACTGAAATGCTGTTCATTTTTCTTTTCTTTCTTTTTATCTTTTCTTTTCTTTTTTTTTTTTTTGGAGTCATTTTTCTCCATGCTTCATATTGAATATGTCTTCCAGTTCACTGACCTTTTTATTCTGCAATTCTAAACTGCCAAGAATCCCATCCAGTAAAAAATTTTTTTCAGACACTGTATTTTTCAGCTCTAGAAGTTTCTAAGTATTTTCCATTTCCATCCTTATTTATATGGTTATGTTTTATTTTAAGTCTTTGGTCATACTGATAATAATTGTCTACTAATTCATCATCTTCATCATTTCTACCCCCCTTACGCTAATTTTTTTCTCCTGGTGATGAATCATACTCTCTACTGCACGTCTAGTCATTTTTTATTGAATACTGGACATTATAAATGTTGCATTGTTAAGTGTCTGGATTTTATTGCCTTCCTTTAAAACCTGTCATTTTGTTTTGACCAGCATTCAAATTACTTGCAGATCAACTTGATCCCTTCTAGGCCTGTTTTAAAGTTTTGTTAGGATTGCAGGCTTTCTCAACCTTGGCTCTACTGATATCTTGAGCCATATAATTCTTGGTTGTAGGGAGCCTGCTTTGTGGATTACAGGTTGGTTAGCAACATTCCTGGCCTCTACTCATTAGCACCTCCCAGTTATGATGACACAAAATGTCTCAAGATACTGCCAAATGTCTTCTGGGGGGATAAAGTTTTCCCTGTTGAGAACCACTGGTGTAGGGCAGCTTTTACTCTAGGGCTGGTTTAGACCTATTTCCAAGATGTGACCTTTCTGGTACTTCTCCCAAATGACCCCCTGGCTACTCAGAACTCAAACAACATAATGCCGTAGGTGAGGTCTGGGAATCATTAGCTTATAGGTCCTCCCAGTTCTTTGTCTGGTGTGCAGAAAACAGTTAACATAGCAGGCCAGATTGCTATCTTTTGAAAGGCCTCCTGGAAACTTGGACTTCAGAAGTGTTCCCAACATACTAACTGATAAGAGTGGCTCACTGGGCCTACAATGTTTGTACAAACAATATGGTTTATGCTGAACATCTGCTTTCTTTGTGAAAATCTGGGATTTTGGTATGTGTCAGGTAGAACATGCCTACGTGACAAACTCCTAATAAAAACCCTGGTACTAAGCCTCTATTGAGCTTCTCCTGTAGACAACATTGCACACATGTTGAGATAGATGATTTACAGAGAAACTGTGTCCTATGCGACTCCACTGGGAATGGACTCTTGGAAGCTCACACCTAGTTTCTTCCGGACTTCAACCCATGCACCTTTTCCCTCTACTGACTTTTGCTTTGTATTCTTTCATTGTAATAGACTTTAGCCAGGAGTTTGACTATATGCCAAGTCCTGTGAGTCCTCCTAGAGAGTCAGCAAACTGACAGAGATCTTGGGACCACCAACACAACCAGCTTTATGGAGTTTAACCACAGACATGAATAGCTTAGTATCCAGCAAGAGACTCCAGGGACACCTATGCAGATGTCTGCATAGCTCCCCCCTCCAGTACTTGGCCTCACAAATTCCAGTCTCTTCAGCCTCATTGAACTCTAGTCTCTCTCTCTCCTCAGCTCAGCTACAATGTGGACAAAGAGTGCTCCAGGCAGAATCCTGTGATGATCTCAGGGCTTACTCCACTTTCCTCTTTCAGAAATCAGTCCTACACTGCCTGCTGACCAGTTATGCATCTGCAAAGAACCAGCCATCCATGGTTACTAATACTGATTATATTCCCTGTTCACTATTTATCAATGCTTTCTTTTATTCATTTTATCTACTTTTTGATAATTTTTTTACTTCTTACCCACATCCTACTGAATAAGACCATTTCCAGCACTCTGTCCCACATGCTTCTTCATCTGAATCATATTTATTTATTCAACAGATATTTATTATGTACCTACTATAAGGGAGATATTTATTATGCACCTACTATTATGCACACTATTAGTGTGGTGGTTAAGAACATGGAATCTATAACCAGGATGTCTGGGTTCAAATTCTCTTTCCTCCCCTTAACAGCTATGTAGCCTTGGACCAAGTGCTTAACCTCTCTGTGCCTCAGTGTCCTCATCAGTCAAATGGATACAATAGTATCTCCCACGATAGGGTTGTTATGAGGGCATGTGACCCTTTCAACAACCTGATGTGGGAGACACTGTTAACAAAGTTTTTAGAACTGTCCCTGGCACATAGGAATATCTACAAAGCACTTACTGTTACTGCTGCTGCTGCTGCTGCTGCTGCTGCTACTACCACTATTACTAATGTCAAGCATTTTCGCAGATGTTGGACAAAAGTAAGACATAGCCCCTTTTGTACAAGGAGTTTAGAACCCATCGGAGGGCACACAACAAGAAATAACGTAATAATATTTCAGTAGTTCAAATAGTTATTGTAAGGCAACATTTACTGAGCGCTAAACAATTTTATCTTCCACTTAATCTTCACAGCAGCTCAGTAAGTTACAGATTATGATGCCCATTTTACAAAGAAGGAAACTGAGTACTTGAAGGTTTACCTCATCATCCAAGGTCATACAGCTGCTCTACAGCAGGGATTTGTACAGCATGCCACAGTTAAAGGATGCACTTACTGGTTGCTAGATGAGACCACTGGAGACTGTGGGTACCCGTGGCCACCACTGACCCCCTTCTCCACTCAAGGGCTGAGAGGATTGGATATGGAGCGTGAGGAGGAGAGCTGGGGTTCCAGTTGAGATGACAAAAGCATGGAGAGAGATGCCCTAAGAGGAGATAGAGCATTTAACAGGGTAAACTGGAGTCTGGGGAGAGATAATAAATTTAACTCCCGATATGGTGAGTCAGAGTACTCACACAGTACTCACAGAGTACAAGACAAAAGAGTACTTTGCAAGACCTTACTGGAGATTGGATGGAAGGTCTTACCCATTATCTCCTTTTCTTACCTTAATTAATTACCTTTAGTGTTTTTTTCAACTCACATGTTCAAAGTCTTCTGGATGTATGCAAAAGAACACTACTGAATATGTTTGGAGAAACAGTCTATGAGTTTGGGGAAAAAATGGAAGGCTGAGAAAAAGGGTTGGAATGAAACTTTCCAAATTTTTAGAAAAAGTGACAAGTACAGCTTCTGCTGTGCCCTTACAATAAGAGCACAGTCAACAAGCAGTTTTTAAAAGTTAAGTAAACAGGTGGTAACCAAACAATTGGATTTACTAGGTATTAGGGAAGGTAGAATGCAATTGTGCAACACTGGAATTTGACCAGACCATTGGGGTCAAGTAGTTAAAAGTAAAAGGTGCTTCTGATTGCCTAGAATGTAAAAACGCCTGCTATCTTATGCATCAAAACAAAATTTCTAATCATACTGACTCTCAGTTCAGTTTTTCCTTAATTTTGAAAGTAATCAACACAGTTAGGCAAGTGGTGCAACCAAAGGACAGAAAAGATAATACCCAAAAAAGTATACATGGGAAAAATCTTTTAATTAGTGATTTTGAAATAGTTCAGTATGTGTATTAACAGCAGTAGTTCTGTAGAAAGAAACCATGTGGAGAAGATACCAACATTTAGTTTATGTTTTCACAAGTACATGCTCACTGTCTCATAATGAAGTACACAGAGCTCAAAACAGCCAACGCTACAGAGTGCTTACACTGACTGTTAACCATTACAGAAGAGGTTGAGAGATATTTGCTAATGACTACCATAAAAGGAATGGATGACTAAGAACAGAGAGGATGTGTGACTAAAAAGTCCCACTACAGTTCTTTGAAAATTCCCTGAATAACTAGGCATGCCAAATGTGGTCTGTCATAAAATTATTTGATGCTAAACTCTGTAGTTAGACAACAGATACATGCTTTGCCCAAAGGATAAAGGCTTTGTGTAAGTCATTCAATTGCAGAATGCCAAAACAGCAAGGCCACTAATAAGTGACGGTGTTAATCAAATTAAAGTGTGGCCCCAAGTTCAAATGCTGCTAGGCCAGATTAGTCTAACTCCCCAGATAGTCCCTTCGATTCCTAGGGTGCTGGACTACAGTGCAGTTACCAGGAACATCAGGCTCCTGCTGTTTTCTCCTAGACCTGAAAATGTACAGAAAGTTTCTCACAGATCGTCAAACACTAAAATAATCCAAGTCAGCACGTTATAGCCTATCTTGGTAAATCAACCTTTTCACCCCAAAGGCTCACCACAGCTATATTCAAACTACAGGTATCAAAAGAAAATCCCAGTACACAATTGGGAATATGCATTATATTTCTTTCATACACACGCTGTCTCTGAATATGCTGACACAACTGACTTTCCAAACCAGTGTCATTTCACCCCAAATAATAATTCCAAACTGTGGGGCGCCTGGGTGGCTTAGTCGGTTAAGCGTCCAACTTTCTCTTAGGTCATGATCTCGCGGTTCGTGGGTTCGGGCCCCATGTCGGGGCTCTGTGCTGACTGCCAGCTCAGAGCCTGGAGCCTGTTTCAGTCTGTGACTCCCTCTCTCTCTGACCCTCCCCTGCTCTCGCTCTCTCTCTCTCTCCTAGAAATAAAATAATAATAATAATAATAATTCCAAACTGTAATAGCAATGATACTAGTTACTATATAAACAACGTCACTTCATTCTTAAACTCATGAGGTACGCATTACATCATTTTTCAGAGGGGGATGCATGCTCATGGTCACATCATTTAAGATCAAATTGAAACTCAAGTTTGACTGACTCCAAAACTCATGATGGTTTCACTATACTTCACTATTTCTTGATATTTTCTGTTTGTTGCCAGCACTCTTGGTAGAAAATACACTGAGCAACTACTGACTCAAATGTGGAAACAGTTTTGAACGACTACAGAAATACCTTGTAACACACAACAGTGACTTTTCATGCCATGTAATTGAGAGTATAGGTACTTTTCTTTTCAGTTTTATATTTTTGACTTTCCTAAACATGTATATAGCATGTTATCATATTTTAATAATATATGAGTTTTTAGTAAAATACACATCTCCACCTTGTATGAATCTTGCATCTTTAAGAACTCATTTTTTTTATGTTTTATTTATTTTTGAGACAGAGAGAGGCAGAGTGAGCAAGGGAGGGTCAGAGAGAGAGGGAGACACAGAATCCGAGGCAGCCTCCAAGCTCTGAGATAGCTGTCAGCACAGAGCCCGACGTGGGGCTCGAACCCATGAACCGTGAAATCATGATCTGAGCTGAAGTCAGACACTTAACCGACTGATCCACCCAGGTGCCCCAAGAACCCATGTTCTATAGATACAATGAAAAAGTTCTTTGTTCCTCCACACAGCTGTCTTTCATTCAGTATAATGGATTCAAAATGAAGGATGAAACTTACTTTCCTTATTAGGATTTTAATATTTCCTCTACCTAGTGACTGATGTAAAGTAAAAAAGAACTTATTTAATAAAAAGACATTTTAATTTTCTGAAACAATAAATTACAAAGTGGGATTCTGCTCTACTGAAGGAATGCAGAATTCAGCATTATTAAAAATGTCAAATACCATCATTACAGAGGACATCTGTTTCTTTTGTTGCATCTATTCCCCTTCTTCCATAACAGCGCCCCACTTTTTCTTGTGAGCCACCCCTCCCTTTTTTCTCAGTCCAGCTGATTCTACTCTTAGTACCAGATATGGGGCACATGACCTAGGCCTGGCCAGTCAAAGCATTCCATCTCCCTTGCCACAGTGATTGGTTCACAGAGGCATACATGTCCCAAAACAGACCAATGAGATCTTAATGCCAAGATCTTTGCACAAACTAGTGGGAATGAAGAGCCCTCTTTCTGCTAACAATGCCAAAAACATAAGACCATGGCTTCTGGCTGTCCCACTACCACATGGGGACAATATACCTAAGAATGAAGACACTACAGGAGAAAACAGTGAAGAAAAGTAAGAAAAGATTACATATTCCTGATGGTATTTTTGAACAGTAGCAGGTTCAGAATGGGAAGACTGGTGTTAAGAATCTACCCCTGTCATGTGGCCTTATTCTGCTACAGACCACCCAGCTTCTCTTGACCCCTTGTTTCTAGCCTTCCAGGCAATTTCTGGCAATTCAGGAGAGCACCTGATACCATTTACAGCTTAAGTAGAAGAACAAAGTCAGTTTCTGTTTTTGCAACCAAGAACTCTAGCTAGTCCAACGGGCAAACAATTTTATGATCTCACGGTGGAAAAGGTCTGCCTAAAGAGATAGATATGACTATATAACAATCTAAAAATAGTAATCACTAAGAAAAAATAAGTTATGAAAACTAAGTATGTGAATATGCAATTCATAAAAGAATCCTAGTCAACACATACAGTTTAAAAATTTCAAATTAATGAGAAGAAATTAAGAATTAATTAAATTAGGTCTCCCAAAACACAAATCCTGGGAAGGCAAAAACGATTTCTGTATTGTTTATTATTGAAGCCCTAGCCCACCCTGGCACGTAGTAGGCACTCAGATATTGATTACACAAATGAATCCACTTAGTAAAGAAGCCCTTGGGCCTAATAAAACAGATCTCTCATGTACTGTTAGTAGGAGCACACTGTAAGACAGTGGAAAACAAATTGGCAATATTATAAAATGTTTTAATGTACATTCTACTAGACTCAGCAAACCTATAACAAATTTATCTTACTTTGAAAAATGGAAAAGTGTGCAAAGATGTAAGTGTAAGTGATATTCCCAGCAGTACACTGCTTCTAAGAGAACAAATGAAAAACAATACAAATGTCTGGCAATAATGGTTTAGTGAGTAAGTTATTATACACCCATTCACATTGGAATACAATGCTGCTATTTAAAAAGATAATCTGTATTGACATGGAAAGGATTCCCTGCCTGAAAATAACAGAAAGCAAAATGGCGTCTATAGTATGACTTCATTTAAAAAAAGTTATTAATTTCTATGTATCCTCTAGGGGTGGGTCCAGAAGATAATTCAACAAAATGGTGCCAGTGAATTCTGAGTGGACGGCTTAAGGGGATTTATACTTTTATGGTTTGGATTTCTTGAACAAACATATATTATCTTTATAGACATACAAAATAATAATAACAATGACACATATATGCATACAAACAGAATTACTTCCTTTAAATCCAAAGGAATTAAATTCAGTATATAGTCAGGTAAGATATGACAGACTCTTAGTCATATGGCAATGAAGCCTAAAACGGGCTAAGTTGGCTTCCTAGGGAATAGAACCCTCCCCTGACCCCACCTTCATGCTAGTGACATAAGGCCCAAGGGAAAGACAGACGCTAGAGAAGCTACCCAGGTAAAGCATCCTGAGGAAAGAACTCGTTTTATCTTACAAATGATGCTATCCTAAATTAACACAAGAAGCAGGTAAACTGAGGAACTATAAGGAACAGACCACGGCCATAGGTCCCGCATCAGTTTCAACCAGTCAGAAAACCTACACTTGAGAACACATCCAAAATGCAATGGAGTTATTTTGTCTGACGCCACAAAAATGTCTCCTATTTTGCTGCAAACTCTAACACAGTCACTCACTATTTATTCCAAAATCCTCAAACATAAAATCAATTTAAAAAGTAGTAAGTAAATTGTTTGGCATGTAATATGGAGAGCAAGACTGATTCAGGAAGAGGTAATGTAAGACAAGCTGTCAGGCTAATACAGCAAATAGCACAATGAGCACATCTGAAAAGGCCTGTAATATCCTGAAGTACTTAAAATCTCAAGAATTCTGCCCTTGAAACAGAAACTTCTTTGCAGGGTACCATAACCTGTACAATAATTCCAAGTTAATATTGTAAACTCTCTCCATTTCTTTAAAAAATAAAATATATGGGGAATTCTAGTGTGTTAAAGTCTATCTCAGAATTTACATGTTCAAGTACAGCAGAGTAGCCTAATAGTTAAAGCCTTGGGGCCAGATGGTATGAGTACAAGTCTCGGCTCTGCCCACATACTAGCTATGAAATCCTGGGCAAAAATAAGACCTGCTTCAGAGCTGTAATGATTAACTGAGTTACTACATATAAAGCACTTACAACAGTTCCTCACACAGAGAATGCTCAACAAATGTTTTAGCTATTATATGATTATGGGGCATAAATGAGTCTAGTACTCTATTGCTGCGGAATAGCCTTAGAACTAACCAAGCTAAATTTAACTTTTCAGGCATTTATAATTCAACTCACTATGGTTCTGACTTTTTAAAAAAGTGGTGAATAATTAATTTTCATTCTTTGAGGTGCTTTTAAAGCACCTTATATAGTACAATTGTTTCAAAGAGTTCAGAGGCTTAATCTAATTAATTTTCTGAGCCAAAATGTGGCAATTTTTGTTCAAATAGACAGTTTGTAAAAGTGAGTATGTTTATCGGTTGCAGGTTTTATTCTGAAAAAAAAAAAATCTCTGCCAATGTGACACGCGTACTTGTTCAGAGAACTGGAAATGAGCTTACGCCAGCAATTACCACAAATTTGAAAGGTACCATTGCAAAATCCAGCTATCTGAAAAGCCTAGAACTAAGAAATGCTCGAATCTTAGATGTACTTGCCCCTCCCCATTCTTTTAAAATGAAGCTTCTTTCTTTTTATGTCTTTATCACTCCGTTTTGAGCCATCCCTTAACTTCATTATCACATCATTAGACTTCATTGTCCCTTTACAAGAGGGGTGCTCTTTTAAAATAAATGTCTATTTTAGCAAAAAATCATGAGGCCTCAAATCTGGGCATCTGATCGTATCATTTCATTTACAAGAGTGCCTCAACACATAGCGCGGTTTTGGTAGAGACGATCTGTAAAACATACGGTACTAGAAAATCTACTACCTCCCAGCATATGTACCATTTATCTTCGTGTTCAGACAGTGAGTTGGTATGATGACTGGTGATCTGTTTTGTTCTGAGACTTGAGGAAGACCCCAAGGCAGCAGGTTCGATGCTTTAAAAGACATAAATATGGCTCCTTTTTTGGTAGTAAAACATCTGAACTTTGCCAGCGGCTCTTTCACCAAGTCCTGGATGTGAAAGGCAAAGACTGTCAACTGGGCCATAAATCTAAGGTCTGGGAAAAGTCTGACCTTGTGATGTAAGCTGTAGTCAGATCACACTTAGGAAGCAGCACGTGCCATTCATTGTTACTACAACAAACAATAATAATTTCTGCCAGTATTGAGTGCTTCCCATGTATCCACTTGGTCCTCACAATAAATCTATGAAGTAGATAGTATTTTCGTGCTGACTTTACAGATGAGACACATGAGGAAAAGAGATTAAGTAACATGTCCAAAGTCACACATGTTCTAAGTGACAGTGACGTGTTGTGAACCCAACCCATGCTCGTAACTACTGTATTAAATTCTCTCAAAGATAGTTTGGGACAAGCAAGCAATAAATACAGCAGTGTGAGCTGAATTACCATGCATTTAATTCACTGAAATTCAACTATACGTGCTCAATTTAAAAAAGGAAACTGGGGGCGCCTGGGTGACTCAGTCACTTATGCCTCCAACAAATGATTTTGGCGCAGGTTATGATCTCACAGTTTGTGAGATCGAGCCCCATGTTGGGCTCTGTACTGACAACGCAGGGCCTGCTTGGGATTCTCTCTCTCTCTCCCCCTCTCTGTCCCTCCCTCACTTGCATGTGCATGTGCACGTGCGCACTCTCTCTCTGTCTCAAAAGTAAAAAAACAAACATTTTTTTAAAAAAGGAAACTGGAAAATAACAATTTAGCTAGTAAAGGCAACTCCTCCTGTCTTATTCACTGTATGCTCTGGACAGAAGAAGGGAAACTAATTTTGTACTGTTAGTCCATTTCAGTATTCAAGTACCCCTCCTTAATGACTCAAGAGAGTAATTAGGCTGAGTGTGGTTTTAGTATAAAGACACATTTTTTCATAGAACATTAGTTATATGCAAGTCAACTATTTTATCTGTGCTCCACTGAAGAAACAGTGATTATTCCACTGCTGCCAGGGAAAACTAGCTGTCTGGGGAGATGGAATGGCGGTCCCCACTGGGCACCTTACTCGGGGATTTACAAGAGCAATTCTGACCAAATGCAATTTTGGCCTTACATGCTATCTTCAAAACTTATCTCCTGCCTTAGATGCCACTCCACCATATGCATCAGCACTGCGTGTGCTACTTCAGTAACAGTGAGGGACAGAGGCCAGATAATTACAGAATGCAGTTCATGCTCATCTTCTCTATTACTGTGGCTTTACAGTTTCTTACAATTCCTCATAGCATCTGCTCCGTTTCTTCCCCACTGTCCACAAGTCTCAAATAGATCCACACCCCACTTACGGTTAGTGGCTGACAACACCACCTACCTTATAAGAAGATGGGAGCCGTGCAGCCTCAGTTCTCTTCATTTACTTTACTTTTCCCACACTGGCTGCATCTTCAGCCAGCCCCTCCTCCTAACAGATTGGAATCTTGTCTCCCCACTTTACGGAAACTGCTCTTCAAAGGACCCTGATAACTTGGTTGCCAAGTCCAATCACATCTCAGTCTTCATCATTCTCTCCCTACAGCAGTGATTCTCAGCCCTGCTACAGTATAGTACAAAGAAAATACTGATGCCCAGGCCCCACCCGCAGACTGCAGTCGAATTGGTCTTGGGTTGGCAGAGAGCTGGGTTCTTGGGTAAAGTTCCCCAGGTGATTCTAATGTGCAGCCAGCATCAAGAGCCCCAGCTCTACACTGACTCTATTCCTCAACTCACCCCTTGTGCTTGAAATTGTCAGTCACTGTGACATCACACTCGCCGGGCATTTCTATTTCTCCTGTTGTTCCTCTTCAATATCTTTTTCTGGGGTCTCTTCCTCTGAACTCTCTGCTCTGCCAACTGTTAATTTTCCTCTCAATACTTAAGGTTCCTAACAATCCCAAACCTTGTATCTAATCTTGAACTGAAGCTTCAGCTCCAGACCATCAGCTCACATAGATGTTGTCCCTATGAATGCAAACTCCCCATGTCCAAAGCATAATACTGTGCTAGTTGCCCCTCTCCATTCTACACAGTAGCTATTTCAAACTTTCTGCATTTTTCTTAAACCGTTCATTCTACCACACCGCTCCTTGTTCACAGCAGAAAACCTTGCTCCTACTTCACAGGGAAAATCGAAGCCTTCATACTCTCTTAGCTTGACCACAACCTGACAAGGTCATCTACACATGTACTCTGTCTCTGCACCCCAACCCCTTGGGGCTCTATAGTTTTCAGCCACCCTAGAGAACAGGACCTGTCCATTATTTCCTTCCCCTCTTCTGGATCCTTTCCACCAGCATCTAAGTATACTGAAACCTTTTCCATTTTCAAAACAGAAACTCTAAAAACTGTTCAACTCCAGTTGACCGTTCACCTCTTAGGTACCACCTTCTCTCTTCTCTTTGCAGTCAAAATTCTTAAGAAGTGCCTATATCCACTTTTTCCCCTTCCCATTTGGTGCTCAACTCACTACAAGTTTCCACACCACCACTCCACCAACTGGTTTTTGTCATAGTCAGCGAGGGCCTCCTGGTTACTAAGTACATGGAAATGTTTCAGAGCTTAGCTATCCTGATCTCCTTGCAGGACCGTATACTACTGGTCTACATTCTATTCTTTTTAAATGAGCTCTTCCCCTGGATTCCAAAACACTTCACCGAAATTTCTCCCCACTTCTCCCCACTAGGTCTCAGTCTCTCTTGGAGGCTCCTCTCCCTCATGTATTCCTGAGGATGCTGTCCTCACCTGCTCACTCATGTCCTTTCCCTGTACACCCACATCTACTCCCACACACCAATATTTCTTCACCCGGATCTTTAATGAGATTTGGACTTACAAACTCAAAGGCCTAACTCTACTTCTCTTCTGAGAAGTCTGTCTTCTTGGTATTTCAAATTCAATACATCCAAAACTGAACTCATTCTCTTCTCAAGCCTCTCCTCCAATCTGCTGCTCTTGCTGTTTCTCAATGTAAGGCATCATCTTCACCCATCCAGTTTCCTAAGCCAGAAATCTGGGCACCATTCTCATCCCCTCCTCTTTCTAAACCCACAACATTCCAGCAAACACCAAGCTCTGCCCATTCCACTCCAACTGCTCCAGTTCAGTTCTGGCTGGGACTCTCCTGCTTGAATTTTATCAGGACAGAATCCTAACTGGCCAGTGCAATCTCTCTACAATGCAAACCCTATCATGTCACTCTGCTGCTTAAGACTATTCAAGGTGGTACATTTATACCGAAAACAGGTTTATGGGATGGAATAGAGTTCAGAAACAATCTAAGAAAAATAATTTTGTATGTGAAGACATTTAAAGTGGCATTTAACGGGCGCCTGCGTGGCTCAGTTGGTTAAGCACCCAACTTCGGCTCGGGTCATGATCCCACTGCTCATGAGTTTGAGCCCCACATCAGGCTCTGTGCTGACAGCTCAGAGCCTGGAGCCTGCTTTGGATTCTGTGTCTCCCTCTCTCTCTGCCCCTCCTCTGCTCTCTCTCTCTCTCTCTCAAAAATAAACATTAAATAATAAATAAAACAGCATTTAAAATCAGTGCGAGAAGATTCAATTAATAGAGTAGGGATAAATGGCTATTTAGTTAGGAAAGATGAAAGTTGCAGCCTTACCTCATGTAATGAATGGGTATAAGCTCCAAGTAAAGATCTAAATGTAAAAAGAAATCATAAAAGAAAATAAGTGAGAATATTTTTCCTAATCTGGAGATGACTAAGTCACTTGAATAAAAGGCCCCAAACTCTTTAGAAGGGTGTATAAGGACCCTTGCTCACCTCCTTAACATCATCTCTCCCTGCTTCCCCTATACTTCCTCTCCAATCATGGGAGTTTCTTGCTTCAAGAGATGCACCACGCACACTCTCCCATTTCAGGGCCTCTGCGACATTCTCTTTGTTCTCCTTCTAATTTACTGAACAGCCCATTCTCTTCCCTCTGATTTCAAAAGCTGTATTTATCATGTATTAAACTTGGCTCTATGTCTTTCTTTTTATTTTTTATGGATTCTGTTCAGTTCCATTGATCTGTTGGTTTCTCCCTGTCTCAATGCCATAGTTTTTTTTTTTCTTTAATGTTTTAATTATGTTAGACTTAAGGTAGAAGTATACCTGGTAGGATTATTCCTTTCATTCTTCTTCGTTCAAACTTTAAGCAATAGAATCAGCTTACAAAATTCTATTAAATTTTATTAGGACTTTTGGTTGTAATTGCATTGAATCTACAGATCACTTTAGGGGAGGACTGGCATCTTCTTATCTAGGAATATGTCTCCCTCAAAGATTCAGTTCTTCAGCAAAATTTTGTTATGATATACACCTTACAAAATTATTACTAGAATTTTTTCCTGGGCATTAATTGCTATGGTGATTCAGGCTAATTATTTCATTATATTTTCTTCTCTCTTTTTTTTAACATTTATTTATTTTTGAGAGATACAGACAGACAGAGTGCTAGCAGAAGAGGGACAGGGACAGAGGGAGACACAGAATCTGAAGCAGGCTCCAGGCTCTGAGCTGTCAGCACAGAACCCGACGCGGGGCTCAAACTCACAAACTGTGAGATTATGACCTGAGCCGAAGTCAGACGCTTAACTGACCGAGCCACCCAGGCACCTCTATTTCTGATCACTGATGATGTATAGGAAGGCTACTGAATTCTGCATATTTTTTTTGCATCTGGCCACCTCACTGTTTTTCTTACTAATTCTAATAGTAGCTAGTTACTACTAATAGTAACTATAGTTATAACTACTAATATTTATTCCAGGAAAGTGAAAGAGTATTAGATTCCACAGGAAAGAAAAAAGACAGGTAGCTGAAGAAGGTTTGCATGCAACATAATGAGGTTCACATAAGACAGGTTGAGTTTAAAGTGACAGTGTTATACTTAACTGGAGATGTCCTAAAAGTGTACAGAAAAACAAAATTGGAACAGAGAGGAGAGGTGATGACTGAACAAGATATAGGAGTCACATGCATATAGGTAACAGGTGAAAACACTCCTAAAGGTAATGTTGATGCCAAGTTTAATGAAGAAAAAATGTTTGTCTATTGTAAAATCTGCTATAAAAAATAAAATAAAAATGACACTTTTTTTTCATTGTATCGTAGTTTCATAGTACAATTACTGTGTACAGACCTGTAAAATGTGCTTTTCTAAAAAGAATTTCAGGAGAGCAAGGGTGGCGTCTTCCAACGGCGGGCCTGACTATTACATTACTACCATGGGGTTCATGTGAAAAAAAGTCCTGATGATCAAAAGCAAAGGCAGGAAACGGGTGGAGGGAAGGGGAAATGCTGAACTACAAGGTCATGGTCAGGAAACCAATTTGGCAAGGTATGTGGAAAACCAGCACATATAGAATCAAGTACCACATACAGTAGTGCACAGTCCAAAGGCAGCTTTGTTTTCCTAACAGGACTCAAATGGCAGGGGGAAGGCCACCGCCTCTGATCCAAAGAGGGAACCACCTCGAAATTCCCTGTCAAGCTTGTTTTCTTTTAGTCACTCTTACTACTGAGACAGACTTCCAAATGGAGCTCAGACAAAAGGCTGCCTAGCTCCTCAGAAATGTGTAAGTAATAAATGCCCAATGTTGATTGTCGGCAATGTACACAAAGTGCCTTTACATTCATTTCCATTATTTTTCCCAACAAGTCAATGGATGGTACTTATCAATCACACAATGAAAGAAAATTAAGATATAGTATGTACAGCCAAATGCTAATTTTATGAAAGAAAGGTTTCTGTGTATGTATACACTATATATGTATGTTCATATTGTGTGTGTATTCATTGAAAAAACAGTAGAAGAGCATTTGTCAAATTTAAAAGTTAATATCACTAAATACCACAATGCAGCATAGTTTTATTTTTTTAACTTATTCTTTTCTGCATTTTTACATAGTTTTCTACAATGAATATATGCTGATTTTGTAACTTAAAAAAACAATAGATGTTGTAAAAAAAAAAAAACCAGAAATCAAACATTCAGATAAAATTTTAATATCAAAGAAAAATAACCACAACTGTAACACAAAACTTTGGATTACTGAGGAAGATAGGTATTCTGATTAAATCTCCAAATTTTTAGAGTATAAGTAATAAAAGAAGAGGTACACCTAAATTTCTCCTTTGGAGAGAGCTAAAATAAAAGGGTCTTTTAGGGAAGAAGTGTGAAATCCATAAATAAGTGTAGCAGCATGAAAAGAAGATGTAGCTGATACTCTCACTATGCTGGTAGACTGGAAAGAAGTCAGAGAAGACAATCACTTCCAAATCGACCCCTTTAAAACAGCAAGTCAAAACAGGATCAGACTTTTGGGAAATGGATGCAACCCCTCTCTGAACCCGACGAGGTGTACAGGGCAGGAGGGAGCTGCTTCTTGGCGTGGTCATGGGGGAAGGGCAAAATGGGAGGCAGCTAACCCTGCCTTCCCCTGAGACAGCGGTTTCCCAGGCTGGACTCTTACCTTCCAGCACACCCCCACTCCCACCCCCACCCCCAACTGGGGTGCCTTCAGGTGCCTGGTCCTCCCAGAGTCCCTGTGACCCAGACTCCCATCTGCTCCCCTTCAGGACTCAGACATTTTTAAAGCTCAGAAAGAAGAGGCTGGGACAGCAGCTAAGGGCATGAATTAAGAGTCCTCTGATTTGAGGCTGGAAGACAGTCTGCCAGGAGACAGCTGCCTAAAGCCAAAAGTAGTGTACTTGTGATCAAATGTGAAAAATGGGGATGTTTATTATACTCCACTGAACACATACTTGTTAAGCGTCTTCTACAGATGAGGTACTTGCTAGGTGCTGCAGGGGGTATGAAGGAAAATTACTCACCTTCCTAAGGGAGCTAGCATTGACACATGTTGGGGGGCGGGGAATAAAGTAAGCCAATAATAACGCAATACAAAAATGAGAATGAACACTGCACAATGGGTGAGAATGGGCTCTGGAGTCAGAGAACTGAGTCTAAATCCATGGTTTCCCAGCTGTGTGACCTTGAGCAAGTCGCTTAACTTCTCTGTGTCTTAGTTTCTTTATCTGTAGAATAATGGTAGTAGTGGTAGCACCTCATAGGGTTAATGGGAATGGTAGTTAAAACATAAGCACCTGGCATGTAATTGTGTGCCCACTATGCAGCAATGTGCTAATATTTTATATCTTATATATATTCTTAAAAGTTTATATCTTATCTGTTTTTTAAAAAGGGAGGCATTATTAGTCCTGTTTATAGGTGAGGTAACTCAGGGTCAGAGAAGTCATTTATTTAGATAAGATTTAGAAAGAAGACCTGAGTTGTGGTAGGAGCCCACATCTCATATGGGCTTCGCCTGAATGCAAAACTTGGCAATTTTTATTACTACTCTACCACTACTACTACGAAACAGTAGCAGCCAATATTTGTTGAGTCCTTACCTGTACCAGTTATCGTACGCAGAACTGCAATTATCCTCACAAGATACCATTTGACCCCATTTTACAGAGAGAAGAAGAAAGCCTAGGCAGAGAGCCCTGCACCCACACTGGAAATCATTAAGCTGGTATGTGGCAAAGCCAGGCTGTAAGTCCGTGTCTGCCCTTTTCCAGTACCACAGTTGGTCACCCCTGTCCTGTGGTGCTTCAACTGTGGAGTTTCAAGAGAGGCAGATTTCAGAGGGTCCTGCCCCAGGAGGTTTCCGGGGTAGGGAGCTGTGGGAGCATGCGAATCTCCCCATCAGTGGTTCTCATGGACCTGCAAAAACATGTTTTGTCCTAGGCCTTAAATGCTAAGGTAAAGAGTTTATACTCAACTCATCTAGAAACGGGGAGTCAATTAAGGTTTTTCAGTGACATTTTTCAGTAAGCAGTGTTTTAGGAAAATTAATCTGGGAGTAATGAATAGGATGGACTGGAGGGGAAAGAAAAGTGTGGCAGAAACCAACTGGCAAGGAGACTATTCTGAGCCACAAAGCTTATTTTAGTCTTAACATAGCTATGTATCAGACACACAGAAAATAAGTCCTTGGAAAAAGACCCACCTAAACACAAAATGACTTGCAACTTGCAGAAAAATGTATTTTAATATACCAGATCAATATATAATAGCTCAGATAAAGCTTGGGTTTTCCTTTTTAAAATTAACCAAAAAATACACAAGTGTATGCACAAACAATGTTTAAAGGAAACACTGAGACACACTGGGTATATAAACATGGCTGAACTGATCTAGCATATTATGAAGAAAAGAAAAAGGAGGATTTTAAAGGGATTTATACTTTTAAAATATTAGTCACATAAACTCTCTGAGAAGATAATGTATGGCGTTTATTTTATACAATAAAGGATATAGGTTATTTAGATACCTAGAAGCTCATCAGCTGAATTTATTTTTAGTTTATATTACAGCTATAAATATACCTATGGGATCCTAAATTTAAGGAAATAATAGTTGTCAATTTGAGATCAGAAAACTAAAATCAAAATTTTGGTAAAATAAGACAATTTTATAGTTTCTCGTTTCATTACCAACAGGGCATTGAGAAGATACAGAAAGTACTCATTTTCAGAAAGGAACTGTGACAAACACCATAAAGATATTAAGCCCTTTGACTAAATAAATCTACTCTTAGGAATCTACTCCAGGGAAACAATGGAATAGATGGCAAACAGCACGTGGGAAAGATTCACAATGCAGTGTGTCTCTAGTGCTTAAACACAAGACACAGTCAAAGAAGCCAGTATTAAAGAGCTGCCTGATAAATCATGATTTATAAACCCAATAAAATATGTATGATATATGTATTGTATATATATCATATATACAAATGACATAAAGACACAAGATAATGGCTGTTATATTTTAGTGCATATTCCAGAATACATCATTGCATGGATATTATCTACCTATACATACGCACACATTCATGGAAGAAGGCAAACGTCAAAAAGTAAAAACAGCAGTTCAATGGCCATGATAAGGTGTCTTTCCAAAATCACAACTTTTAATATTGCCCTATTGTCTTTATATCTGTACCAATTTTTCAGTTTCTTTAAGGTGGAAGAAACCTCCTAAGGCAAGGCCACCTCCCACCCTAATCCCGGATGATAACTTCTCCCATGAATGGATTTGCCTAATTAGTCTCTTTTCTAAGGCAGCAGTAACAATAGCCTTTCTTCTCATTCTTAATATTTATATTAACTAGAAATAACATAAATTGCTGTCCTTTCTCAAGAGATTCCGAGTCCAGGGCAAATCCCAGCAAATCCCGGAGAGATGCCCCCACACCCACAAGCGTTCCTGAATTTTTGGATAGCAGAGATCAGCAGCCACACGGGTTGGCTTGCAACAAAACCCTCCTATTTCTAAATAAAGTATTTCTCTGTGCTCATAAGTGGAAATGCACTCAGACTCTAGCAGAGTTCATTTTATCTGGGCCATTAGATAAAGAATGCCTGACAAAGGGAGAATGAGATTCAGGGAAGTGAGAGCTGCAGATGGTTTTCCAGAGAAGTCTTTCTACTGCCAGGTTTGCAGAAATAATTTGGGGGTCGGGAGGGGATCAGCAGTCATGAGCAGGTTGCAATAGGAACACCTTATCTTAAACAATTTTCCCAATGTTCTATACTCAATTTCAGGGGGAAAAATTTTCAGGGGAAAAATTTTCAGGGGAAAAAAGGTAGTTTTCAAAAACATTTTCCAGCTTTTTTCTGCACCTTTGGATCTTGAGGAATAACCCTCACAGTGGTTTGAAATGGGCCGACGCAGATCTTGCAGAATAACAAGTATCAGGCAACAACAGGTCGAGTCAAAGAATGAATTTCCTCTCTTCTGATCCAGCCGCCTCCCCTCCTAGTTCCCGTTCTCTCCATGTCACCCCACCACCACTGCCCACTGTCCACCACATGCTGTTCCCTCACTCCATCACGCAGTTTCTGGTCCTCAGAAGAGACATACGTGTATGAAAATGCATCTCCTTTCCAGTCCTCTATCCTCAGAACCATCAGGAAGATACACCTTCCTTAAAACACAGCTCTCTCCAAATTACCCTCCCCTTCAAAATCCGCATTAACTTGCCAAATTCCTCACCATAAACTTCAACTCACTCCCTAGCTGGTCCATCTATTGTTCCCATACATGCCTTGGGCTTTTCCATCTCTGCATCTTGGCTCACAACATTCCCTCTCTCTGAGAGGCCTTTCCCTTTTCATCCTCACCATCCAAAACCCTACCCATCCTTTAAGATTCAAGTCAAATTGCACTTCCTCTAAAAAGCCTTCCCTGCTAACACTCATGAGCACTCTGTCCTTCCTCTGAACTGTCATCCTAATTTATGCCTCTATTAAGGCACTCATGATATCTTGGAAATTTTATAGTTATTTGTAAATAAAGCTTACTTCTCTACCTTAAAAGCATTGACAATAACATCTCCTCTACACTCCTCATTGAGTGTAGAATCAGCCAAGAACTAACTTTTGGTGAAGTTAAGACTGTTTATAAGCACATACGCATATGTGTGTGTAAGAAGCTCCGACTAGTTTAGAGCTTGGGATGGGCAGGTTTCACAAGTATACTCAGCCCACAAGCAGCTCGAGTGCTTCTAAACCCTGGCCGCACATCAGTTCCCTGAGGTGCTGCCGGGTCTCACCATCTCAGAGATTCAGATCCGAGGGACCGGGGCAGAACCGAAACAGGGCACTTTGTTGTAAGCTCTGTGACTGAACGTGCAGCCAGAAGGCAGATGTAATAGTAACAGTCCCAACCTGAGTTTGGGGTCCTGGCAACAATGTGTATGTGGTTCAAAAGGGAAGAATTCTCTCCATTTTCTGGGGCAAGAATCCACCCAGTCCCATCTCTTAATCTTCTTCTCCCCAGTTAACAGGACCTTATGATGCTCTGAACCTCTGCAGTTTCCCACCTTGACCTGTCCCTTTCCAAGCATCTCTATGTTAAAAGCTCCCTCCTGTCCTGTCCCTCTTGAAATGTCAGTTCCTCCAGGGAGTAGAGTTCAATTAGATATTTGCAACAAAGCACTGTCATAAAGATCAGATACGCTGCAGGGATCATCAATGAACCATTTATTTTTTTTGCATATATGATAAGAGCTACCATCTGCTGAGAGCTTACTACATCCTAGGCATGGGATCATGTCGAGCATATGTGCACAGGTCTTACTTTGATCCTACAGTAACCTTCGGAGGTAGCTGCAATTATTCCCGCTCACAGAAGATAAAATAGACTTGGAAGGTGAAGTAAAACAACCTGCCCAAAGGTTACACAGCCGGAAAGTGATTAACACCCAATTTCAAGTCTGAAGTCTCAGAATCCAAACTCACACTCTTCTTGTCCTTGCTGTATGTTAAAGAAGACTCTTGCTACCCCACACATGTTACTCTGGTCACTGGCACTTGACAAGGATAAGTGGATAACACGCACTCCAGTAGCCAGCAAGAAGGCAGGCAGCAGCCACGGTACGACCAGACTGGCTCTGTCCCTGGGGTCCACTCCCCTGGCCACGGTTTCCATGACGTCCCCGCCTTCCTCTACTCCGACCCTCTGAGTCTCTGAGCATGGACAACACTTTCCGTGGCAGCAGCACCTGGACCTGGTTAGAAGGGGAAAACTGGGGCAAGGGCGGCAGCCATTCGTGTGTGGGGTTGCTTATAATTAGACTGCCCTATTTGAAATGCATCAGTAAAAATGCAATTAGTAGATTCATTTCTTAGATTTCTGTTATATCTCACTTATGAAAGACTTGGATTAAGACCTAAATCTTAGAAATAACATCCTGGTAGGAACTGATGAGAAATATATGTACTGACTGTGGGTCCTGGATGTGAAACACAAGGCTGATAATATCCAAAAATGTTTTTATTTATCCAGGGACACTTAACCCTTAACAAAGGTAAATATTACTTAAAAAAAAAAAAAAAGATTAGCCTAGGCAAACTATAAAAAGAGCCTTAATTTATTTTCTGCTGCCAGATATTCTCAGCCACTTTTGTGAAGGCTTCGCATGCCCATTTAAATCAGAGCTCGTCCTGCGGGCATGCCATTCCACACAGCCTCCGGGGTCCAGCAGTCTTTGCCTAATCTGCCGCAACCATGCTGCGTAATTCTGTTCTCTTCGTGCACACACTCTTGCACACACAAACCCGGAGTGTATGAACCCCTGCCACGGAACAAGGGGCTAGTCCTGTTGGGCGATCTGGCACAGCCAAAAGTTAACCGGTTTTATCCGCAGTCCAGCTCCACCACTCTCCAGTCATCCCGACGTCTAAAAAGCAGAGAGTAAACACTCCCCTTGCTTACGGCTCAGGGGTTTGGGTTGAAGGCTATGATTAGTAGCAGAGAATGCACACCTCCATGGACGCAGTTTCTAACAGACAACACTGAAATTATTTTGGTCTTTGTGGTTTTCTAAATGGTCTCATTCCAAGTCTCAGAACGTAAGGAAGCACAGTAGATGGTGCTGATGTACATACAGAACACTGACTGATGTTCCTGATCAAAAGTGGGAGAGCTGGAGCCAGGCTTGCAGCGAGAGGGCCAAAGAGGTAAAGATAAAAGAGTCCACATTTTGATAACTATCTTCAATTCCTGATAATTCAAGCGGCTTCATGGGAAAAGCAAATTCTAGGAGTCATGAAATCAAGAACAGTCCTGGCTTTGCTACAGAGCTAATTACTGATCTTTTCTGTGCCTCAGTTATCTTACCTATGAAATGCAAGTCCTAGGACCTGGTGGGCTTATTTCAGCACTACGGAGATAAAATTTGACCACTAATAATAGCATGACCAAAAAGTAAGGTAATACAGTAATGCTGAAATCTCATTACTATTTCTTATTTCATTTATAGTCACCAGAGTTTTATGATTTAATAGCAGCAGGAGTTAGAAATGGTTTTAGTCTCCACTGACTCAAGTACTTACTCAAGTCACCTTCACTTTGTTCCCCTTCCAGAAAATAAGGATATGGGAACAGCTTCTACAGAAAGGTTTCTAAGTCTCAAATAACTAAGCACTATATAAATCTTGAATTAAAAAAGTTTCCTCATCATAATTTTTACTGCCTTGGCCACATCTGTAACTGAAGGGGAAAACACCTTGAAGTATTTGAATCCCTGCCTTCACCGTGACAGAACCAAAGGAACCACGGCCCCAAAAGCAGAAAAGGTGGGACAAAAACATCCGGCGTCCAGTACAAAGAAAGGGGCACTGAAGGGTAGTTCCTCCCTTCTCAACACCCCATATTGCTAAACCAGAGCCCAGCAACAGTAGTAAAAGTCAGAGAACTGGGCTTTTAAGTAACAAACAGAGACAAGTGCCTAAATATAAATGGGCAGATCTGCATATTATAGAACGACATCCCCAACCAGGTGGAGAAACAAAGCACTGTCAGCATGCCGGGAGCACCCTCCCCAGTGTGCACCCCTCCTCCATCAG
>NW_027530368.1:9533225-9539451 GCF_008692635.1 Crocuta crocuta | reverse complement strand
ACACCCTGGCACAGGAGAGCTGTGCTTTCTCTAGGGCAGTTCTCAGGTGTGGTCCAATTAACTCCTGGGGTGGAGAGGGGTCCTAGGACCCCTTGGGGTCCCAGACTCCTTCACTATTGAAAACCAGTGAAAAATTGGGATGGGTTCAAGATGACATGAACAAAGGCAGCAGCACCATACTGTACTAGCTAATCACTGTATTCCTCACATCCACACACTAAAGAAAACATGCCAGGTTCACATTAAAATGTCCTTGGTGGAGCAGTAAAGATATTAATTGTATTCAATCTCTACCCTTGAGTACATGTCTTTTTAATCTTCTGTGTGATGAAATGGGAGAGTCCACATAAAGCGCTTTTGCTGCATACCAAGGTTCGAAGGTTGCCTGGAGAAAGACACTTGGGCAACTATGTGCCTTTGAGCTGACAGTAGCTGCTTTTTTCATGGGAAACCACTTTTACTGAAGGAATGACAGTCAGACAAACTATGGTTATTCAGACTTGAGCATCTGGTAGACACGTGAGCCTATCACTTCAGAAAAACAACTGACAGTTTTGGTGCCACTGATAAAATTCGGGCTTTCAAGAGAAAATTAGATTTTTGGAAAACTTGTATCTGCCACCATGTGCTCGACAGCTTCCCGATACTTAAACACTTTTCTGATGAGATCAGACGTGAAGTTAAAGAATGTGACATTGTAATATTGTATAATGAAACATGTCGGCAATGAGAAGATCTGCATAATTCAGTAAGCCAAGATTTTCAAATAATCAATGGTTGGTGTTACAAGACCGTGCATGAGTAAAAATCTATGCAACATGTAAGATAAACTAAAATAACGTAATTAATAAGTAATTACAAGCATACTGATATGTTTGCAGGTTTCACACTGCCACTAACCTTTAAGAAACTACCATTTGCAGTTTTAGCTGAATATCGAAGACAAATACCTACAATTTTTTGAAAAGGTTATTAAAATACTCCTCCTTTTTCTGACTACATACCTGTGTAAGGCCACATTTTCTTATATACTTCAACCAAAACAACATGCCACACTAGATGAATGCAAAAGTGCAGATATGAGGATCCAGCTGTCTTCTATTAAGCTAGACATTAAAGAGATTTGCAGAACTGTAAAACGATGCCACTCTTCTAATTTTTCTTGGTAAAATTCAGTTATTTTTCATTGAAAATGTTATTTTTGTTAACATGTAATGGGCTTTTCAATGAATAAATGGTTTAAAAATTTCTCTGTTTTCTAAATGGCAGTTGATATTAACAGATACAACCCATAAACAAAAGTTCTCTGAGGTCCTCAATAATTTTTTAAAGTATAAAGTAAGTTGGGGCACCTGGGTGGCTGGGTCAGTTGAGCATCTGACTCTTGATTTGGGCTCAGGTCATTATCCCAGGGTCAGGTCATTATCCCAGGGTCATGAGATCAAGCCCCACGTTGGGCTCAGCACAGAGCATGGAGCCCACTTAGGATCTTCTCTCTGTCTCCCTCTACCCCACTCATTCTCTGTCTTTCTTAAATAAATAAATAAACAAATAAATAAATAAGTGTATAAAGTGAGATCAGGAGGTTTGAGGAGCTGCTGTTTTACAGTGGAAACTGGGAGTGAAGCTGATGGACCACAGGGCATCTTAACTTCGGCTCCATTAGATACCACCAGACTTTTTCCTAATGCGGTTGTACCAATTTACACTCTCACGACAGCTCTTTCTATTCTCAACATGAGTCCTCTGTCTGTTGTACATGTTCTAAAGACTTTTCTCAATCTGTTTTGTCCCATCTTTTTAGTGAAGAGAAGTTGATCAACCGTAGTCAAATTTATCAGTCTTTTTCTTTATGGTCAGTACTTTTTGCGTCTTGTTTACAAAATCTCTCCATATTCCTAACTTTGTATTCTCCAATATATTCTTCTAAACATTTTACTGCTTGGTATTTCACAGTGAGATTCATGGCACTGCATCCTTATAGGTTATTTAGGGCCTCTACGGGCTGCAGACGGCTTGCAGAAAGGAGCATTTCAAGAGTCATTCTATATGTACAACTGCTTTAACTTTCCATCTGAATATCTCAATTCAACTTAAGAGAAGCCTGTCGATTCAAATGTCTCAGTTAGAAGATAAAAAATAAGAGACCTTGGTTTTTTAACTGGCTCTTGGGTTAGTAAATGTAGCATCCATCTCGTTATAGTGCCCTTCATGCTGCCACAATGAAGTTTTCAAGAAAGTTGTGTTGATGTTTTGTTTTGAGAGAGAACTGAAAGCACTTTGGGAAATTTTCTAGGTCCACAGATTTCAGTATTTCTCAGCATAAGGTAAACCCAAAACAGAGTGAGGTGCAGCTGCTTGCATATAGCGCTTGTTTTGTTTACTTTAATTTACAAAGGGCTGGGTAGTGGCTCCAGGAGGTTCCTCAGTAGGAAAAGCACCAACCATAGCCACCTTGGGAATTGGACAGGGCATTCGTGTCACATATTTGTCACCCTATGAGACTCCAGCATCTTTCTAAAATGTAAGTTATTTCTTCAACGAGACTCAGTAAATATTCATGTCCAAGTACCTGTTTGCACATGAACTACCTGCTTTTATGTATAGCACAGTATTTTTCAAACTACGGATCGTTATCCATTAGTGAGTCATGAAATCAATTAGGTAGATTATAATCAGTATTTTTTTAGTGAACTACAATGGAATATAATAGAAAACATCAGAATGTCTTAAATTATGGTGAGGGTGAATATTGCTTCATGAAATGTACCTCAATTAAACATGTGTATATGTTGTGTGCCACAATGTAAAATGCATTTTTTACTGTTTCTGTCAAAACACTTGAAAGGCACTAGCTTAACATGTTGTAATGAGCATACGTGCTGGGGAATTTTCTTCCCGACAACCATCTCTTATCCGGGGAAACACTCATCCACCCACCCACTCTAGTCGTACGGGTAAACACATGTGTCACCATGTCTCTACATGACCCCCACCTCCCTCAGTCCTGCTGAGTGCTCCAAGGATGCACCTGTGATCTATATTGATCTGATGAGTTCCCTATGATTTTTTTTTTTTTTAACTTGGCCTCCAGAGAACCTTTCAGTGACAGAAACCATAAAATAAACTGCTAGTGGCCAGGTTTCCAACCATGTGGGAAAATGGTCTGCCATAAGAAGGAATGAAACAAACATGCAGAAAGAGGTGAAAGAAGATTTCTGGCCACGTTCAGGCCAGCTTCAATACTGCCCTTCCACAGTTTGGTGACCCAACCCTCTCTTAGATTTTGTAAGTCAAGTCTCTGTTTTCTAAATTGGTTTGATAGGTTTCTGACACGTTCTGTCAAACAAGGAGGTGTGCAATGCCTGTTTCTCCTCCTCAAGTCTCGGGGGCTGAAGTAATGAGTTGAAAATTTAAATCCCAATGAATGATGAAGCGGGTTCTTGCCCTAAAAATCTATGCAACTCTCCCCCGCCCACTTCACCATTTATCACCTAAGAGGGAAAACTGGCACAAGTCATAAAAAGCCACAAATATAAAAAGGCTGTTATTGAATTTCAACTTTGGTCTTCACTACCAAAATGAAATAAAGAACACTTTGGGATAAACATGGTAAATGGGGGTAGGACCCTCAAAGCCTCTTAAGCAAAGTTCACAAACGCACCATTTGTAATATTTTGCGTCTGTTTTTGGCCATCAGAAGCATTACAGTAGAAGGGTACTGCACACATTTTAGTCGGTGGGATATTCTTTTATTTTTCAAAAGTCAGTTCAAAATCATTCTATCAAGTTCTTGGGCCCTGGAGAACAGAGGGAGGGCAGAATCGCCTGATTATAACCAAGTACTGCTGAGTGTGATTCAAAGACTTAGACGCAGAACCATGGGAGAATGAGGGGAGAGACTGGCTGAAGAGTAGAACCTAGAGCTGAGGTGAGTACAATCCAAGCCAAGAGAATGGGAAATTGATGCAGCTTTTAAATTAAAGGGAAATTTCTCTTCCTCTCAGAATATAACATAGCTTCCTCGTATATCTGCTTTACTGGAGGCTGGTGTGCCCTTGACATTTATAATCCAACTGCCTTTGTGTATACCTGAACATCTCATGCAGAATACTGCACAAACTGACCCATTTACATAATGCAGTTTGTTCAGCTTTGGAAACAGCTACTGAGAAAGACAAGTTTAATTCTGGTGCAAGTAAGGTCTATAAAGGCATTCCGTGAGTGTTTTGGTTGGCAAAGTGATCTCTTATATAATGGGACTTGTAATTATTCTGATCATTTTCTGCATTCCCTATCAATTCGGCTTGACTTGGAGACTGCCCAAATTACCAGAGGTTTCAAAAAGGCTCTCCGGATTCTCAGCTGAACAACACTCATGGAGGGCTAGCAAGCGTGTGACTTGCTTGCCTTTAGCTCTCTGAAAATGTATGCTAAGGAATGAAAACTTATCAGCAGAGCTTTTACAACATGGGAAAAGTAATATAGAATGTTCTCAGTCACAACTTGTAGTGACAACACCTGGGGCACCTGGGTGGCTCATTCGTTTGAGTGTCCAACTTCAGCTCAGGTCATGATCTTGCTGTTCTTGAGTTCAAGCGCTGCACTGGGCTCACTGCTATCACCCTGTCATCACAGAGCCCGCTTGGGATCCTCTGTCCTCCCCTGTCTCTCTCTCTCTGCTCCTCTCCCACTCATGCTCACCCACTCTCACAAAAAGGAAATAAATTTTTTAAAAAACTTGTAGGACAACACCTAAAGAAAATTCTGGTGCCAACAATCTCAATTTCATTTGCTTTT
Source organism: Crocuta crocuta (assembly GCF_008692635.1). Lineage (NCBI taxonomy): Eukaryota > Metazoa > Chordata > Mammalia > Carnivora > Hyaenidae > Crocuta > Crocuta crocuta. The sequence continues at coordinate 9,534,651 of NW_027530368.1, read as the reverse complement.
TATTTACTTTTAATGTTTATACTTCAGCTTCTCAGGGATGAGCAGCAGGTTTCTGAAATGTTCCAAAGTGGTCACAATTGTCCTTTTTTTCATACAGCTAGAAGGTTAAATAAGAGCTTCTTCATAAATGTTTCCAAAAGACTGAGGCCAAATCTGGGTTATCCATGAATCTATCTGTGACATTCCTAATCTTTTTTTTAATGTTTGAACACTTAGCGCTGGGCGCACCTTACCTTGGATGGAGCCTCCCCCCCGTACTCCCACACTCCTGCAGGTGTGGGTCCGGAACAGGGCAGGTGCTCAGGAATGCCTGCGGGAAGCTCAACTCCAATTGAGCCTCCCTCAATGGGAATGGAATGGGGACAGTAGCCTCTGCTTGGGGAGGTGTCCTTTCTTTTTTTTTTTTTTTTTAAAGAATGAGCACACTGGTCTGAGTCTGGGGAATGAGCCCTAACTCTTAGTCTCTGTGATTCACTAAAGTTGCACTTTCCTTATGGAAGAGCTTTCCTCTAGATAAAAAATATATATACATATGTATATACACAAACTGAACAGTACCTAAGGTTCATTCTGCACTACCATTCTAAGTAAGAATTTAAAAGATTCCATCTTTTTTATCGGAGTATTAACTTCAACGTCAGTCCAGAAGCTGCCTATTGATGATGCAGGTGCTCGTCCTCAGAGGAACACGAACTGGTCACTAACCTGGATTTGCTGACTGTGGTTTTCTGTGCAGAAACGAGAGTGAGAGGTGGGGGGGACCAGGAAGCTGGCTGTTCTCCACTGCTCGTTCCTGGTCTGGTGAAGGGAATATTGGAGCAGGAGGTCAAAAGGTAGGGATTCCCGATTCCAGTCTCGGCTCTAGCACTTACTCCTATGTGCCCTGGACAAGCCATAAACACTCAGAATTCTGCTCCTCATTTAGAAGAGGAAAGAGCATGACTCACGCGGTGGCTGTGGCCGTGGCCTAGGACACTGCCCCTGAGAGTGCTTACCAACTGCAATGCACCACACACACCTACGTGGTATCATTATCTGTAACAAATGTGCCAAAATACTAGTTTTCAACAAACTCTGAAGTGTGAAAATAAAAAGCGGATGCTTTTACAAAAGGTTAAAATTAAAATGCTCCTTTGGTTTCTGTTCGCATCATATCCACCGTGGAACAGACAGCAGGATCATCACGTAGGAGTTAAACGCTGAGCCCCACCTGGCTCTCCCGCTGCTCCCCACCACTGACTTCAGTTATCGAACATCTGTCTCTGCCCCTCCTACTATTTGTCTACAATTACAAACAGCTTCTTGCAGCGATGTGAAACCGCACTGCTGCTCACTGCTAAACTGGGACACTTCAGGCCCACTTTCTAAACTTCAAGTCGGCTGGGCAGACCCCCTGCGGCCATTCCCGTAGGCCGTGGGCGCGGGT
>NW_027530368.1:9527348-9533109 GCF_008692635.1 Crocuta crocuta | reverse complement strand
CCGCCTGTGCCACCCTGCGCTGGGCCACCCGGCCGCAGACCCAGACTTGGAGAGCTCTCTGCACAGCAGAAGTGAGAGGCTTGGCCTGGAAGCTGTTACTGACTCCTTATTCTCTGTCACCCACAGGAAAAAGGGAAAGACAGGGGAAAAGGTCGTCACTTGTTCTCTCTGTTAAAGCAGATTTTGAGGACTTCTCTATTCCTTCGGCCTTCCCTAATATTGAAAGCCAGTGGTGTTGGTTTTTAAAGGCAAAACTATTTTTTCCCGTTTGATAAAATAAAATGCAAAATAAACAGCTCTTTTGGTTCATTTTTATGTGATGCAATAAAATGTATTTCTTCCGCCCCAGATGTACTTTTTTTTCTTGGGTATATTTTAGTCAACTACTGTACAGATGCTAGCTTAGAGAGGTCGCCAACATAGTTAACTTCTGATTGTCACCACTTCATTTTAAATTCATTTTTGAGGGGCGCCAGACTGGCCCCATCAGTGGAGCCTGCGACTCTGGACCTTGGGGCTGTGAGTTCGAGCCCCATGCTGGGTGTAGAGACTACTTAAAAATAAGAACTCTTTTAAAAATTCATTTTTGAGTGCCTACTATGTACCAAAGTATAGTTTTAGATAGCGGCTTTTCTAAAGATTGTATTTGCCTTTTTAATACATAGAGTTGTAACCATTTTTCTGTCAGGGCTAAGCTAAAATCAATATCAATTTGCATTCTCTAAACATACACCTCACAATCAGAGGGGCTGGCTCAAGATGGGGCAGGCAGCAGAGAAGTTCAAGTACAAATAATCTCTTGTGGATAGGCCACACATATTTAAACACCCTCACTACTGATTCTTTTTTTTTTTTTTAATGTTTAGTTTTGAGAGAGAGAGACAGAGAGAGAGCGAGGGAGGGAGAAAGAGTGGGAGACAGAGAATCCCAAGCTGGCCTCTGTACTTTCAGTGCAGAGTCCAGAGCCCAATATGGGGCTCGAACTCGTGAGTCATGAGATCCTGACCTGAGCCGAAACCAAGAGTCAGACACTTAACCAACTAAGCCAGTGGCCCCCTGCCTATTTATTCTTATTGTCACACTGAAAAACCAACTCAGAGTCACAAACAGAAAACCAGGAGTTATCTACAAATCTAAAGTATCCCCAAGCCACATATGCAACTATAAGTCATGGAAGGTAAAACTGTTCTTTCACTTTTTGTAACTGTCTGAAAATACACTAGAAGCGGGCACGTGAGAAAGACAACTATTTTACATAACAAATAAATTATATTTTTACCAGTGGCTCAACACTCCCCTCTTTCCCAATAAAAATCTGACTTCTAACTAACAGAACAGTTCTTTCATGTTGGTTTTGTCTCTCCCAGTTAATAACACAAAAGAACTGTAATCATTCATTCTCTCAATTTTATGTCGCCTTCAGAGCCCAAATGAAAAAAACAGGATCATCTTGTTAAATCTTTCCAAGTACACTGGAGAGTGTAGATTTACACTAGGTTTTTTCAAAAGGCTCTCTCGGAGGCAAGGCAGTGGGTTACCTGAACGTCAAAGGAGTTCCCAAATGCATCAAGACTATATATGATTTTCATGCACAGATGTCTTGACTGGAAAAAAAAAAAACCTCATAAATCATCATCTCCACACATTTTAGACGGGAGGGGAAGTAACAGAATAGAACAGTTAACAATTACTAAAGAAGCTATTTCATATAGTGGAAAGACAGACAAAACCATGTTTAGAAAGCCTGAATAGCCGTCATTCCAAAACTTGCTCACTTTTTAATTCTCTGGACTTGAGTCAGCTCGTTTCTAAAACAGGAACAACTCCAATTCTCCTGCTCATCACACAGGTTTCTGGTGAGGATTCTACGTGCCAGTTCAAGGATAACTACTTGACAGACACTTTTAAAGGGCTAGCCAGTATCCCGGACACTAATGAATTTCCCTGCATTGCTCGAGTGTGGCTGAAGATGACCAAAGCCAGGGACAGCCCTTCAACTGTTCTGCCAACTGAGAATCTCTAAAGTGGGTCCGCTATCACCGCTGCATGGGGTGACGTCAGGCTGTTGTTTACCGGAGAAGAAAGGCTGCCAATTTCCACTGGGCAGAAGACCGCAGTGGCCAGCCGCCTTCAGCTGCTTGTGAGCAAGAATGGACTCTTTATGTGTGGCATGTGTGTACATGCGATGGTTCACTGCGGTGGGGGGGGACCCTGAAACATGAAAACTGCTTTGTATGTGCATACCAGCACACGCTTTGGGTCTTATGTTTACACTAAGACAATTCATCAAAACTGATGAAAATGCAGCTTTCACTTTTGTCACTCCGAAGAAAAAAAATGCCACTCCCAGAAACTTCATCATTTAATTTTCTAAAGTAAATTTTATTTTTAAAGCAGAACAGTCAATTCTCCTCGAGTTCAATAAACAGCCAGTAACAGAAAGAACTAGGGAAGATCTATTTCAAAGCACAAACTATGTTCAGACTGCACTAACCAAGTTTTATAGGAACGACTTTATTTTCAGAGTGGTTGGTACTTCCTCCTATAAGTTCCGGAAGTATTCACTCAAGTATTAGCATACACCAACTGAATCCACTTCGGGGAGATACTCTGTTAGGTTTATTACTATAAAGGGGAAAAAAGGTCTGGCTTATTAACATATGCCCATTCATGAAAATTCCTGGCAGAAAGTAAATTCATATTAAATCAAATTTAGAAAGGCAAAAGAAAATAGGGGCTGCATTCATTATATTCTTTCTTCAACTATCCATCACCTTCTGGGACAGCAGTCAAATCAGGAATAATATAGCAACAGATCATGTTTATAACTGGCACTGAAACTTGACTTCAGACAATAAACCTAGTGTATATCCTAATATTTGAACACTGAAGAAGAAACGTGGGAAATATTTTTGGTACCTGAAAATGTATTTTCTTTGGTCCTCTTGTTAAGTGTAGTGGAAAAGAAGAGAAACTACAGCCCAGTAACAAATGAGGTTGAAGACTGAGGACGAATTCTGAGTTCTGTTTTTGGCGGCTCTGAAACTGATTATAGTATAACACTAGGTCAAACAGCCAACGTGAGCCTTATCCTCAGTATCTGAGAAATGGGAGTGATAGCAAATAATTAGTTTCCAATTTTTAGGAAAACATAAGAAAAGAAGCTAACCAGTGAAAACCTTATGTAACATTACGTTACATTACAGGAATTAGAAAATAATAGAAACATGGTCTGGGAATCCAGCCTGATATTGGCCAACTCCTTTGAGAGCTGGGGAGGAAAACGTGCTAAACAAGTAGGAAGTGTTATTAGCACTTCTTTCATTTTATAGTTAGACATAACAGTAGCATGAAAAATATGGCACCAGTTCAACTTTTTTAGGGCCAGTTCCAGCAAGTAACATTGGCCATATATTCTTAAATACATCAAGAAACCTGAAAGGCTATCTCTGGGCTAATCCCTAACATGAATGATTTAAAAAAAAAAAAAAAAAGGTATATATATACATACACAGAATAAAGAAAGTTTTCCATAGAAAACCACAGAAGCAGGCTTAAATTACACTTAAAAATGGTTATTACCAGGGGTGCATGGGTGGTTCAATCAGTTGAGTGTCCTACTTCTGTTCAGGTCATGATCTCACAGTTCGTGGGTTCAAGCCCCACACTGGGCTCTGTGCTGACAGCTCAGAGCCTGGAGCCTGCTCCGGATTCTGTGTCTCCCTCTCTCTCTACCCCTCCCCCATTTGCGCTGTCTCTCAGAAGTAAGTAAATGTTTAAAAAAAGAAAGAAAGAAAGAAAGACAATGGCTATTACCAGCTTCATTTCTTCATGTAGTGAAGAAGACCTAAACACACAAGTCAATGATGATGTAAAACAATGATCAAATGGTGGCACACAAGAACATTAAGAGTCTAACAGTCACAGATGTTTTACATTACAGGAATTTTACTGACTGAACAGGACAGTGATTACAGCAGAAGCTTCACACATCCTGAATCAGTACAAAATTCAAGAACTTTATTTTTAAAAGAAATGAAACTCCACATAAAGTAAACCAGTCAACTGATAAGGAAACCAGGAAAAGGCAACCAGTAAGAGAGACCAAATTGACAGTAATCCTTATACTTAATATTTTCCCCTATCCAACTTACTTAAAAATTCTAAAGTCAACCGTTTGGGATTTACTTTTGTTACTCTTTCTGGTTGTCACATTGGTAGAGTCACTATGAAGCAATTATAAATGCACACTGAGAAAACGAGGGCATATGAGGAATAGACAGTTATCACTGGATTGACCAAGTGCCTGAGTTTCCACTTGACACGTCATGTTGTAACTGCTACACACCAGTTCCCAAAACATCATCTGCTCTGTGGATTTAGAAAAGTCAAAATATACTTGCTTGCCATACACTTGCTTCATAAACTGCCTCATTGGGAGTACAATGCATTCCAAGAACTGGATACACTAATGCTCACAGGTTACTACTGAATCATTTCAACTTCAAAGACACATCTAATAAAAGGAAACTCATCAGTTTCATCTCAGTAACTGACCGAACGGGACAGAACTTCTCTTTGCAAAGAAGTTCTCGCTAGTCATAAACATGTCTCTTTTCTTCCCATCATGTAATGGTGTGCTGAGTTTATACTAATACCTGCATCCAATACTCAAAAGAATAAATATTCTGAAGTGCATCTCATTTTGTATCCTCAGGTTCAAAGGAGGGATACTACTAGCTGGAATGTCATCACTTGGAACAAAAACCAACTTGAAAACTTTCAAAAAGGGGCACCTGGGTGGCTCAGTCGGTTAAGCATCCAACTTTGGCTCGGGTCATGATCTCACAGTTCGTGGGTTCGAGCCCTACGTTGGGTTCTGTGCTGACAGCTAGCTGAGACCCTGGAACCTGCTTCAGATTCTGGGTCTCCCTCTCTCTCTGACCCTCCCCTGCTCTCTCTCTCTCTCTCTCTCTTTCTCTCTCAGAAATAAATAAAAAACATTAAAAAAAAAAGAAAAAAGAAAACTTTCGAAAAGAGGAATTCTCACACCAACAATGCCTATAAGTGTGCAAATGACTAGTAAAAGATAAAGCAGAATAAACAAACAAAAGGCTTCCACTTTATTTCAGGAAATGGCAAATCCATTTTTAAAAAACACTTTCTTATTCATACAATTATTCAAAAATATAAGTCACAGTTTCTGCGAAGGAAGTGAAACCCAGGTCACCGGAACAGGTGCCAGAGGCCGTATGAAACAATTAGTAGATCACACCAACAAAAAGTGGTGGTGGCCACAAGCAACTCTCCTCCACCACCCTGACAGAGAGGCTTTGCCCATCTCCCTGTCCAGTCATCACTTGAGAGCAAAACATTGAAAAAAAAAAAAAGTGGCAGCGGGGAGCCTGGGTGGCTCAGTCAGCTGAGAATCTGACTTCGGCTCAGGTCATGATCTTGCAGTTCCTGAATTCGAGCCCCACATCAGGCTCGCTGCTGTCAGCGCATAGCCCGCTTCGGATCTTCTGTCTCTCTCTTTCTGTCCTTCCCCCACTCGTGCTCGCTCTTAAAAATAAATAAAACATTGGGGCACCTGGGTGGCTTAGTCGATTAAGCGTCCGACTTTCGCTTAGGTCATGATCTCGCGGTTTGTGGGTTCGAGCCCCAGGTCGGGCTCTGTGCTGACTGCCGGCTCAGAGCCTGGAGCCTACTTCAGAGTCTGTATCTCCCTCTCCCTCTGACCCTCCCCTGCTCACGCTGTCTC
>NW_027530368.1:9480345-9526645 GCF_008692635.1 Crocuta crocuta | reverse complement strand
TATTTCAGAGTCTGTGTCTCCCTCTCTCTGACCCTCCCCTGCTCACACTGTCTCTCTCTCTCTCCTAGAAATAAATAAAAATATTTTTTTTAAATAAATAAATAAATAAATAAATAAAACATTTAAACATTTTTTAATTTTAATTTAAAAAAGCAGTCAAATGCCTTTATGCGTCTATTGGGGATCCTAAATCAGACCAAAAAGAAATGCTTCTGTTGTCATCATAATGCTCTTACGGTGCATAAGTAATGAAAAGGACAAAACCAAAAATTCATGACCCACATCAGTGTAGCACACTCACCATTTCATAGTGTGTTAGCAATAACATGTGAAAGGAGCACGGCGAAACTTGACAATGCTGAGAAGACAGGCATATCCCCATACTACCAGGTTTCCGTGCTCAGCTGCGAGAAAGACGCGCTGCGTCACCCGCAGGGTCCGTGACTCAGCCCACAGTGAAACTAAATATATGGCTGGTTACAAATTTTCTGACAATCAAGCTTTTTCAGCCATAACACAATTCCAATAATACTCTCAAACGACCCTGTGCTTTTGTCCAGCTGCACAATTTTAAAAAAATTTACTTCTCAAAACTAAGTTGACCAGTATCACCAAATAACTTCGTGACTCAGTCACACAGCATATAGCTGAAGATGTATAAATTGAATGGCATCATGCTCAGTCGGGCAAAATGGACTCACGGCCCTAAAATTTTCTGTGGTACTGGGTCTTTCAGAAATAATAACAAAAATGATTCTCCAAATATAGTCTCTTTTCTGAATAATTTTTTAAAAGCTCCTGTAAGGGGGCGCCTTGGTGGCTCAGTTGGTTAAGCATCTGACTCTTGGTTTCGGCTCGGGTCATGGTCTCACAGTTTCAGGAGTTTGAGTCCCATGTCAGGCTCTAGAAGCCTGACAGGCTAGAAGCTCAGGCTAGAAGCACAGAGCCTGTTTGGGATTCTCTCTCCTCTCTCTCTCTCTCCTCTCTCTCCTCTCTCTGCCCCTTCCCTGCTCGTGCTGTCTCTCTCAAATAAATAATCTTTCAAATAAAAAAAAATCTATTTTTCTTAGCTAGTCAAGAATTTTTCATTGATCATGCTGTGATTTTCAGTCAAAACAAGAACTCCATATGAAAAATGAAACAATAAATGACTTGGGACAAAAGCTGTTTGCCGTCAGAATCTATTCCATACAACTTTAGATCCCATACATAAGAAGCTCCAAGACAATATAGAAATGATAGAATCAAAAAAGAAACAAAGACAAAGCTCTGGCAATTACTCTATCATTAAAGTCCTGGGTAACAAGTGGTGGATAACACCTTGCTCTCCAACCCGCTATCACTTACATTTTTGTTCCATTCTCTCAAGAAGCGCAGTTGAAACATTTCTCAGTAGGGAGGTAAAAAAGTTGAGTCAATCCCAACTGCTTAGCCTTCATTGGTTTTTACGTGCCTGAGTGTCTGAAGACGGGAATACATGCCAATCCAACTACTAATCCCAGCAATTAGCATGGCCAACTGTATAGCTATGAACAAATGTTTCCTACATGTGACTGTTCACATCACGGCAAAGCCAGCCTTATTCAAGTTAGGAAATTAAATTTTAGTTTGAGCTTTTGGGTCTTGATCTTCGCTTTCATTTCATTTCTTTTTTTAACACTGGGTAGTGGAAATAAAAATAAAATCTGGTATTAGATGGGAAACAACAGCCATTTCACTTTTCATCTTAGCCTCTGAGCCACTGGTAGCAAACCTTAACTAAACAGTAAAAGCATTTGTTACACAGCAAAGGGAATCCTGTCCACAAAACTTTCCAGCAAGGGACTAAAATTAAAAATCTGCCCAAACAGGGGCGCCTGGGTGGCTTAGTCGGTTAAGCGTCCGACTTTCGCTTAGGTCATGATCTCGCGGTTTGTGGGTTCGAGCCCCGCGTCGGGCTCCGTGCTGACTGCCAGCTCAGTGCCTGGAGCCCATTTCAGAGTCTGTGTCTCCCTCTCTCTCTGACCCTCCCCTGCTCACGCTCTCTCTCTCTCTCCTAGAAATAAATAAAAAATATTAAAAAAAAAATCTGCCCAAACAAAACCAAGCTTCCTAAGTTATAATCACATATCACCCTTTTTAAAAGTAACCAATGGCAGTTCGAGAAAATGCAATACAAGTTTCAAACTTACTTTTCCCCCCCTCAAACTCTAGCACTTTTAACTAGCGTTATAGCCATAGTGTCCCTTATCTGGCTTCTTTAATAAAATCATAATTTATTTCAGAGTTCTGCTTTGATTGAGCTGCTTCATACTCAAACATATAAGAAACATCAACACACACTTAAATTGTTCCTTTAAAAACAAATCCCTCTGGCTGAAATGATTCATGCCAGCAGAAGGTTTGAATTAGGATGATGGAACCACTCAACATCTGACCATTCTCAGTATTCAAAGAGCTTACTCAACCAATAGATAACTCATCAACAAAATTAAAGACAAAGTAAAAAAATTGTAACCAAAAAAGGATGAGCCAAGGTCCAGCATCTTTCAAGTCAGAAGAGACACTCGGCTTGTCACTGTTCTTCTATTTCCTCGCCATGGAAGTCAGCAGGAATTAAATATTCTACTTGGAGGGGTCAAGAGGGAGCGGTAGCTCCCCTTCAAGAGAAATCCCATCCCGTCATTTGGGGAGAAAATTAAAAAACAAGGTGACGATCTTCCCATGTGATTGGACTGTAATAATTTTGCAGAACTTCACAGGTGTTTCAGAAGTGCTCTAGAAATTCCATAGGGAGAAAAATATGACAGCTCTTCTTTACATATTTTGAAAAGGGCATGCCTGAACAAACACCCTCCAGTGTTCGCATATGTTGAAAAACATGACTTCGGAAGATGATTTCTCACAGTGGATAAGAGAAGGTTCAAGACTAAACTATCAAAAAAAGATCTGCTGACAAACAAGATTTTTCCTTGTAGAAAGTAAGTTCTAGAGAAACCAGAATGGCTAAATGATGATAAGTCTAGATTTTCCCAAAGTATCAAAGACCTGGTCTATCCTGGACAAATAAGAGACTTTGCTTCAAATACAGCATTTTATTTTATTGACTTTTTCACAGGTCATGGTGCATTTACTTTCATAAAAGGGGAAACCTATTTCAACTTTTTTCTTCTTACAGATAGTGAAATTAAAGAGATTTTTGTTCACATTGGATCTTGATCTTGATAAATATGTATCCACTGTTGACAGTTTCCTTTCTCTGGCTTTGCAATGATATAAAGTGAAGTTGAAATATATAAGAAAAAATAAGATGGGCCAAAATATATCAATATAGGGTATCTGACCAATCTGAAAAGTTCACATAAAATGTTTTGCCTTGGGGTGCCTGGGTGGCTCAGTCAGTTAAGCGTTCAACTTTGGCTCAGGTCATAATCTCATGGTGCGGTTCATAAGTTCGAGTCCCATGTCGGGCTCTGTGCTCACAGCTCAGAGCCAGGAGCCTGCTTCAGATTCTTTCTCTCTCTCTCTCTCTCTCTTTCAAAAATAAATATAAAAAACATATATTAAAAATGTTTTTTCTTACATACTGAGGTGAGAGTACACATAAGAGACCACAGACATTTATATGTGCTTACTAGTATGCAGTGCAGTAGTGTCCAAATTTTCTAGAAGATGAAAAGGAGAGAAAAAATAGGAATTACTGTCATTAAACATCAGCTTTGTGTTTGTTGCTTTACCTATTTCATGTCAGTTGATAATAACGGAGATAGACATCACTGTTCCCATTTTACAGCAAAGAAAGGTGGGATTTGGAGGAGTAATGAATACGGTTAGTGGTACCCAAAGTCCATTCCTGCCTTCTTCTCCCTAAGAAAACCCCATCCCAAGTTACTGGTCTGGAAGTGGGCAGAGATGTCCTAGCAGATACAAAGACGGACAGCCCACACCTGTGAAGAGGTCTCTGACTTCCTCTGAATACCATACTGTATGGATGTGAATCACCTTGAGGAAGAAGCCAAAAGAGAGGTTGGAGCCAGCAAGGCATCTGACACAATGGAAAGATGCCAAGTACCTACACTACAGAGCTGCCCAACCCGGAGCCTGCCCTACCTCTGGATATCTTGTGAAATGATACATTTCCTGATCACTCCAGTGAGCTTGAAGGCAGTTTCTGACAGTGTCCTAACTGACACAAGAACTTTATTTCTCAGAGGTCATCTGCAGTAGGTGGCAGAGCAAATGTTGAACCAACACTGTTCTGGCTTGAAACTGGGCTTCTTCTACTAAACCACACTGTGGCATGAACTTTGATAAGTGTTTTTTCTCATGACATGATCATGTGACATGAGAGCTAGGAAGGATCTTACTTCACCATGTGTAGGAAAAAGCATTTCCCTCACCAAAACGTTTTCAGCAAATGCAGAGGAGAAACATATCATTAGCAAGAATTCTCAGGATTTCATATTCTGAAGAACTTCTCATTTCATATGCATTTAATTTTTAGTAGAATAGTAATTCACATACCTTTAACAAATGGAAGTGAGGTCTTAAAGAGCATTCTAAGTTATTATTAATTTTCTTAGGTGTGATAATGGTATTGTGGTTATGTAGGAGAATGTCCTTGTTCCCAAGAGATGCATACTAAAGCATTTAATGGTAAAGAGTCATGATGTCTGAAACCTATTTTCACTGGTACAATAAAGTGTACATGTAGAGAAAAAGAGAGAGGGAGAGTCAGAAAGCAAACTACTGAGTTTAGGTAGAGGGAATATGGGTCTTTATCAAATTTTTCTTCCAAGTTCTCTACATTTGAAAGTTTGAAGGTGGGGGAATATGATGCAGAGACAGTGTGGATGTATACTGGAATAACCCAGGGACTTTACAAAATCCGTATGGGACGGCCTCACCCAGGATTGTGGCCTGGGCACACGTAATTCTAAGGTGTGCTCTTGGTATGGTGGAAAGAGCCTGAGCTTTGAAGTCACAACTCTGAGAGTCCCAATCCCAGAAAGACAACTCTGAAAACCTTTCAGGCTATTTTTTACTCATGAAAAATTGCCAGTGTTTTAAACATAACATAAGCAGTAATCCAACAATAAAGAAATTTCCCTCACATGTACACTGGGTGACACAGGAATATTCAATTAATAGTAAACCATCACTTTAACAAAACATGGATTAAGCCTTCTGTGCGTGGGGCACGAGGAGCGGAGCTGACTTAGTTCTTCCTAAACAATCTATTCATGGAGTTCATGGCTCAACATGCCAAAAATTAGTTTATGAAAATGAAAAAAAGAGGACAATATTTAAGAAGAAGCATTAAGCCATTTAACCTCTCTTAAGAAAGAAAAAAAAGGTCTTACTAAAATCATGTTCTTTATTCCATGCCAAAGATGAGTCATAATGTGTTAAACTATAAGGAAAGGAGGATTTGTTGAAAAACACACAACTCCAACTCTCCACATTCAAATCTGTGTAATTTACTTAAAGATACTCCAGTGAGCCTTACATACGGAAAAAAGCTCTCTAAGGTCCCATATCTAAATTTCAGCTGGCGCACAGGCCTCTCAGTTCTATTTGTCTTTCTTAAAACATATGTGTCTGGGGTATGGGTCAGAGTGAATAAATGGTAGATAAAACAGAGAAATAAAAAAACAAATGACAAGCTTTAAAAATAGAATTCTTATAATAGGGATTTATCTTGAAAATACACCTTATGACCTAGGAGGCTTTCTAAGAGGTTTACCAATATACAGTAAATGCACAGATTTCAAATGTATAATCTAGTGCCTTCTGACACATGTATATATCCCTGAAACCATCACAGCAATGAAGATAATGAACTATCCTAAGTGGCCTTGAATCAAAGAGAAGTGTGACGATTCTTGCCCAGATATAGTTTTCAGGAAAAGAAATCCTTGATGGAAACTGTTATTTAAAACAACAACAAAGAAATCTATATACAGGTGTCCAAATAGTTTCATCAACAGACAAAATACACACCGAGGCTTTGGATTTTTTCCCTCAATTTAAATCTAAGAGACAATATGGATGTGTTCTTCCATCTTTGATTTGGGCCCAAATAAACAAACAAATACGCTCTAAAAACAAAAAGATTCTTAATGTTGTCAAATATCCAGGAAAATGAAAACAAAAGCCATGGGCACACAGCATTGTTTGAGGATTTACATACACACACACATCAGGAATTTAAGCTAATTCTAAAGCAAAATAATTTAGAAAGATTGTATCTACATTATTATAGCAATAAAGACTTCCTAAATTTGGCATACTAGGCGCAGAGTATGCCCATCTCACAGACGGGGCTGTTTCAGGCAAAACTAAGGAAGAGTGTGTCTCAAGTCACTGCCAAAAGGCTCTGTCTCTCCCCTTTCCTCCCTTCTTGGTGCTTCTTCTGTTTCTCAGGGAACCCCCCTTGTTTACAGGGCTCTCGTTAACACATCAGTGCTCCCAAACCTATGGAATAATTTTTGGCCTCAAGAACCTAAACCATATCCATGGTGTGTCTATATACATCCCATTCCAAGCGCAGTTTCTGCTTCCAGCAGGCATAGCTAACAAATGTAGTAAATGGCTTGGGTGTGTGCTCTATTCCCTTTCCTTCCCCTTCCTGAGTTGCTGCAAGAGCTGGAAAGGGGACTTCACTGCCCTCAGGTGCCTAAGGCACAAAGAAGGCTTGCTAACCATCTTTGCCCTGAGCTGAACAGAAAAGATGGATTCCCATGAAGACCAGCCAAGCGTGTCCATTTGACCCAGGACTCAGCTTATGGCAGCCTACAGCAGACTGCCCATCAAGCTACACCCCATACTGCCTAATACAAGAGATTTCATTTTCGTGTGGGGATCTTTTGTCTCCCCAAATGTGAGCACCATTATGAACAGGTGCCATGTCTTATGTGTCTCCGATACCCCCAAGCACTTGGGACATGTATTGAATATTTACGAATAAAATTTAAGGGGCACCTGGGTGGCTTAGTCGGTTAAGCGTCCCACTACAGCTCAGGTCATGATCTCACCGTTTGTGGGTTTGAACCCCCGTGTCGGGCTCTGTGCTGACAGCTAGCTCAGAGCCTGGAGCCTGTTTCAGATTCTGTACCTCCTTCTCTCTCTGACCCTCCCCACTCACGCTGTCTCTCTCTCTCTCTCTCTCTCTCAGAAATAAATAAAACATTAAAAATTTTTTAAATAAAAATCATTATAATAGATTAATCATATTAACGCTATTCGTGCTGCAAAAACACTTAGATGTATCTCCTTTACTGTCTGAGGTGGAAATGTACACTAAGAGTTTTGTTTGTTTGTTTAGGAAATTACATGATTTTGACAATCATGGAAATAGAAAAATTAGTTCTTTACATATACTAGACAAAGCAAACTTAAGATTTTGTTGTTAATTGTGCAATATAGCCAAGATGACTACATTTCCATTGTGCAATTTTCAGTGTTACACATTTTTTTCAGGCTCTGTCACAAAGAAAACAAAGCAAAGGGAGAAAACAACTTTAAAAGTATAAAGAAAAACCAAGGAGAAATTTCAAACAGTATCCACTGTTAGGTTTCCCAGGGTTCATAAATGAGGATGATTTCATGATTTCTAGTGGAAACATCCAGCAACATTTTATGTGTTTAATATTTCAACTCAAACTCAAATTGTACATTCAAAGGGAGTTTTGTTTTAGAAGTTAGGATTCCTTTTTTTTTTTTTTTAATTTCGGTTTATTTTGAGAGAGAGAGAGAGTACATGCAAGCAGAGGAGGGACTGAAAAGAGAGTAAGACAGAGAATCTCAAGCAGGCTCCACGCCCAGCACAGAACCCAACAACATGGGGCTCGATCCCACGACCGTGAGATTATGACCTGGGCCAAAATCAAGAGTTGGACGCTCAACCGACAAAGGCACCCAGGTGCCCCAGGATTCCTTTTATACCAAGTCAAAGGACATAAAATCCATACAAACAAATCTTACTTTTTCTTCCGATAGTTATTACACAATGTTATGACTACTTCACATAGTAAATAATAAGCTCTCTACACACCCGAATGGTTTGGAATGTAATTTCTACAAGGACAAGAATATTTGTCTCTTTTCTCCACTGCTGTAATATACGTGCCTAGTAAGAGCAGCTGGCACACAGTAAGTGTTCAATAAATATCTGCTGAATGAACTGATTGGATGAATGAATAGAAGCCAGGAAGGAGCTATAGGTGTACAACAACAACAACAACAAAATCAAGTTTTTTTCTATGAAGCACAGATATCAAAAAATGCAATTTCTGGAAAAATCTCTTATTTAATCACTCTAAAACGCAATGTATCTAATCTTGTATTTCAATTGTTAAATAAAAAGTAACAATGGTCTGTTTGTTTTCTAAATCAAAAGGAGGAGTCATCTTGTTTAATCAAACGGAAAGGTTTTCTACTACTGGTGTCTGAATAATGTCAGGTATTTAGAGAAACTTTTAAACATTCTCTCCAAATCAATGGGTTTGGGCCCTTAGGAAACGTTCTACTCAAGGGATTTTTATGTAAATCTTTTTTGTTGAAAAATACATATTCATTTTCATACCCTTTGATTTTCTGGGTGAAAAGAACCCTTAAAATCAAAACAAAAGTTAACTCAAAGGGATACATTTCATTTGAGTTGAAGCAATGGAAGACAATAGAGCTGATGGTTACTTCACCAGAAACCATTAATCATTCAACAATGGTGAACCCTGGAAAACCTCACACTGGACATGGTCTGATGTTCTGTCTGGTTTTAAGGATTTAACAACAAAACACAACAAAACAAAACAAAGGAGCTGCTCTTCCCATCTAACTTGATGTTCCCAGGCCAGCTACCCCCAACGTGGTCAGGTGGCAATGGTCATTGCTGAGGCAGCTCCAGAGCTCACCAGCACACTGCGTACGGAGCGGAAGGAGCACAGCGAAGCTTGTATGTTTAGACGTTTCAAGGTAATGTGGACAGAAAAACGCTGTGTGTATCCTCCGATGAAAGAGATTAACAGAAAAGTAGCAAATAATAAACACATCACAGTTTTCCCTTTTCCCTACCCCACGTAAACTAAAACTTGGTTTTAGGTTTACAAAATGGCCCCTAAAGTTTTGCGTAGTTAAGATGATCAGAGAGCTCATCTGCTGGGATAAAGCAAAGCAAACTGTATATGGAGAAAATGTTAGATTTTGCTTCAGTCTCATACAAGCAGACTGAACTATGTGAAACCCCCTACTCCATACCTTATCCAGAGGCAAAGGCAAAAGAGAGCTAAAGAAAAAAACCTGCTGTGATGGAGGAAAAGAAAACCGATGCAAAAAGAAGACAGAGCAAGTAAGAAAGATGCTGCATTAAAAGACACAAAAACTCACGTGGAAACACTAAGAAAAGTGAAAACAATGGTAGAACAAAAGGGAAGGGGGTTGTGAAAAACAGATCAAATTTAAATAAAGGATGGATTGCTTTGATCATTGTATTTAATGTGTTAAAAGTAAACATTCAGTTATACATACCACCACACAAAATTATAAACATCAATGTAGACTTTAAATTCAAAAGCAGAAAAGAAATCTGATCATTCCAAGTTTCCATCAGTTGGAAGCTAAACAATAAGGACAAAAGACAATATATTTTTAAAAGTTGCCTTCTACTTAACAACCTTGCATTTGAGGATGTTAAGTTCCCTATACTTAATATTAAATGGAATAAATACTATTTCTCGTATGTCCCACTCGTCTTAAGAGGTCTGACTCTGAATACACTAGAACTTCATTTCCACTTAAAAAAGTAACATCATGAGGTTATGACAACTCTAACAACCAAAGAGAGGAAAAGCTATATTCAAAGAAACTTAACATAATGTGCTAACTTCGGGGTTTGGACTTTTAAAGACCGTTAACTCGTTTTTATGTACAAGAGAAAAAAAAAACTAGTTGCATAAAATACAGCCTTTCCACATGTGTCTTCACTCACCTTCCTAAATAAAAGATTAACTGAAATAAAAGAAATCCTCCAAGCCACTGTACGTATTCTGAATTATACACACTTCACCGCATTCAAGGTATAAAATAAGTGAGCATAAGGAGGGGTCCTTCCTACAGCCAAGTAATCCTTTCAAAATTTAAAAGTAAATAATGTGATTGATTTTTCTCTTTGACTATACTTCTAATGAAATCTGATGTATGTGGACATTTTTTTCCTGAAATGCACGCCCAGGTTTTAGAAGCCTTAACTTAATAAAATGTGTTATCTTCTCAGTACATATTCTTCAACATCAACATCTGCTATAACCCAGGATATAACAAAACTCAGTGTTAACATTAAAATCCCATTCAATTGAACCAAAGTTCCTTGCCTCTTTAGGAGTTACCTTATTTATTCTTGTGAACACACCAATACGAAGTCTCTTCAAATATAAGTTAAAAGGAAAAACACCCTTCAGACAAACAGGCTAAAAGGTTACAATTTTTAAATAATGATAAACAAATATCCATTTCTAAATCCTAATGTTTATTTTGTGTTTGCTTACAATTTGTCCTTTTTCAATGCTGTTAAAAAGCACTTATTATAACCCCTACAACGTTCTCTCTGAGTGAGGGCAGGGTAACTGCTTTCTCTCCTCCCACTGAAAGGATAAGAACATGAACAGTAGTGGAAGTGAAGTGTAGCGTTCAAGGGCCCGTGCCAATCAGTAGCACTGCTCAGTCTAGAACTCCATGGACCTCAATTCTAAGTTTGTCAATAGATAACGCATATATTATTCTCCTCTCCTTTTGATTACTGACAAAATATACAGTTATACATTTTTCTAACATGAGAAAACAAGGATAGAAATCACAAGTCCCAAAAGTTATTTCTATCTCTCTTTCCTCTTCTTTCCATGCAATTCTTCAACAGAAACACAGCTCTTTTAAAAGTTGGAGCCATCACATACATCTGTAAAATGCTAATCAATATTCCAATGCCTTCACAACAATGTTAAAGAAAAGGGATATGTGCTGCAACTAAGTCATGCTAAATTGTGTCAAGAAAAATAAACCACTTTCCATCTCACAGACCAGACACTTAACGTGTAGTTTCCAAGTACCCATAACTTTTTTTATATATTTTTTAAATTTTATTTATATCTGAGAGAGAGAGACAGGGTGAGCAGGGGAGAGTCAGAGAGAGACACACACACGAATTCTGAAACAGGCTCCAAGCTCTGAGCTAGCTGTCAGCACAGAGCCCAACGCGGGGCTGGAACCCACAAACTGTGAGATCATGACCTGAGCCGAAGTTGGATGCTTAACCGACTGAGCCATCCAGGTACCCTTCTAAGTGCTCATAACTTAATGTTTTTAAGTTTCATCTGAGATTGGCTGCTTTAAAAATATATGAACAAAAAAGGAGCAAGCTTACTAAATTAATTGTTTTAGTCAATAAAAATGCAATACATTCAACTAAATTAGATAACTGATGATTTATTTAAAGTATCCACATTGTAGTAAATAGTTCACATACTTGAAAAGTTTTAACAATGTTGTGAAACACTATACACTTCTGAGTAGATTGGTATTCAGGTTTCTTTGCTGAGGATATCTCTTTCAAGAAAGCTATTTCTTGCATTTTATCATTTCAGAGAGCACAGTAATTAAACTGAGCATTTTACTGACAAGTAAAACAGAATGATTCTATAAATGAAGCAGCTGGTAGGTCCCATCAATTGCTGTTTTAAAAAAAATATATATTTCCCCAATTGTGTAATGCCTGTTAAGTGTGCAGTGAGGTTTAAAGTTTAAGTGTTTTACTTCCTAATTACATATACCTGCTTTATGATTCCTATTACACTATTTACTACAGCTATTTCAAAAGTTAATTATTTATTAAAACTGCTCCAGAGAAAGAGTTTCACTCTTGAATGGAAAGAGAAATAAAGCTTTGGCCCTTAAGGAAATGATGCTGCTTTATTTTCACAGTGTGAAATTGAACATTTGTCTTTATTATTATTAATTCTGTAGCCAATGACAACATCACATCATTATTTGGGACATTCAAAACAGAATCTGTAAAATTCATGTTAATGATAATAACATCCAACTTAGTGGCAGAAAAGTGTGGGAGTCAGAAAGTTTTACAATAAAAAATGGACGTGTCATATAACAAAGGAAGACATTCAATATGTACTTTTCAGACTATTTTAAGTTTAATTTTCAAAATGAAAAATATTTTCTTAACAGAACATAAGATATACTCTAATTCCCCTCATTGACTCCCAATTTACAAAAGTAATAATTAAGAATGTAAAAATTCAATTAAGCAATACTAATAATAGTACTCTCCACAGTACAACTTATAATGTCATTCAACTACTCATAAACAACTAGAGAATAACAGTATTTAATTCATTATACAGCATTCATTAAGCTTCTTTATATATCCAACACTCTGCTAGGCACCAGGGATTAAATTATAAATGAAACACTATTCGTTCAGTGTCAGAACTATTCGTTCTATTTAGTAGAGGAGAAAATCACAGGTAGCAGCAAATGTGTGATAAGTACCATTATAAGAGAGGTATGTATATTCTGTTATGCATATTTCAATGAAAGACTGACCAACTCAACTCATCTAATAACTAAATTTCATAAAGACTCATATAAACTCTGGTTTAATAGTATAAATCCAATAAAATGTCATACATATTGATAGGAATTCTGCATATTTCATGATAGCTATCATTCTTTCTCTTCACCAAAAATGTATTTCTAAAAAATATAGTCATCCACGTTTCAAGACATACGAGGAACGCTACAGAGAATTAAATTCGAAAAGATGTACCAAACACCAGTCAAGATCTTTGCATACGTGAACTCATTCCGACCTCACAATAACCCTATGAAGCAAGTGCTTCTATTATTCCCATTTTACAGATGAGGAATCTTAAGTTCACTTGACCAAGGTCACAGAGATGACACCAAAAGGAAATTCTGGGACCTGAACCGAAAGAGTGTCACACTCTCAATTACTACCCTAGACCTCCTCTCTGCAGATGGTGAGGATGAGGGACAACTAACACCCAACACTCTGTGACAGACACTCTCTTATTTACCCTTCTAGCAACCCATGGAGGAAAAGTCTTCCTTTGCATTCAGAGGAGAAAACCGGCACAGGCCGGGTTTGAAACTTGCCCAAGGTCAGACAGCCCTCAAGGGTAGGCGGCAAGATTCAAACGCAGGCAGCACAGCTCCACTGTGTTATAAGGCCTCTCAGTGATTCAGCCATAGACTCAAGAAAAAGGACACAAGAAGAAATTTATTAAACAATTCCAAAAAGCTTTGTATAAGTCTTCCGGAAACACTTTGCAAGGTTTTGGGGCTTATGACAAGCACTTCCTTACGACAGCATTTACATTTGAGTCAACATTACTTACTACTTTGGGTTGATCATAAACACATTTCTGCTCTTTAAAAAGAAATCTCTGTAGAAACTTGGCAGATTTCAGTACAGGAACAATCTATTCTTTAAAATTAAATTTAGCAACAACTTATTCTGGTTAGTCTGAAAGAGAAGGAGGGAATGAACTACTAAGAGGCCTTTCCTATACTTTAACATTTCAAAACATGTTTGGTTTGGCCTAATTTGAATTTTGTGGACAACTAGACCAGACCTTGATTCAAAAAGAGTACTACCAGTTTTAAACAGGCTGAGTTCTCAAAAGTGACCTCAGAGTAACTACTTCTCATAATTTTTCCTGCTATCTCAAGTTTAATATTAAAGATGCATAAGGCAAGATTCTCATAAAGCACATATGGGCAGCAGGTAGGTGTACCTTTGAATCACCCACAACCAAGAAACCAAATTAAATTTTACAAAATATTGCAGCATGACTTTGTTTAAGAGCAATCAAGTATACAAAAGACAGATGTCAAAAGAAAACAAAACCCATATTTATCCTTATCACATCCCACTGTGTCCAGTGCCTGAGAAATAAAAAATTCTGTGCTGCAATCCCTCGCTTGAATAGAGGTGAGAGAAAGATGAACTGTCAAGCTGGACTTCCATCTTACCTTGCTCTCCTCCAACAAGTTCAAAGACTTCATAATCTTTAATACTGAAATCATATTTTTTTTCCAAAAGGGAACCCATAAAACTATCTTAAAATAAAAATACTGAGCCATGCCACTAGGCAACCTGTCTTCCCTTGCTCTATCCCCACACATCCAAATTAAAAATACCTTTTGCTCTGCCTTCATTAAATAAAAGTTTAACTCCGATTTAGAGTAAAATGTACCCATTAGACGTTTTGCACTTTTTACAGGTTATAGAGTCTATCAGATCCCATCGCTGACTATTGCCGCTCACTAAGCATCCTAAGACAGAAAACATGCCATTACCGCTCATTTTATAAGCGTTATAATGCCCCGATGGTGGAAGTCTGGCAATACCTAGAAATACAGCAAGGCTGGTGAATAAGGAGTCGAGGGGCGGGGGAAGAGCGAGCGAGCAAGCGAGGGAGGGAGGCAGTCGCCACCTCAAATCCACGCCGGACCAGGAACCTCCAGCCCACAACGTGATCCCTGCCTTCCCCAAAGTGGACCGGCTACATTTTTCCAGATCCCACCCACCCAAAACCCAACACGGTACTCACCCTTCTGCGAAGAAGTCGGCACCGGGTCCAGCTCCGAGTCGGGTCGGGGTGGCAGCGAGGGAGGGGACGTCTGGGCAGTGGGCGGGGGGTGTCGGTGCGTCACTTGAGTGCAGGACGGTGCGTTCAAGGGGTAGGAACGGAGGGGAGCAGGGCAATCAAGTCACGGCCGAAAAAGGAGAACCGGGGGTGGGGGTGGAGAGCCCCTTCCTTAAAATAAACCCACCGGCTCCTGCTACCCCTTACCCCAGGGAGGGAAAATAAATCAGGGGAAATAATAGACTGACCAATAAATCTCTAAACGACGAGGAGCGAGGAACAGACTTTAATTTAAAGGGGGGAAATTGAGCGAGGGCTGGAGGGGAGATAGAGAGAAGTGGCTCTGGATCTATCCCATGCCTTTGCAGTCCCCAAGCAGAGGAGGCTGGCAGAGGGGAAGTTGCAGCGGCTCCTGAGGAGAGGGAGGAGGAGGAGGAGAAGGAGGAGGAGGAGGTTACACCGTAACAAGTACAGACAGCCAGCCATGGATCAGAGGGGCGCTGCGAGCAGGGGTGGCCGCGGCGGGGCGAGCGGCGGCGGCGGCGGCAGCACCCCCTGCATGGCTCGCTCGAGACATTTAATTGGATTGATGGGTTGTGCAGTGACTCACAGACTTTACAGAGTCGTACAGCAATCCCCGCCCAGCTGGACAGGGGAGATGCGGCGGGGACGGGCGGGGAAAGGGGGCCGAGAAGAGCTGGGAGGGGAGGAGGCGACTGAGAGGGCGAGGCGTTGGGGGGGCGGGGAGCGGAGCGGAGCNCGCCTTCCGCCAATCCAAAGGCTGCCTGGGGGTGATGGACGCCAGTGTGTGACCAATGAGGAGGAGAAGGTGCCGCCCCGAGCCAGAGGGGAAGGAGTGGGCGGGCCAACGCCTCCCCTCCCTCCCGCCGGGTTCGGGTCAGTCACGCAAATAACAGTGTGAGGGCTGGGGCCGCGGGGGGGTGGGGGGAGGCAGAGGGGCCTTGCTGCTGGCGGCGTGACAGCGATAGGGACTGGCTGTGCTGCCGACTCCGCACCGGCAGGAGGAGGCGGCGGCGGAGGCTGGCTCCTTACTCAGCTTGCAGGCTGCTGCTGCTGCTCATCTCCTCTGCCTTGTGCTGCGGGAGAGCCCTTGTGGCCGAACCCCACTCCCGAGGGGCAACCAGATGTGGAGTGAATCGGTCACAACTTCGCCCCACATCCCTGCAGTGCCCACTCTGAGAGACAGCTCCTGGTGACGTCCTGCGGGGTTGTGCTCTGGGATCTGAGGAAGCTGGAAGCCAGAGACCCGAGGCTTGGCAATGGCATGAGCCTCTTTGCTTGCCTGTTTTCTGGGGAAGTCAGGGTAGGGTGTGGACAGGTTGAAACAGCTCCCGAGTACATACCATTTCTTTACTGAGCTTCTGGAAAAGGCACTTCTTAACCTGGCAGGAGCGAAGCTGTATGGGCTCTGCTTCTTAAATACGTGTATATGCCTCCCTTCCCTCCCACACTACTCTTTTCTCCCACTTCTCTGCTCACCCTCCTCACCTGGTACCCTGATGGCAATGCCGGGGAGCGCTCACTACTAGATCTTACCGCAGCTCCTTCCCCGGAGTTATGGCTTTTTCTCAATTTCTTGCCCACGGTCCAGTAGTCATTATACAGACCTTAACACTTTCTACGCACTTTTACTTGGAGGTAACTTTAATTGCCGGTAAACCTGAATAGAGATGCTCACAAAAGCAAAACATTGGCAAAATTCCACCTTTCCCACAAGGTGCATTTCGGTGCATTATTTGAAATGTACAGCAATTGCTTCCCATCAAGAAACCAAGGAAAGACAAATTATATGTTGCATTCCTACAAAAATAGTTTCAAATTCGCTTAGAATACCCCATATCCATTTCTCATAGACAAGTAAACTAGAGAGACCTAAGGGTTGAATAAGAGTCCTAAAGTGAGAAAGATATTGTTGCTGTTGTTTTTCATAATTATAAGATTAAAACCTGCAGAGGTCTGGAATTCAGAGGACAGATAATACATGAACACAAAGGCTAACTCCAGCCATATTGAGGTTTTCCCTGATTACTGTCATTTTAAGGTACTGGTCCTTCCCTTGAGCCCTCGTTGTGATACTCAACCTGACTCGTCTTACCTCTCCTCTGATTTTCACCCTACTCCATGATTTCAGCCTGTAGACTTGAGTCCTGGTGAAAGTGTCATCTTACATACTGTGGAGGGTACTAATAACACAGAAGAAGATTTTGAGTCTAGACATACACTAGCATCTTCCAGAGGATCTCCAACTACTCAAGGGTTAGCATCCTGTGGTGGAAGTTGCCCTCTTGTCAGTTGCTACTGGCCTGCCTTCAGTGTCTCCCATGTGTCATTTTCTAATTCTGTGCTCTGTCAATTCCAGTAGTTCTTAAATGATTGTCTAAGCCCCACCCAGATTACTAGATCTGCACTCAGATCTATTGAACGGACGATCATTTCTGTGTAAGTGGGACCTGGACATCTGCTTTTTAAACAAATACCCCAGGTGACTTGAATAAATATTAAAATAAGAAAATAAATTTGATTTGAGAACCGTTATTTATTCCTTCCTTTTGAAAGTTAGAAAACTCATGTTTATTTGGATTTTTCCCTTATTTTCCTTTTTCACACATATCTGTTTCCTTTCTCCTATATATTTCCTAGTTCTTTTATTTATGATCACTTCCTTTTCTAAATTTCTTGTACACAGGTCTGTGTTACACACTGGCAGGGTGATCCCTAGAACAGAGGCTGAAGCTGGCAAGTTGTCTTTCATAAATATCACAAGCATAACTTATAACACTTAAAAGTATAGGGAAGTCAAATAATTTTATAACCTTAAAAATATTACTGTAATGGATTTTATGTATGAGTCTACAATATGTGTGAAACTTACTAGTTTATAGTTTCATAGTACACAGGGATAGGATTTTTAATATGTATGCAGTCACATTTCAAAATTCAAATTTCACCATACAAAAAATATTTTTACATTATTACCATAATTTTTCTTCTCACCAGTGGAGTGAAACTAATGATGTACTAACAACTTTGATAATTACAACAAAAAAGTACTTTATGAGATTTTTGTTGCCTCGAAGAGCTTATTATCTAACTGAGAGTCTCAAAAAGTATACGCAGGCAGCATTTAAATGGGAACCTGAGGAAAAGTCTAGGAAGATTTTAAATATGTTTGTGACAGATAAACAGGACTTAGTTCATTTTTATCTAGTTTTCCTTTTGCTTACTTATCTGTGCTTTTTAATTGGTTATAATTATAAGTCACAGGTATAATTTTTTAAATAAAAAAGTATCCAAGAAATATGTGATTACAATATAGTTCCCTTTTATTTAGTTATTTATATGATTGTAGCTGATCTCAATTAAATTATGACCTCTATTTGAATTAGTTTGAATATATACTACCCACATGGATCAGGAAGCAAAAGCATATCCTTTATGCTTTTGGATAAAAGATAGAGAATTCAAACCAGGCCTCACCAAATTCCCACAGACAGACACTAGACAAACATGAGTTCACAATCCAAATTACAAAACAAATGAAGAAAAAAAGCTATCATGAGCGAAAGGAGGCAGAAACAGAAAGAAAGGAAACTAGCAGAATTAGATTCTAAATCTAAGTTTAATTCCAAATTTAATTCTAAATTTAAGTTAATTAGAATCTAGATTCTAAATTCTAATTCTATAATGGACAGTTTAAGAAACATATAGGCTCATTTCACTTATCAACATAAGCACAAACATTCTAAATAAAACGTTAGGTGAGCAAATCCAACATGCCTACTTCAGTGAACTAAGAGAAACCTTGAGCCTCATTTTTCTATCTTTAGTTTAGATATCTATCTAGCCACCACTCTAGCCATCTATCATGAAAGGGTAATAAGTCAAGTAGAGTTTATTCCAGAAACTCAAGCATGATTTAGCATCAGAAAACCTATCCTTAATTCACCTGAAAAAGACTAAGAGAAAAAAGCATTTGAGAAAGTGCATCACATATTAATAATAAAAACTTATAGAAAGTTAGGAATAGGAAGAAATTTACTTAACTTTATAAAGAACCAAAATGTACAGGAAACTCTTACTAATAGATTTACTTAAAACGCACTCCATTTAAGTGTGGGATCAAGACAAAGTTGCCACTGCTATTTAACATGATACTGAAAATCCTGGCTAACAGGATAAGATTTGTAAAAGGAAGAAGAAATTAAATAGAAGAATCCGAGAGAAAGAGATAAAACTGGGATTGTTTATAGTAAGTTGATCAACCATATAAAACACCCAACAAAAACAAACTATTAGAAATAATCAGAGAGGGGTGCCTGCGTGGCTCAGTCGGTTAAGTGTCTGACTCTTGATTTTGGCTCAGGTCATGATCTCACAGTTCATGAGTTTGAGCCCCACGCTGGGCTCTGTGCTGACAGTGCAGAGCCTGCTTGGGAGTCTCTCTCTACCTCTCTGTCTGCCACTCCCCCATATTCTCACTCCCTCTCAAAATAAATAAACATATGTTTACATTTTTTTAATGTTTATTTATTTTTGATAGAGGAAGCACGCATGAATGGGAGAGGGGCAGAGAGCAAGGGAGACACAGAAACTGAAGCAGGTTTCAGGCTCTGAGCTGTCAGCACAGAGCCTGATACGAGGTTTGAACCCCAGAACCATGACATCATGACCTGAGCCAAAGTCGGATGCTTAGCCGACTGAGCCACCCAGGCGCCCCAATAAGTAAACGTTTTTTTTAAAAAGGGAATAATCAGAGAAATCAGCAAAGTGAAGATTCACTTTTCTCCCTTTCTTCCACAGCACTCTGCTTTTTTAGATGGCACATAGCCAGCCAGAACAAAGACAGCATTGGCCGGCATCTCTTACGGCTAAGCATTGCCATGTTTCCAGGCAATAGGTTAAAGGTGAAATGGTACTTAAATCCTAAAAGCGAGACGGTATGCCTCATCCTTTTTTCTATCATCTGGAATGAAGACAAAATGGCTTGAGCTTCAGCAGTTATCTTAGACGATGAGCTGACCTTGGGTACAGAAGACACACACAGTGGAGAAACAAGACAGAAGACATCTGCTATACCAGCACTAGCCTTACAATATCTACCTCCAGTCTTCTTGAACTTCCTGAATAAACCTCTAATTCATGCTACTGTTATTTTAGATTATGTGTGTGTGTTGTGATGTACTTATAGCGAAACCCAATCCTAACTGAGACAGCAAGAGCCCCAAATACCAAAGTAATTCCTGAAAACCAAAAGTATTCCTACACAACAGTACTGACAAACTAGAAAGAAAGACACTATTTACAATAGCAACAAAACTATAAAGTCTCTAGCAGTTAACCTAAGAAAGAAGGCACGAAGCCTTTATGGGAAAAAAATGTTAACTCTCTTGATAGACTTCAAAGAAGACCTAAATAGGGCTATATATAATGTTTGTGGATAGGATGATAATGTTATTAAGATATCAGTACTCTCTGGGGCGCCTGGGTGGCTCCGTCAGTTAAGGAACCAACTTCACCTCAGGTCTTGATCTTGTGGTCTGTGAGGTCAAGTCTGCTTCAGGCTCACTGCTATCGGCACACAGCCTGCTACGGATCCTCTGTCTCTCTCCCTCTCTGCCCCTCCCCAACCCTCTCACAAACTCTCTCTCAAAAATAAATAAATAAAACATTCAAATATATATTTAAAAAAATGTCAATGATCTTAAAATTTCTTCACAAACTCAGTGCAAACTATTCTAACTTTTAACAGGAATTGAGGAATTTAAACATTTTAAAATGCATATGCAGGGGCACCTGGCTGGCTCAGTAGGTAAAGCATGCAATTCTTGATCTCGGGGTTGTGAGTTCAATCCCCTTGTTGTGTGTGGAGCCTACTTAAAATAGAAAATTAATTAATTAATTAAATGCATATAGAAGACTAAATTCCATATAATCTGGTTATTTTTTTAAGTTTATTTATTTATTTTGAGAGGGGGAGAGGAGCAGAGAGAGTAGGAAGAAGAGAATCCCAAGCAGGTTCTGCACTCATAGTTCCTGATGCAGGGCTCAAACTTAGAAACCATGAGATCATGAACTACACCGAAGTTGGACAGTTAACTGACTGAACCACCCAGGCAGAAAATCAGAGGGGAAATTTTCCCTCCTTTATAGTAAGACATGTTCTAAGAGACAGTAACAGACTTGTAGAACAGTGGAACAGAATAGAGAACTCAGAAACAAACCATTTACCTATGAGAGCTTGGTATATGATAATGGTGACATCACAAATCTATGAGGAAATCATGTTGAGATAGCCAACTATTGCTGCAATAATAATACTTCATAACGAACAACCCCAGAAAATCAGTGGCTTACTTATAGCCATTTGTTTTTTTCTCCCTCGTGGCTCTGTGTGTGACCTGAAATTTGCTGATCTCATCTGGATTCATCAAGGCTTGATTGGGCTCCACTGAATTCACTGGGCTTAGCTCCAGGACACAGGTTAAGTTCAGGTCTCCATCACATGTCTCATTCTGGCAATTACAGAAGCTCAAGATGTAAAGCTAAGTCACTCAGACACATTTAATACCTTTGCTCCCATCATGTACATTCATTCCATTGGCCAAATAAGTCAAATGGCTAAGTCCAACATCAATAGTGGAAGGTGCTACAAAATCACATGGCAGAGGTCATGTGTGTATAATTCCATAGCAGGAAGACATGAGAGATTGAGAACAATGATCCAATACAATGCAGAGGTTTTGTTTCATAGATAATTTTGGGAAAATTGGTTCACCATGGAGAAAAATAAAGTTGTGTCTACAGCTCATACTATATGCAAAGATGAGCTCTTGATGAATTAAAAAAAAAAAAACTAAAAAGGGAAGGGAAAACTGGTAGGCTCATAGAGATTAAAAATAGAATAACTTTGGAGTCTTAAGATAAAGACTTCTTACATATGACACTGAAAGCATAAACTATACAACCAAAAGAACAATGAACTTAACTGCATCAAAATTAAACTTTTCTGTTCAACAAAAACATGATAGACAATTTAAGAGACAGCTGATAGATTGAGAGGTATTTCCAAAGCCTAAAATGAACAAAAGATTAAATCTAGAATATACTCAGAATTCCTTGCAAATCATTGAGGGGGAAATATTATAAACAGGAAACACAGTAGAAAAAGAGCCGAAGGATATGAACAGGCAAGTTTACAGAAGGAAACACTGAGAAGCTGAGGAGATATGTGACCTCCCTTCTAATCAGATAGATGCATATTAAAACAACAGGACACTTCTTTCTTTGCATCCACCAACTGGACAAAAATGTGAAAGTTGGATTACACCAAGTGTTGGCTAGGATGGGAGAGAGGATGAACCCTTGTACCTTGCTGTTGGGACTAAGCCCTGGTAGCGCCATTTTGGACTTACCTGGCAATACTTAATGAAATGTAGCATATGTTTTCCTGATGGTCCAGCTGTGGAACTGCTGGTGGAATATACACCACTGAGAAACTCTCGTACAGGTCTGTAAGAGGGCATAATTAAGGATACTCACCACAGCAGCACTTGAGGTATTATAGGCAAACTTAAGTATATAACACCTGCACTACAAGTGAGTAAAATGTAGCAGGTGCTGTGGAATAACATGAAGTAAGGTACTACGTACACATCTTGTAGCATGAGTAAATCTTTAAAATGTTTCATAAGTGAAGATAGGTAAGAAACAGAACACGATCATGTCAGCCCCAGGCCTCTGGATGTTTTTCATTACAAGGATGTTTTTCATTTCTGCTCTTAACTGGAGCACCTTAAGTGAAGGATAAGGAAGGTGTTACAACTCACTTGTGACTCAAATATTTCCTTCCGGCTTTCACGTGAAGCGGTGGCAGGTTTTCATACATGCCCTCCCCAGCACCCCAGGTCGACTCCTGCTGCAGACTTCCACGGCTTCTACCATCATGGCCTTCCCTAGCACCTCCCTGCTGCCCCATGCATATTTAATACCCATGCATCTGGTTATAAGTTTCCTTCTCCAGCTGGGTGGGAGGTGAGCAATGGCTCTTGAAGAGTAGGCCACAGTCAGGGACGCTCTGCTACCCACATCTGCCTATTGCCCCATTTCCAAGTTAGAAACACCCAAACACTATTGGATTTTAAAAAGCTTTATTTTGGGGTGCCTGAGTGGCCCAGTCAGGTAAGTGTCTGACTTCGGCTCAGGTCATGATCTCACGGTTTGTGGATTTGAGCCCCACATCGGGTTCTATGCTGACAGCTCAGAGCCTGGAGCCTGCTTCAGATTCTGTATCTTCCTCTCTCTCTGACCCTCCCCTGCCCTCTCTCTCTTTCTCTCTCTCTCTCTCAGAAATAAATACAAACATTTTGTAAAAAAAAAAAAAAAGAAAAAGCTTTATTTTGGGGTGCCTGGGGGGCTCAGTCAATTAAGTGTCTGACTTTCGCTCAGGTCGTGGTTTCCCAGTTCTTGGGTTTGAGCCACATGTCAGGCTCTGTGCTGGGAGCATGGAGCACAGAGCCTGGAGCCTGCTTCCTATTCTGTCTCCCTCCTCTCTGCCCCTCCCCCCTCACGCTGTGTCTCTCTGTCTCTCTCTCTCTCTCAAAATTAAAACAAGGATTAAAAAAATTTTTTAAAAAGCTTTATTTCAAGACTGACCTAAAAATGCGTTTGCTTATGTATCTTTATATACCTCCTAGTGTGCTGTCAGTGCTAATAATAACCATAAGGATGAAACCCTAACGGTGATTGTAATATTAGCTTTGTGTCAATGAGCAGTAGACACAAAGGCCTTTTAAAGTTGATTGAGAGGGAGAAGATGAAAAAGATAATGAGCTGTAGAGATCTAGGTTAGATATGAGAAGTCGCTCCCTGAAATCAGGGATGGGTAAATAAGTGAAGGAGTTACCAGAAGGTTTGGGGACAGATGGGTAGCTTTCTGAAAGATGTGGGGGGGCTTCTAACCTAAATGCAGGGGAAAGGACCCAAAGGCTCTTGAAGTTTCTCCCAGCCCTGTCATGTCATTAATCTCCTCAGAGCAGGCATGTTGGAAGCGCAATTGTTTCCCACAAAGGTATGCTGAGAATAGCCCCTGCTTGGACTATGCTGCCTTAAAAGCCTATCTCTGCCCAAAGCTTTCCTAATGGCTCTTTACTAGCATATGAAATTCTGACCCTTGGTAATGGCTGTGATTTCATGGCCCTCAAATTCCCATATGCAGGTGCTTGCCCGAGCCCAGGTAGGGAGCTCGTCAGAGCAGCACGCAAGGCGCAGTGGCCCACACCCCTTCCCGGGGAACCAAGCAACAGCTGCAGGCTTCTCTCTGACTCGCTTTGGATCTGAGTTTTGCAGAAGCCAGAATGTGATCCTGCAGATATGACTGTTCTCAGGATCGCATATCTTATGATTACCATTTGGGGGCTGTAACACTCATCACGCTCCCAGTACTGGGGCATTAATGTTAGCTGACATCTATTACATAAATCTAACCCTAAAAGGTCTAATGATTTATCCATCTGTAGTTTCTGTAACTCGTAGAAGCTGTGTAATCCAATCACTCCATATTTGTTCAACAATTACTTACTGAGTTCTAGGGAGTCTGAGGAGATGTATGTGGAAAAGCAGATGGAGCCCAGATTATAGAACCTTAAATGCCTGGTTAAGCATTTCAATTTATAGGATAAGGCAATAGGGAGCCTTTGAAGGTGTTTGAGAGCTGGAAGAGCATGATGAAAAGAGTGTTTTAAATTTAATTGCGCAAACGCTTACTGAGGAAAAGGGCAAACAGCTATTAAGTCCCTATTACCGAAAAGCACTATGAAAGCACAGAGGATAGAAAGAAAGTCCTTGCCTTGAAGAAATGTATAGTTTCTAGTGTTGTTCTGTTTTTGTTTTTTAATAGAGGGGGTTCTATTTTGAGATATTAACCAGGTGTGCTTTCCCAGTATTTCCTCTACCCCAGTCCCTTCCCTCAAGGTATGAATATTGTACAACAAAGATTCAGAAAGAAAGGAGAGTGAGCTCTTGACTCCCGGGTCTGGAAAGGGGCTTTAAGAACTTATAGCAGAGGCGCACNCCACAGACAATAGTTTTAGAGAAAAGACCTGGGTTTTCATAAACTACAACACAAGCCACAGACTTGGAAATACAATCTGTGGAGCCCGGCATAATTTGTGGGGCGCAGAAAAAAATGCTATTAAAGATACTAGAATAATAAGGCTTTCTCTTCCGTAGTGCCTCTCTCTCAACTTGTCATGTTTTTAAAAAGTTTATTTAATGTGATTCTCAGATTAAAATTAAATTGAAAATTAAGTTATTAGCCTGAATTTTACTGTTCATTCTTATATTGTGAAATATCAATATTAAATGCAAATATAAGAGCGTTTAACTTATAAGCAGAATCACTGAAAGTATCCAATTCATATGTTGCAGCTTGTATGCGCATATGTATTTTATTCTTACCAGAACAGTGGACACACTGCACAGAACTAATTCAACTGTTTTTATTTTACTTCCTTTTTAAAATTTTTTTTTATTTTTTTAATGCTTTATTTATTTTTGAGAAGAGAGCATGAGCAGAGGAGGGAGAGGGAGACACAGAATCTGAAACAGGCTCCCGGCTCTGAGCTAGCTGTCTGCACAGAGCCCATCGCGGGGCTCGAACCCACGAACCGTGAGATCATGCCCTGAGCCGAAGTCAGCCGCTGCTTAACCACTAAACCAACTGAGCCACCCAGGTGCCCCTATTTTACTTCTTGATATGCGCACATTCCACCAACACTCTACTTCAACTAACAGATAGCAAGGCAGGATGGGAAGGAAAAGGAACCGTGGTTGCCCTGTATTTCTCTTCCCTCAGTGTCGTCATTTCCAGCCTATGTGTTTGCCTAATAGAGAGAGCATCAAAAGTAAGAAAGGATATGATAAGGTTCTTTGCCTGTTCATGTTTTTAGGATGCCATTGCCCTTTTTCTGCCTTCAAAACACGTCCTGGTTTGAACAGAAAGCCACTCAGGGGCGCCTGGGTGGCTTAGTCTGTTAAGCAACTGACTGGTTGAGGGCAAGATCTCCTGGTTGGTGAGTTTGGACACCACACCGGGCTCTCTGCTATCAGCGCATAGCCTGCTTAGGATACTTAGTCTCCCTCTCTNTTCATCAAAGATGATATACACTTGTATCTTGCTGAACTCCTAAGCATGTGGGACAACCAGAATTCTGTGCTCATGGGGGGCAAAAGTAGCAAATATCCATGTCCCCTCTGCTCATGCTCCCTTGTCCTGTGAAACTTCACATACAAAACATGGGCTCAAGAAAAAAAAAATCAAGGTTGTTGAGACGGCAGAGTGGCACAGAGCCCTTCGGAGTGCAGGGTCCTGGGTGGCTGTGCAGACGACACATCTGTGACGCTGGCCCTGCCTGGAAGAACGGAAGAAGGGTCAGGCTGTCCTGCCTCAGCTGAAAGAATGATGCTCTGGGCTGAGGGTGAGAGAGAAAGCCCAGACTCCAAACCCAACATGTCTCTGAGAAAGGGGACTCTGTGTTTTGCTCTTGTGCCCCACACTCCCACCTATCCACCAGTCACACCCCAGAAACCACCGGGAGGTGGAAAAATAAAAGCAGGGAGGGACCCGAACCTCACTTTCAAGGTTTCCTGTAATCCACTGAAACCGTGGAAAATATCGAAAATCACAAAGAAGGAAATTATCTATAAGCCTCCTGCCTAGAGAGAGCCACTGGTAACATTTTGGTCCAAATGTGATTTGTAATATATGTTTGTACAAAATTTGTCAACGTGACAAACATTTCTTACTGAATATGCTGCTAGAAAATAGTTTTACATGCAACTTTGCATTTTAGGGCGAATATTTGGTGGTGGTGTGCGCAGAGATTTCTAGAAGGAAGACTGTCTACAGAACGTCTGGATGGAGGATAAAGGCAAGCATCCCAGAGCGGATCTGGGCTGGAGGTCTGCTATGAAGGGAGAAAGGAAGGGGCTGGAGGGGGCTCGCAAATAGAATGCTGAGGGGGAAAGGCAAGTCATCAAGGACTCCATCTATTTATAGTTCAAGGGTGCGTAAATCTAAACACTCTGTTATCAGGAATACTTACATAACCATTACAACCAGAAACCGAAACAAAATTCAGAAAGGTGCTTCCTGAGAGAAGCCAGGGAGACAAGTATGTTCAGAAATGGACACAGGGGCTTCTAAGGAGCTGGTGATACTCTGTTTCTTAAGCAGGGTGATAGACACATGGCTGTCTAATTTATTGTTTTTTTCCTAAAACCGCACTTACCATATGTCCTTTTGTATTCACGGTATCACATAGGCCAATATATCTCAGGCCAATTCCAAAAGATAAAGTTTTCCACAACCTCAGTCTTCTGCACCATGAGGCTTTCCCAGACAGGTTATACATCCTGGGACTTTCCCCCACCTTGTTCCCCCCACCCCCACCAAAATACTCTCACCCTCTCCAAATTCTTCACAACCCATCTAATCTAACATTGTTCGGAAATAGTTGAGTAGAATACATTCGTCTGAAAGTGTCCTTTCTGAGCTTAACCCCAGCAGCAATGCAAGCATACACCAGAATACGGATATACAGACACTTGAATACACGCAGGCTTACTCATGCATGGGCAAGAACTAGAAAAGCTTTCTGTTCTCAAAGTGTCTGCCTTCCAGTGTGAGTAGCAGGTGATTATCAGGGTTTCTAGCTTCCAGAGCAGCCACCCCAAACCGCATCAAGGATGGTGAAGGGGAAAAGTAGCTGCCAAGTGTCTCACAGGGTCCTCTGCAGGTTATGACGAAAGTGTCAAAGACACGCAAATGCACGATGATCTCTCCTTTTCTGCATCCAAGAGGGTAGACAAGCTACATGAGATACTTTCAGCAGGTTCACAGATGGCTTTTATTCTAATATTATATACAAAATGTATTTTACTCTAATATTATACACACACACACGCATATATATATATATATACTAACACTTAAAAGCCATGATGATTGCTTAGAGCAAAGCTAAGGTAGAGAGCAGAGTTAGCTTGAAGTAATGTTTTAAAACATTCTCTAGAAATAATAATAATAAACTCTTGGGCCTAGAGATAATACAAGTCATGACAGTGCTTCACTTTTGTGATACTTGATAGTGGGAAACATTGCACACAAACATTTTCAGTTCTTCAGAAAGTGGGTGCTTTGGTGGCTCAGTTGGTTGAGCATCTGACTCTTAATTTTGGCTCAGGGCATGATCCTAGGGCCATTGGGATCTGCCCCGGGATTCTCTCTCCCTCTTCCCCTGCCCTTTCCTTCACCTCTCTCTAATTAAAAAAGAAAAGTGAATATGGTCCATGGGCAGCCTGATCCTATGACCCAAACAAAACTTGTGACCCAGGAGACAACTGTAAACCTCTCCCCTTTAAATTAATAGTTCTGGGTGGCTCAGTTAATTAAGCGTCTGACTTTGGCTCATGGGCTCAGATCGTGGTCTCTGGGATAGTGAGTTCGAGCCCCATGTCAGGCTCTGTGCTGACAGCTCAGAGCCTGGAGCCTGCTCCGGATTCTGTGTCTCCCTCTCTCTTTGTCCATCCTCCACTCATGCTTTCTCTCTCTCTCTCTTCTCTCCCAAAATAAACATTTAAAAACAATTTTTAATAAAATAGTAATAATAGAGCCCCTTTTTCACGCCAGACTCTGACAAAGTGCTCTACACACAGTTTGTATACGCAAGAATTTGCGACTTCTCTGTTTGCGCAAAGACACCCTTCCTCCTCCTCCTCCTCCTCCTCCTCCTCCTCCTCGTTGTCATCCTCATCCTCATCACATGCGTTGGTGATGGGCCCTCAGAGGACAACCACCCTCACAACACCAGTCCTGCCCCGCTCCTCTTCTTAGACTGAAGAGCAGCAACACAAACTTACAGAAACTGACGTGAGAAATACTTACAATATCATTTTGCAATATGTACATGTATCAAATCAATATAATCACACGCCTTAAATGTACTTAATGTTAAATGTCAATTTTATCTCAATAAAGCTGGAAAGAAAAAAAAATACCTTCAGTGAAATCGAAAATATAAATAATGTGGCTAATTTCCGGTATAACCTCATAGCACACACCCCTGTCTACCCCAAGGCCTCTTTTTTTTCTCTTTTGTAATGGAGACAGGTGTACTCTGTGCACATTACCTCACTAGAATATTCTGAAATCTAACCGATTGATCTCTATTATAGAAAATCTCTATTATAGAAGTATGAATTCTGTTCAGTAAGACCTTGTGCAAAAAAAGGATGAATTATAAATCTCTTTAAATAATTATTTTATAATAGAAGCTAAATAGATGTTTAACTCAGCCACCGCTCCCATTCGTAACATGCAGGAGAATAGAGAAAAACAAAACCAACAACGGAGTGCTTTCTTTAAAAATGCTGGTAATAGCGTTCTAGCCACATCAGGGCAAAGCGTGTCTGAGATGATTCATAGACCAGGTAGAGCTAGGTTAAACGAGTCCTGAAGATAAAAGCTTAGCTTGGCTTTTTTTGTTTAGCTTCAACACAGTAAACTTCTCTAAAATGACAATAATCCCAAATGTAGAGCTTCTACAAACTCAAGAGAGATCTATCATATCTGACTAAATTTATAAAGAAATTTAGAGGTATTTTCAGTTAAAAAGATTTAACAGGTGATGCATGCACATGGAACCAAATTCAAAGATATGAAAGGATAGATAATAGAAAATACATTTCTCTCCCATGTTAGCCTCCCTGGTACCTTCCAAGATGCAAACATTGTTACTAGTTTCATAAATATTTCCATACATACTCATTTAATATATAGATGTATGCATTTGATACACATAAAAGTTAATGTGTGCGTTTAGATTTATTTTTGTAATATAAGCAATAGTATTTTATGTTGTTTCTGCATCTTTCTTTCTTCACCGAACAGCACACCTTGGAGATACTCCCCTGTTGGTGCAAAAACGGATTGTTTTCATCTTCCAGGCTATGTAATAGTTTACTATATAGATGTGCCATTATTGTAAGACATTTATGTATTTCAGCCTTTCAAATGCACCAATCGATGACCTCACATGTACGTACTGCATCTGTAGCATAAACACGTAAGAGTGGAATTGATGGGTCCAAGGGCCTGAGCCGTTTAAAATGTGATACTTACTGCCGAACTGTCTTTTGTAAGGGGCCTACCATCAAACGGGCATTCTGTAATGCACTCTAACAGTCGTTATTGAAGTCATTCTTTATCAAGTACTTATACACCCGTGTGCTCTCCACAGCAAAATCATGTTACAAACCTGTTATTACAGGACACCCCTCACTTCATAGACTAGTTATTGGCAAGAATGGCATATTGAATATTATTTGGCTTGTATTTTGCTGTTCTAGAATTATCTTTGTGGTAACAAATTTGTGGTTTTGCTACGCTTCAAAATTTCTTATACTGTTTATTTATATTTGAGAGAGAGAGAGAGAGGGAGAGAGAGAGAGAGAGAGAGAGAGGAAACAGGGGAGGGGCAGAGAAAGAGAGAGAGAAACAGAATCTGAAGCAGGCTCCAGGCTCTGAGCTGTTAGCACAGAGCCTGACTGGGGCTCAAACTCACCAAGCACTAGATCATGACCTGAGCTGAAGTCCAGAGCTTAACTGACTGAGCCACCCAGGCACCCCTCACTATGCTTTTAAAAACAGGCCTATACAGAGAGCTTAAAAAAATTTTAGGCCAGTGAAAATACATTGTGAGATATTATAAAGATGAACATATGTCATTATACACTTGTTAAAACCCATAAAATTTACAACACCAAGAGTGAAACCTGAAGGTAAATGGTGGGCTTTCAGTGATTGTGATGTGTCAGTGTAGGCTCATTCTTGGTAAAAAATGTACCGTTCTGGACAGTGATGCTGGTGATGGGGAGGCCCAGCATGTGTGGGGGCTGAGGGCATATGGGAAATTTCTGTACCTCCCTCTCAATTTTGCTGTAAACCTAAGATTGCTCTAAAAGTTGTCTTTCAAAAGGCCCATACGTACGTATGTATATCCTTTCTCTTAATAAATGTAAAAGGCAGTACTTTGTTGGTCAACTCCGGAGTTTAGAAAGTGAAACTGAATAGAAACCAAGATGAAAGATAATCATCAGGCTTCCTCTTTAGCCGACTGCAGCCCAACCAACCAAATTATGAGAAATAAATTACAGTTTAAAAAAATTCCGTTTTCATTATTGCAAATGTTAATGTGACTAGGTAAGAATTATTTTTAATCACCCATAATTATATAGTGTACATCTAAAAGCATCAAGTCAGGATCCAAAACCCACAATTTCAAAAAAAAAAAGTAAGACAAACTTTGCTTTTGTTTGAAATGTGCAATATTTTCCCTTTATACACTTCCTCTCCCAAATAAATTCGACGGCTAGAATTGCCGGCCTGTAGCAAATACAGAAAGAAACATCTTTTCCCTGAATTCAATGGGTTTGCGTCTTAACCAGTTTGAGCAAATTTTTGGCGCATATTTCACGAACTCAGAAGAGACAGATTTATTTGACATGTTTAGGAGACATGTAAAATAAAGTCGTGTAGGTTTTAAAGCTTCAGAAAATTGGGAATTCCCTGTGCCACAGAGAGTTCACTAGACATGCAATTGATACTTGCATTAATAGAGGAACGCACGGAACAGAATGCTTCCTTATCACTGTTATTAGGGTCTTCCCTTCTGGACAGGATTTTTCGCTCCCTCTTTCACGATAGAGCGAAGGAGAGAGAGGGCGAGCTGGGTCTGCGGTCTGAGGAGTGTCTATAAATNGGCACGCCCGCCCCGGCCTCCACCTCCCGGCCTCCGAGGAGCCGGAGACCTCCGGGAAGGGCAGGGGAAGGGCCGGGGGAGGCGCCCGGCGGCCTCCGCCGACGCTCAGCCTCANTAGGTCTGTTGAAATCTGAAATCTACAGTCTCCAAGTGCCTGTTCAAGGCCGCGGAGAATTTCCTCTACTCTAGGCGGAACATCAGCAGTTGGTGAAAACACACAGCGTGTGTATTTGGGTCCTTTTCTATTTCGGATTTGAATCTCTAAAGTCACTTGTGGAATTTCCATAGGCCTGTCTTATTGTAAACAGATTGTTCTGGGATTCCCCACCCAGTAAGTCTCTGGTCTTACTCTGCCTGTTCTTCCAGCTTGACCCGGTCTGGATCTCAGGATCTCTCCTCTCTGTCTCCCTCTCTTGCACACACACAACTTGGCACCCTTTGCACTTTTCCTTTAATCTGTAGGGTGTGTGTGTGTGTGTGTGTGTGTGTGTGTATCCATGTCCTACAATTCTTCCTCGCTTTTGATTGGCCCCTCCTGCCCTTTCCCGTGTTGGTTTCATTTCAGTCTCACAGTTTGCTCCGTACTTTCTTTGTTTTTCTTTCACAGGTAATACGTTCGCATGGTTTTTTCTTCCCTTTGCCTTAAGTGCTGTCCCCTTAAGGACTCAAGGGTTCCTGCAAAAAACCAGGAAGGCATTTATGTCAGGGAAGTATGTTATACAGTTCCACTTTCAGAAAGTCTGGGCTAGCTGGGATTTTTTATACTTATATATAGGTCAAGCCATCTTAGCTGGAGTATTCAAAGACTGTAATGTCTTGGTGCTGGCCTGCTTGCTTACAGTAAAAAGGCATGCAGGAAAAGCAGGGGAAAAATATTTTCAAATTAGGTCTCTGAATGTGAATTTTACACTCCCCTCCCTTCCCCCCGCCCCCACGTATACACACTTATTATAAAGCAAAAGTTGGATAAATACAGTTTTTGAAAGTCAGGACGCTGGCGTCTTTCATTCACTTATAAAGTGCCATCTCCTTGGTCATCTTTTTGCACTGGTTCCCATCTGTGAAATATCAGATCACTTGGCTCCTTCCTCTGAGTCTGGCGAGCAGTACAAAGTACAAGCATTTAGGGGTACCTGGGTGGCTCAGTCAGTTGAGCTGACTCTTGATTTGGGTTCAGGTCATGATCCCAGGGTTTGGGATTGAGCCCCACATCCACCTCCTCACTGAGCATGGAGTCTGCTTAAGATTTCCCTCTCTCTCTCTCTCTTTCTCCCCCTCTACCCCTCTCCCCGCTTGCTTGCTCTGTCTAAAATAAAATAAAATAGGGGAGGGGGGCGCCTGTGACCCAGTTGGTTAAGCATCCAACTTTGGCTCAGTTCATGATCTCACAGTTCATGAGTTTGAGTCCCACATTGGGTTCTGTGCTGATAGCTCAGAGCCTGGAGCCTGCTGCAGATTGTGTGTCTTCCACTCTCTCTGGCCCTCCCCCTGCTCAGGCTCTGTCTGTCTGTCTGTCTCTCTCAAAAATAAACGTTAAAAAAATGTTTTAATAAAATAAAAAATTTAAAGTAGAAGCATTTATCAACCACACAAATCAGAAATAGCTCCTACACTTGGGACCTGAAAAAAAATCCAGGCAGAAGAATGGGTAAAGTTTTAACAAAAGGCATACCTTGTGTGGTTAAAATATTAGGAGGTGAGAAGGGATATGAATGCTGGGATGTCGGGTAGGAGTGGGTGTTGTGCAATTATTAGCGCTGCCAGGAGGCAGTTGCTTTGCTAGGGCTGACCCTCAGGTTGGGTAGGGCCTGAACACAGCACATATCACATTTCTCTGCAGGGGGAAGGTAACTGGCGGATTGGTCTTTTCCAGCACTAGCTGTGGGTGAGGGGCCTCTCGTCCATCCTGCCACTAATCTGCCTGCCTTTCTGAATTACCAAATCCCCGGTCCCCCAGGCACGCCCTACACTGAAGGTGGGTCAAGAGCAAACTATATATTGGTTATGAGCCATCCTATTCACATAAGCCACTTTGCGCCCTTTGAAAAATTATGAGGATTTGGGGGCCCAAAAGTCAGGCCCAGCCACCAGGATTAAGACTCAAAATGGATAATGTCATCATTTATTGCAATTAATTTTATGCTAGACACTCTCCTATGAGCTTTAATGTTGTATCTCATTTAATTTTCACAACAATATTAGAGGTAGATATTACTACCCTCCTTTGACACGTAAAAAAATAACAGAGTAATGGTTAAGAGTTTATCTGCCCAACGTCACAAGGCTGGTGAATGGTAGTGGAGGGCTCGAATCCTAGCCTAGCCCCAAAGCCTAAACCTTAATCCCATCTCAACCAGGGCAGGAGATCAAGGCTGTCCCCTGAGGACATGGGAACTCATCCTGACGTGGGGGCGAGTCACAGCATTACTCCCTGTGCATCGCTAGGGGCTAGGTCTGTGTTTATGGGGGTCTCCATAAGTCTACGAGGTTCACTATGACAATCACCTTTGCCCCTTTGGACCTTGATTCTGGTTCTTCTAAGGAAAATTTGTCAACCTAAAAAGCCCCCTCTCCTTCTGTGAGAGGACAAAAGTGCTCCTCCCTAAACCATGCTGTCGAGGTGGGGGCCAAACTTCCATCCATTGTGGACAGAAGAGTTGGCTCCTTACGGCAGCAAGCAACAGATCCATTACCAGGAACAGCCGCAGCAGCAGCCTCCTTGGCTGGGATGAGGCGGGCCCTGGGCAAGTTACAACAGCTCTGGAACAGTGGTAAAAGACAAGGGTCCGGAGGAGCAGGGTTGAGCAGAGACAGGTTGGCAACGGCTCCAGAGATGAGCCAGCTCTAGGTCAGCAGGCATTCGTAGTCTCAGACACCAACAAGGCTTAGTGTGGGCAGCCACAGGCTGGAGGTGTTTATCCAGGAAGGAGTAAATTGCAGTGTTTAAGAGCAAGAGAGAGCTTTGGAGTCAGACTGTAGGGTTCAAATCGTGCTCCCTTCCAACTCTGACTTTAGATAAGCCAATTAACCTCTCTGTCTCACTTTTCTTATCTGCAAAATGGGTATGATAATGCTGCTAATGGTTCTTTCCTCAGGCTGTTAGAATGGTTAAACGAGAGAATGAATACAAAGTACTTAGAACAGTCCCTGGAATATTGGAAGTCCTCCCGCAGTGTAGTCCGTTATAATAATCACCCAACTTGACACGGGGTAAGTCCTCTGGGACTGACGGGGGCAGAAAACAACAGGGATTCCTGTTTCAGATGTACATTCCCCCAATGAGAAACTAAAGCAAATCAGGCAACAGATAGACTTCTGGAGTTAGAACTCTAGCAAAAAACTGGGAAGAAGTTTCTGCATAGCATAAGACCTTTAATCTCACCCCTCTCCACCCCATCCCCTATCTTTCCTGCTGAAAGAGCTTGAAATAACGATTTCAAAAAATCAACAGCAGTGTCGGGTAGTGAGCCAAGCACTTGACTAGGTGCCAGATGAGTTGAGTTTAAGTACAAGTTGTAACCTTGAGTAAGTCACTTAATTTCTCTGAGCTCAAATTTCCACATCTGTAAAATGAGTCAGAGTGAACTTTTTTTGAAGGGGAGTCAGTCTGCCCATCATCTTCCTCACTTCTTCTGGGAACTGCTTCTCCCCCACACCCCAACTGTTGTGACCTCCATTTTCTTACGTGGCTCCACTCCCTGGCCATAGTTGATTGGTCAAGGAGTGGGCACCTGACCCAAGCTGGGCCAATCAGAGTGCTTCCTTGAGATTTTTGTTTTTGTTGTTGAACTGGAACTGGGAAAACAGTCCACATTTCTGGGTAGATCGTGTAGAGTGGGGCTCAGGACCACTTGGTAGTCCCGTTTCTACCAGGTGAAGTATAAGAAGCTAACACATGCAGTGAAAAGCAGAGATAAGAGATCATTCGGCTGGCATTTGGACCAGGTGTCTCTGAGACCGATGTGTGCCCCCGCCTTG
The DNA here is from genome assembly GCF_008692635.1 of Crocuta crocuta. Lineage (NCBI taxonomy): Eukaryota > Metazoa > Chordata > Mammalia > Carnivora > Hyaenidae > Crocuta > Crocuta crocuta. Next base: position 9,491,169 of record NW_027530368.1, on the reverse strand, counting down.
CCTATAGTTAAGTGAGATACTCAGAATGATACTAATTAATGCTCACTTTTGCTTAACCTGGCTCAAGTTTGTTTTCTGTCATTTGTACCCTCCAAATCCCTGATTAATACAGACTAATTTCTATCTAGGATCCTTTAAACTCTAAATGTCTATGCTTGCATAAAAAGAAAAAAAAAAAAAGATAGTGTTCAAATAAGGCTATGTGTCTGAACCTTGGATAGCTGTGTGAAGTAATCAAAGACTAAAAAAGTAAAAAAGAACTCTCCTTTAACTCACTTAAAAGTGCCAAAGAGGTTCAAGACTCTTTATAGACTTTTATTATGCCTAAATGAAAGAAATAAATAGGTCAAGAGCTGGTGTTTTGGTGAACTGTGAGAAAATCAGCCATTAAATTATAAAAATTGATTTCAAAACTGTTGATGTAGTGACCTGATTTTGAAATTGAGTCCCTTTTTGCTATGCCTAGTGTAACACAAGAGGCATAATAGTAACTTTGGCTTGGTGAAGACCAAGAATTTAGAGAGAGTTGGTCACAGTGTGGCAGTTTTGGCCTGAATTCCCTACACTACCTTGTTAATAATGAGTGAATGATACCTTTTCTTTCTTTTGGCTTAAACAGATAATGTAAATAGCTATGTAAGTCACTTCTGATTTCTACTCTAACACATTCATGTGTTTCTGTATTATTAAAAATAACCGGGGCGCCTGGGTGGCTTAGTCGGTTAAGCGTCTGACTTTCGCTTAGGTCGTGATCTCACGGTTCGTGGGTTCGAGCCCCGCGTCGGGCTCTGTGTTGACTGCCAGCTCAGAGCCTGGAGGCTGTTTCAGAGTCTGTCACTCCCTCTCTCTCTGACCCTCCCGTGCTCAGGCTGTCTCTCTCTCTCTCCTAGAAATAAATAGACATTTAAAAAAATAACTTAAATTTTTGGGGCTACCTGCGTGGCTCAGTCAGTTAAATGTCTGACTTCAGCTCGGGTCATGATCTCACAGTGTGTGAGTTTGAGCCCTGCGATGGGTTCTGTGCAGACAGCTCAGAGCTTGGAGCCTTCTTCAGATTCTGTTTCCCTATCTCTCTGCCCCTCACCTGCTTGCACATACATGCACTCTCTCTCTCTCAAAAATAAATCTATTAAAATTTTTTAAATAAAAAATAACATATTTTAGCTTTCAATAAATAAAATGTTTTTAATTTCGGCTTCTTCAGCATTTGCGGATTTCAAAGTATAAAATTTTGCAATTTTTCCCATGGTAGGATAACGCAGGAAAATTGGGTGACACTAAATCTTTTTACTTCTAATGACCTTTCCTCAGTATTAAACTTGATATGTATGTGTGTATGTCTGTATTTATATCTGCAACTGTGTTTCCTTCTTTTTCAAAATTTTTCAACTTTTAAAATTTATTTCTGAGAGAGAGAGAGACACAGTGTGAGCAGGGGAGGGTCAGAGAGAGAGGGAGACACAGAATCTGAAGCAAGCTCCAGGCTCTGAGCTAGCCGTCAGCACAGAGCCCGTCACGGGGCTCAAACCCATGAACCGTGAGATCATGATCTGAGCCAAAGTCGGACGCTTAACTGACTGTGCCACCCAGGCGCCCCTGTGTTTCCTTCCTCTTACTCTCCTCCAGTTAGGTCTTGATAATTAATGGTATGAAGGATGGTATTTTCACATAGTGTTGAAATCCACAGAAAATGATGAGATCTCATTTTTTTACTATTACTGTCAATTAAATCTCCTCCCCAGAAAAAGATCTTAACCCAGAACTTACACATATAATATGGTACATGTATAGTACTAAAACTACTTGGAGGTTCACAGACTCTCTTAACTCACTTTTTGTTTTAGTTGAAGACCTTCCAATATGTAAAATCATAGGTAAGCAAGAAGTGAGAAGAGGTAGGGGAGTCTGGAACTTGTATAAGCTAACACTAAGGTATTAGTACATTCGAATAACAAAACAAAGGTGATGTGGGGTAGACCCTGAATACCAGTGGTTCCTAATGCCTGGCTCTGTCTGACTCCCCAGATCGTCATCTGGAACCTAGAGGAACCTAGCTATCAAGATCACTCCTCGTGAAAAGTAGGAGCCATGAATCTGGAAAGACTCTATTTTATTCCCATTTGATAACACCCTGTGTAATCCTTTCTGTCAGGGAGTTCCTAACCAGTCACAGGCTGAACTCAGCGGTGGGGTGTGTGGTCTAAACCGTATACAGGGCAACCTTGCCGCCCTTTTCTTTGTCCCTAGTCCTTCCCTACTTTAAACTCCTGTCCAGACACCTCCTCACCCTGCCCTCATAGCCCCCATGTCTTGACCACAGAATATCCTTCCTCCATAGACAGTTCTTTCTTTACGTCTCGGTACCACCTCATTAAAATTAGAGGGCCTAGGAGGATCGGTTTCCGAGGAGACATTGGGTGGGCGGCGTCTGCTGGGGAGCTTTCCTGGGCACTTGGCTGATCTTGGCTTTTAATCTTCTTTCACTCTGATTGTTGTGTGTGGCCACTGGTGCCCCTCAGTAGTGTCTGATCTTGGTAGAGTTCCTGTTTTGGCCCTGGCCAATTCAGCTTATTCTCAGTTCCCTTTTTCCACCCTTTCTTGCTTACATAGCTAGAGAAAAATACCCAGTTCTACAGGACAGAAATATGCTCAATAGGAGACGTGAAATCACTGTACACACCTGCAGAGTTACCTACCTTCACTTCTTAGATACATGTTTAATAGAGGAAGCAGAATCCCATATGTGTCAATGTTGGCTCTCTTGCATTTAGTTCAAGCCAAGTGTCAGAAGACTGACAGTCAATAGGCCAGCGCAGTGATGAGCAAGTGATGGACTGCAGACCCGGCATAGGTGGATGAGTTCAGAATAATGTTTAAAATCTATTTTTGGTACAATGTAACTTACAATTACTACAACAATGTTAGTCAACAGTATTGCAATTTGATATAGACCTCTGTACGACTTGCTGGAAATGTGTTAAATGCTAAAGAAGTTACATCCAATGCTAGCATATGGATAGATGTATGGTCAGGTAGGTAGACCTCTGTTCGAACTGTAGATAATTGTATGGTTACTGGGAGACATTGCTTTGCAATCACTGTTCACTTCTTTAGTCACACTTTGAGTCTTTTCATCTCTTCAAGTTCACGATCAGATTTTCAGGAATTTGAGGGACGCCTGGCTGGCTCAGTCAGTAAAAAGCACATGACTCTGGGGTGTAGGTTTGAGCCCACATTGGGCGTAGAGATTTCTTAAAAATAAAATCTTAAGTAAATAAATAAATAAAAATAAAATGTGGCTCAAAGCGGTGGTCTTGTCTTGCCAAGAGGTAATAAGAAGGTCTCTAGGATTCCTAAATTTTCAGGAATCTGAAAATGTGTCATGAGTATAAAAAAGACACTGAAGGATTAGAATGGCTGTGATTAATTATGTGGTATGGACTGAGAACCCGTAAAACCAAGAGAACGAGCATTGTTGGGTAGAGAGGAGCAAGAGAAAGAAGAGACTCTGGCATGTATTAGGTGTATCACTGCAAATCATTTTTCTGCAAGGAGAATGACATGCAGATGAAGTCCCAAACTGTGCAGGTGAGGCTCTCCAACCTACGATGAGAGAGAGGACTGCCTTTGAAAATGACTTTTTCATTCATTCATTCATTCATTCATTCATTCTTAAAATTCAGCCAGTATCATGGGTTTGAGTCCCGCATCGGGCTCTGTGCTGACAATTCAGATTCTGTGTCTCCCTCTCTCTCTGCCCCTCCCCTGCTCATGCTCTGTCTCTCTCTCCTTCAAAAAGAAGTAAACGTTTTAAAAAATAATAAGAAAAGAAAATCCAGCCGACAAATGTTTAACTGGGAAGGGAGGATATGCCACATGATGTATCCTGGGAGAAAGCGTTACAATGATAGGAAATATACTAACTCTGCCTACACTGAGTATGTTATTCTAGTTCAGGAGAAGGACAAAAATGAAGTAAACAGAGAAAACAGTGACAATTCCTGATGAGTTATGAAGGAAGCCAGCAAGGGGGTAAATTAGAGTGTGGTGTGTTTGGGAGGAGAGATTCTTTTTAGACAGAGTGACCTGGGAAGGCCTCTCCAAGGATAGGATGGCCTTTTTAATTAAAAAAAAAAAAACTTTTTTTTATATATATATAGAGAGAGAGACAGTGTGAGCGGGGAAGAGGCAGGGAGAGAGGGAGACACAGAATCTGAAGCAGGCTCCAGGCTCTGAGCTGTCAGCAGAGCCCAATACAGGGCTCGAACCCACAAACCCTGAGATCACACCCTGGGCCTAAGTTAGATGCTTATCCAACTGAACCACCCAGGTGCCCACAACCTTCTAATTTTTATTTCTCTCATCTGCTCTTAGCAGCCTGCAAAACATCCTCTGAAGTTACATGATGACTTCAAGGAGAGAAGCTGTGCATGTTGCCCTATATGAAGTAAACTCTTTATATTTTTCAAATGAACGAAGAATGGTATGGAATCTCCACTCATCACTTAATGAGGAGAGCTCAGAGTCTCTCAGAGATGCAAGGAAAATTACCACCTAAAAGAACGGGGAACGGTGTCAAAGAGGAAAAAGAGAGGATTTCACAGATGATCACAAATGAGGTAAAAACCTACATCCACACAAAAACTTGCACAGGAATGGTTATATCAGCTTTATTAATAATTGCCCAAACTTGGCCACAACCAAGATCTCCGTCAGTGGGTCAATGGATACAAAAATTGTGGTACATCCAGACAATGGAATATTATCTGGCATTAAAAAGAAATGAGCTATGAAGCCATGAAAAGACATGGAGTAAACTTAGATGAGGATTACTGAATGAAAGAAGCCAACCCGAAAAAGCTATAACGTGTACAATTCCAGCTGTATGACATTCTGGAAAAGGCAAAACTATGGACACAGCAAAATGATCAGTGGTTGGCAGGGGCTGTGGGGAGGGAAGGATGTATAGGGAGAGCACAGAGCATTTTAAAACAAAACTATTCCGTGTGATACTCTAATGGTGGATACATGTCGTTATACATTTGTTAAAACCCATAGAATGTACAACAAGAGTGAACCCTAAGGTAAACTATGAACTTTGGGCGATTATCATGTATCAATATAGGTTCATAGATTGTGACAATTGTATCCCTCTGGTGCAGAATTTCTATACAGGGGAGGCAGTATGTATGAGGAGGCAGGACATATATGGGCCATGTCTGTACTTTCTACTCCATTTTGCTGACTCTAAAAGTGCTTTAAAAAAATAAAGTCGATTTTTAAAAAATTCTAATTGAAACGTTTACATTGGTTATTGTGAGTTGGACTAAGGTGAGTCCACTTGTGAGAGATGGAGGCCCTGTAGTGTGCCAGGTCCGCCCGTCTCCCTGGACTAAAACGAATTAGGCTTGGGCATAGGGTAACATCCTTCGGTCTCCCTCCTTGGCCTTGCTAAAGGACTCATCCTGCACTCCTCTCGTGATTGGCAGAGATTGGTGCCCCAGTCTTTGGTGGCACACGTGACCTGGCGCTGCAGGTCATGGCTTCTGTGTGTCTCTCACTGGACTGAGGGTTCCTCAAGGGTGGGGATCCTGTTTCAGTCTCCCCAGCCTCTGGCACAACAAAGCTGTCCAGAGAAGTGACAGCATCCGACCTATGTTTTAAAACAATTACACAGGCAATGTTGGGAAGGAGGGGTGAGGGCACAGAGACTCTCCCAAGCTGCTTGGCGATGCTTCCCCTGAACAACAATGAGGTTCTACGAGCAGTCAGCAGAAGGACAAGGGGAAAATGTAGGTAGAATCATTAAACCTTAGTGATGGACTAGATAGTGGGGAAGAAGGGAAGGAGAACTGGAAACTTCTAGAGCCTTCTAACTGATCTTTTGATATCAGTCCTTGCTCTCCTAAGAGCTATGTAGACTGTTTTCAACACAGTGGGCTGTGAGCTGCTTAAAAAATCAGAATAATTTTCCTCTCCCACTCAAGACCTTTCCGTAACATCTTACTGGTGTCCTGGGGAAGCCCGGCTCTGCCAGGGCTCTGTAAGGCCCTACCGGCTCTGGCCTCATTCCTGGTGCCCTTCCTCTCTGGACTCAGTTGCCACTACCCTCTCCTTTGCTTCCTCCCGTGCCAGGCTCTTGGTGTTTGCCATTCCCTTGGCCTGCAGTCTCTTCCCCTGACTAGTGCCCTCACTCCCTTCGGATCTGCGTTCAGTTACCAACTTTTCACTGAGGCCTTCCCAGGCCACCCTATTGAAAAGTTCAAAACCCCTTGTTAATTCCTAGGCTCCTTCCCCTCTTTACATGGCTCTTTTCCCTCTCACTGTCCGACATGCTGTGGATTTTACTTATTCTTCCGCTTGCCCCATTAGACTATCGGCTCATAAGGACAGGAATCTTTGTCTGTTTTGTTTACAAGGCCCAGGGCCTAGAACAGGCCTTATCCAGCATGTAGCAGAATGAACGCTCAGGAAACACTGGTTGGCTGATGGAGAGGTTTCTCATGACTCATCTCCTGAATAGGCCACAAGGATCCCCTTATGTCTCACGCAGCACCCAGCACCCAGCAGGTGTTAGACATGTGGCAGATGACCAAGTGGACCCTGGGAAGTGGGCACTTTCTAGTGTCCTCCACTGGACCCCTCCCCATAGCGGGGCGCCTTTGATCATTTGTATGCTCACAACTTACTGACCTGCCTACCCTCTGACAGGAATACAGTGTGGGAGGTGACAAGCTGGTATCCTGTGAAGAATGAGCCCATAAAACACAGTTCAGCCAGGATGCCACTCACAGGTAGCTGTGCAGGCAGCACTGAAGACTGAACTCACTTAGGAGGCCAAAATCATGTAGATTTGCCCCTTCATTAAATGAAGCAGATAAAGTCCACCTTGCAAAGTGGTTGTGAGAATCAGGCATGAAGAACGCAATGCAGCCAGAACAACACTTGCCCAGGGTACGAGCTCAACAGCTGAGGGCTCTTAGACGACGAAGTGGGGTCAGCACTCCTGCCCAACCACCCAGGGCAGTGACATCGTGGATGGTGATGAAGACGTAACCCATTCTGGAGCCCAAGGCCACTTGACAGCCCTTACCTGTTGCAGAGTCTGAGGACAAGGTGCTTTCTTCAGGCTGGAAGACCTTGCCAAGACCCGCTCAGGCATTTCACGCAGCCCGTTTCCTTCCTCAGCCGGCAGCATCGATGACTTTAGACATTAAACATTAGAAGAATGCATCTGTGTCATACTTTAAAACTGATTAGGACTGGGTCCAAAAATAATGTCAAAAGAATTCCCCACTTCCCAGATAATAGCTACTGTTTCGCGCTGATATAATAAGACAATTAAAACGAGGGACGCCGCCACCTTTCTGACAGAGAGAATTCTCCTCTTTATACGCGGAGGGAAAATGTTGCCTCCACCACTGGTGAACTTAAAAGCAAGCAAATCATCAATCAACCCCACGAAAGCCTGTATTTTGACACTGCCTGACTTCTCTAAAAGTTTTCCTTTTCCTTTCCTCCATTTTGCATTTCGAAATTTCCCCTCGCGTTATTACTTCCGTTTGGACCCTCCCTATTATTCCACCTTCCTGTTTGCTACCTTTGCTTTGTTTTGCTTTGCTTTGCTTCTCTCCTATAGCCTGGTGTCCTAGGTCCTCAGTGAGTTACTCTGCCCCGCAGCCTTTCCAGGTAGGATCTTAAGTTCCTAAGCCCGTCTCTCCTCCTGTGTAAAAGCGCTTCCAGCCTTTATGACACAGTTGATGCCTCCTGGGCTCAAAAAGTTTCTAATTCCCCTTTTCCACTAAATCCGTTGAGTTTAGAGGAAGCCTTGGTTCCTTCTATTTCATAGCTGAGAGCTTGGAGAGACTCTCAGACCAGGAGAGAGGCACGCTCGGTGCATCCTAGCTCCCTTCCTGCCTGTGGGAGCCAGCTCGCAAACAGCGCCTGGGAATACCAAGGAGAGGCTGACATGCAGGGGGAAAGACGAGCTGTGCATGCTGCTGTCTCCTGGAGAGCAGCGTGAGGCCAAGAATGCTCAGAAGCCTTGGCGGCTGTGGGTACCCCACTGGCCCCAGGCCGCAGGTTTAATAGGAAGGACCTGCCATTCCTTCTCCTCTCGGGTCCCCCCATCCCCACCGACCCCGAGTGCCCAACTGCTCCAACCCCTTGGCAAACACAACACACTCGAAAGAGTTGGACCTTGGCCCACGGCTTCTCGGTTGCCAACCAGCCAAGAGAGAACACCTGCTTTTCATTCTTTTCTTGGGAAGTGTGAATTTTTCCCTTGGGGCTGTAACCTGTGCCTGTGCTATAACCCTTCTCCGTGTTTTCTTTTTTGACATCTTCTAGCCTCACTCCAGAAGGTGTCCAAGTGAGCCCCAACATCTGCTCTCTTCACGGTCCAGGACGCCCCTGGAGTTTCTGCAGTCAGTCAGGGAGGGTCCATGGCGGACGACTTTGCCTCTATGGTTTTGTTTTCCTTTGTCTGCGTTTGGTTGGCATAAACACTCCTGAAAAATGGTCTGCAGCTAATGCCTTTTAGTTTGGTTCCCTTTAACGAGGGGTTTATAAAACGACTCTTACTATGCAGAGCACATGTTCTAAGTATACAGTTACTTGATGGATTGAAACAGTGCTGAGGGAAGCAGAACACATGTTTCCAAATATTCCTGAAATGCATAATTACCCCGTGGACCAATCGGGCACATAATATACATTTTAATACACCATTTAATTGCTGTTTACCTAGGAGAGAGGAACCTTTCTGGTCTCCTGGGTTAAACTACAGAGTTTTAGAAACTGTCTGAACACATATTTACTTGATTCATTTTGTTCTCTTGGGTGAAGAATCCTTTTCCAAAGAAGTGGCTGTATGTGCAAAACCAGAGAATTAAATGCTCTGAAGTAGTGGCTACCAATGAAAAGAAAAAGGCTTTACCCCTCATGATTGAGAGATAGCAATCCCAAAGTGTCAGCTGAACCCAAGAGCCCTAAAAACAATCCACACCAGTAATTCACTGAAACTCACCGCCTTCCAACACCTGAATATTTTTTCATCATAACCCTTTCTGATAAAAATGTATAAATTGCATCACAGTGGCTTCCTTAGGAAAGAACATTAAGAGGGAACCTGGGTGGCTTAGTCCGTTAAGCGTCCGAATTCTGCTCAGGTCATGATCTCACAGCACGGGGGTTCGAGCCCTACATCGGGCTCTGTGCTTATAGCTTGGAGCCTGGAGCCTGCCTCAGATTCTGTTTCTGTCTTTCTCTCCCTCTTTCCTGCTCCTGCGTGCGCGCGCTCTCTCTCAGAGTAAATAAACATAATAAACAAATTTAAAAAAAAAAAAAAAAAAAGAACGTTAAGGAGATACAGCTGGAGAGCTCCATCTCTCAAACCCAAGTCCAGGGGTTCTCCCCCAGAAACCTGCCTCCCCTCACATGCGCCCCATCTCAGCAAGTGGCACAAGTATCCACCTAGTATTCAGGTCAGAAACCAAGTGTCATCTTTTACTCTTTTCTCCTTCCCTCTCTCTCTTACATTCAACCAGTCAGAAACTATTTGGCCATGATATTTAGCTTCTCTGTGCTTTGGTTTCCTTGTCTGTAAAACAAGGATCGTAATAGTAGAGACCTCATAAGGCTGTCACTGTAAGCTTTCAATGTCAATGTTCAGGACAGTTCTTAGCACACAGTAAGTGTTATGTACACGTGTTCTCCTTTTTCCTGCTTCTGTCCATACTCAATATTTCTAAAATCTGTCCACTTCTCTCTATCACCACAGCCGGTGCTCTAATGCAGGCTGCCATTCTCTCACCTGTGTCCCTACCTGGTTTTCCAGCATTCACTCCTTCTGACCTCACTCCACCTCACTCTAATCCATTCTTTGCAAGGGAGCTAGATCTGTCTCTCACATCTAAATCTGAGCCTGGCACTCCTAAACCTAAAAGCTGTCTATGACTCCTCCAATTTTCTTTGGATAAAAACCAACTTTTATTTTCTTTTTTGTAAGTTTATTTATTTTGAGAGAGAGAGAGAGAGAGAGAGCAGCGGAGGGGCAGAGAGAGAGGAAGAGAGAGAGAATCCCAAGAGAGAACCCCAAAGTGGGGCTCAGTCTCATGAACTGCAAGACCATGACCTGAGCTGACACCAAGAGTCAGATGCTTAACAGACTGAGCCATCCAGGGGCCCCAAGACCAACTTTTAGAAATGGTTTTCAGGCCCTTCATGATCTGGTCCCGGCTCCCCCTCCAGCCTGAGTTCTAACAGGTTGTGGTTATCAGAAGTCTGGCTTCAGCCTCAGTGGCACAAAACCATACACACAAGCCACTACAAAGCCTGCTCTCCTTTTTGACAATAACACGGGGACCCTCTCAGCAGGATGGTTTTAAGAGAACCATGAAAACGGTGCTATCTCCCCTAAATTCTTCTCCTTCCAAAGGCTGAGATTCCACTTAATTTTCTTGGCCTCATGAAACAACAGTACCCCTGAGAGGGGCGATGCTTTAAGTTTCCTCCTTGCCTTTGGTAGATCCCTGACTTCTCATCACAGAGTACAGAAAAAAATTTTGGCACATGGCCCACAGATCTGGGCATGGGCTGGCCAGGGTTGGCCACCTTGTCTGACGTGACAAACCACAACTACCCAGGAAAAAGTCCCTTAGTTTTGTGAGGGAAGTGGACCGGTTGCCTCTTAGGAGAGAGAGGATCAGAAGGAGACACAGGAGAACGATTCTCAAACTTGAGCACGCGTCAGACTTTCCTGGGACGTGTGTTAAAACACATAGTAGGTACCATTCCAGAGACTCAGATTCAGCAGGTCTGGGG